>NC_083355.1:44137500-44462170 GCF_030254825.1 Meriones unguiculatus
TCATACTTGCCACAGTCCTCCTGTCTCTGCCTGCCAAGGGCTGTTAGGAGTACACAGCACCATGCCTGACAAGCTCTGTCAAAGTTAAAGTAAGAAAACATTCCTGCATTCCCCTCAAAGAGCTCGAACTAATTCACTCTGCCCCTAAGTTAGTGCCAGCACTTCTTGTGTGCATGGTACTGGTGTCGGAACCCAGGGCCCTGTGCGTGCTCAGCAAACACCCTGCACTAAAGCACACCCCACACCCAGCCCCGGTCGTCCAGAGTCTCTCTGTGCCCCCATCTCCTTGTCAGCACAGCACTGCCCCACGGCTGGTTGTGTGTGTGTTTTACTGTGAGTCTCATAGAGCTACAGTAGTGTATTTTTCAATCTCTCCCATATTTGGCATTCTTTTCTAGCCACAAGCAATAAAAACAATCTCTGTGCTCGCTTCTAAAAAGTTTGAAAGTTTTGAGCTGTTGAGAGGCACCTCTGCAGTTCAGAGCACTGGGTTTGGCTCCCAGCACCCATGTCAGGCAGCTCAGAACCACCGAGAACTCCAGCTCCAGATAATCTGATGTCCCTCCAGCCTTGTGGGCACAAACAAGTCGCAAAATTACTCTTTAGCCGTGGTGGCAAATGCCTCTAATCCCAGTACTTGGGAGGCAGAGTCAGGCAGATTTAAGTAAGTTTGAAGCCAGCCTGGTCTCTATAGTGAGTTCCAGGCCAGCCAGAGAGAACTACATAGAGAAACCATGTCTCAAAAAAAAAAAAAAAAAAGTTAAAAATTTTTTCTTTTTCATATCCTAGATTATGTGTAGAATTACACATAAATATTCTTTTTCTTTGAGATAGAGTCTTGCTATTTCACCCAGGGTGGCCTTGAACTCCTGAATTCAAGCGGCCCTCTCACCTCAGCTCCCCACAGGTCTTGGACCCAGCACACATGCTCTTTAGCAGTGTGTGGGAAGCAAAATAAATTCCATGGGATCTTGGGGAGTATGCTGACCTTGGGCCTTGGCATTCTGTGCTGTTCTCTTAGATGCTGAACACACTTCTGTGAACTCATGGCCTTTCCAAAAGGCAGACACTATGGTAGTTAGAATTCATCTTGGAGCTGATAGGTTAACCTGAGTTGAGATCCTCAGAACCTACATAAAAAGCTAGCATGCCTGTAGGCCCAGTGCTAGGGGTGGGAACACACAGACAGATCCCGGAGACCTGCTAGCCAGCCCGTCCAGCCCATCAAGAGCTCCAGGTCCAGTGAAAGAACCCATCAGATAAGGTGGAGAACAGCAGGAAACTACCCAGGGCTGACCTCTGGCCTCCTCACACAGAGTCACATGAGCTCGTACACATGAACTTAGACACAGTCACATGAGCTCGTACACATAAACTTTCACATACAGTCACATGAGCTCGTACATATAAACTTGCACACACCCCTCACACCTGACCTCAAATGGCTTGCTGAAATGAAAGTCAAGATTACTTAGCTGCCCGAAGTTGAATAACTTAGAAAGTTTAGGATCTGGGGGCTGGAGAGATGGCTCAGAGGATACAAGCACTTGCCGCTGCAGCATGAAGGACCTGGGTTAAAACAGACAAAATCCACATAGAGGTGGGCAGAGTAGTCTACACCTCTAAGCCCAGCACTCCCGAGGCCGGAGAGGAGATCCGGAAAGCCTAATCCCTGAAGTTCACAGGCAGCTAGCCTGGCCCAGGTGCACAGTGCAATGGCGAAACATCAGAGGTCCTGCTTCCAGACGAGGGGGAAGGGAGAGCCAGCATTCGGGGTGTCCTCTGACCTCCACGCACGTGCCGGTGCAGGTACACACACAGAGAGTTTAGGCTTCTGACTAGTTGCATTCCCTTCATGAAATTACTGTCATTAGGGTAGCCTGCTTTGCCACTTGTGGAGAATAATATTTCTTAGTTATTTGAACTGAGCATTAACATTCCCTGAACCCTTTTAATATTGTTGAAACGATAATCGCCACAACCATTAAGCTGATTGCACCTCTCATTAGCTAATTTGTCTTTAGTCGTTAATTCTCCTGTCCACCGTGCAGGGGAAAGGATGCAGGCTGTCTGGCCTTACGATAGTTTTGCCCTCGAGCTGTAACTATAAAGCTGTCTGACAGTCACTGGGCCTTGTCCAGTATGTCTTAACTGCTGCCATCCAGGTTTAGCGGTAGCCAGGAGACCTGTCATACCACTACTGGCTCCATCTGGTTGGAGCCGTGCAATTATATTCTCTTAAAACATTTAAACAGACCAAGACATACTCTGCCGACTTCAGCCATTTCATTCTTAGTTCATTCATTCATTTTTGCAGCGCATGGGATCAAACTCAGTCTCATGCTGAGCAAAGCTCTTGCTGTACCCCGCAGCCCCTGTCACCCATTTCTGTGCCCCTTGTCATCAACGCCCAGAGGTGTCTAACCAGATCATCCTAAACTATGTGTGGCTGGTTTAAACCTCTGGAACACTGATACTCTGCTGTAAAACTGGGAACAATGAATTCATAAGGGTGGACCCTCAGAGAATCCATGTGAAGAACTCCTACATAGGAAGAAACCACTAACATCATGTCTAGCCATTGGTGGTCCGTGAGGAAAGGTGATCCCCTTCCAGTCACTGGCATTCAAGAGGACCAGAACAAATGGGATTGTTGCCGAGATATGATTAAATATGGTTAAAATGTTATCAAACAGCATCAAGAGAAATCAAAAGTACAGCAATAATGAGTTAACATTTTTTGCTTAATGAATAAGTAAGATTTTTGTGGTAGTTTTCACAGAACTCTGAGGGTAGTCTGTGATATCTGTGACCCCGGCAGCTATGTAGGCAGGAGCATTCTAGATAGAAGGAGGCTCAGACATGCCCTGGGAACCGCTGGAGTATGCTTACACTCTGGCCTGTTCCAGAGGCTCTCCCCTAAGGACGTGCCAGCGATGAAGCCAGAATCAGTGAGGAGGCTGCTGCCTCAGCATCTGGGTTTTAGTTTGGTTCGTTTGGGTTTTGTTAATTTTTTTAGATTATTTTTCTTTTAAGTGGATGAGTGTTTTATCTGCAGGTACGCATGCGTGCCTAGTGCCTGTGGAGGTCAGAAGAGGGCAGAGGGTCACCCTAACTGGGGTCAGAGTCACCTTATAGGTGCTGGGAACCAAACTGGTTAACCACTGACTTCCCCACCCCTCAGGGCCTGTTACTAAGGATAAAATCTAGGGAGTGAGTAGAGTAGGAGAACGCGACTATATCTTAAACCCACATCGCTTGTGTTGTGTATCCACTAAAAATCATAATGTTTTAAGGCTGTCACGATGGGAAATAATATGTATACTAGAAAGGGCAGGTGTGAAGCCTTACATACACTCAGTCTGATTCAAATTTGGTTTTTATCCACACACACACTGGCTGGCAGGAACCATGCCCACATTTCACTTGGTTTCTTGAGGTAGCTTTTCCTGGACAGCGGAAACTATGTTTGTCCTTTAAAGCTCTATTTTCCAAGTCTTCTGTAATGGGAAAGGGTCGTGTTTTAGAATGAGTTAGTTCCACCCGCCTGCTCAGCGGGACATGCTGGGTGCCATGTTGCACAGGGAGGCTGTAACGCTCTGCTTGCTCTGCAGCTGCTGCTGGACACCCACTCCCTGAAGATGGTCCTGCTGGATCTCCCCTCCATCGGCTCACAGGTGGTGAGGAAGGCCCCTGCCAGTTACACCAAGATTGTCGTGAAAGGCATGACCCGGGCCGAAATGATCCTCAAGGTGTGTCTTCTCTGGGGACTCTGTCCAGAGGGACTGGTCTTGCCTTAGATCCCTTCTTCCAGGAAGCTTTGGGTTTGCAGACACAGAGCCCTCTCTGCTGCCCCCAGGGTTGTCCACACTCGGTGGTGTTGAAAATCGGAGCCCAGTTACCTAGAGATCGGGAAGTCGTTCTGACAGGTGAATTCTGTCTAATAGCTCTACCAGCTGAGAGTCAGGTGGCAAATCAGGAGAAGCCCAGGACCCCTTTGCCCCTCAGCAGGAGTTTCAGGCACAGCTGTCACTTACTGCCTTCCCCGGAAGCTCTTTGGCTTCCCATGTTTTGTACCTTTAAGTGAACTCTGAACAGATGTTGTAGTAACTGAATCTAATTGACAAATGGGCTTTTTAAAGCCTCGTTTAGCAGAGATTGCATTCTGCACTGGTAGAGCAGCGGCTGCCTCCGGTCTCCACCTGGCTGTTGGAAGAGGCTGGCAGGCTGGGAGGCAAAGGCTTTGTTCCCATGAGAGCAGGCTCTTCAGGCCCATTTTCCACAGTCACTCTAATGATGGCAGGAGAACGGGGCTGCAGGGGCTTGCTGGCTTCAGACCTCAGGACCGGGGCTGGATGAGGGTCCTGGGAAACCTAGAGATTGTGCTAGAGGAAACTGCAAACAGCCTCATGACTCTCCTCCCCAGCTGGCTTGCTCAAGGGAGGAGAGATGCATTGTGGGAAATGTCTGCAGAGGACTTTTGAAGGAACTGTTTCTTACCACTTTCTGGTATATTCTCAGGAATTCAAAACAAAATCAGCCCACTGGGGAGGAAAAATCAGCATATTCCAGCACCAAATGAAATGTATCTGAGGGTGGTGATGCCATCTGTCTGTGTATTAACTGGTAGTTAATGAGTGTGCTGAATCGAGGCTCCAGGTTTCAGGTCTTCAAAAGAATAAGGCCAGTTAGGGATGTGTGTTTCTGAGAACATCAACGGGCATTCCTTCCTTCTGCTTCTGCCCCATCTCAGTTACAGACAGGGTACCCCACATGGATACCCCGCCAGCCATGAACTCCCCCAGCAGAAGACACTAACAGTTCCCCAGATGGTCTCTTCCTGGTGTAATTAGAAGCCTCCAGCGTGGGGGAACCAGGAATCCATCTGTTAAAAAGCAATCTGGGTAACTCAGCCGCTCCTGGGATGCTGCTGTAGTTGAACATCAAGTTGAAGTGAGCATTTCTGGATGTGGATTTGCTGTTGTGTGCGGGCAGCTTGCGCTAGACCCCCTTTGTGACCAGCTGGCAAGGAAGGAAGCTGTCCTGGCCCTCCAGCCTGAGGACCTCCCCTTGTCTCTCCATTGACAGGTGGTGATGGCCCCTCATGAACCATTGGTGGTATTTGTTGACAACTACATCAAACTCCTTACGGACTGCAACACAGAAACCTTCCAGAAAATACTGGATATGAAGGTGAGCTCTCTTGTATGTACACCATCCACCCTAAGGAATGGATTTAGAACTGAAGAGGCCACCTCAAAGTGCAGGTTTCTGGCTTTAGCCTTCATCCCAGATTGTAGGGAGCCTTTCCTGGAGGCTGAGCCTGGTCGCACAGACTGCTGCGGCAACTTGAGGACCACACTGCCCAAGGGAGACCCACTGTGTAGCGGAGGATGGGCGCCTGCAAGGAAGAGCAGGGGCGTGGTCCTGCCTTCCGCTTTCCTTTCTCTCTTCTCTTTCCAACACTTTTCCTTCTCCTGCCCTGTTACCTCTTTTTCCTTCATCAGTTTTATCTAACTGGCTGCTGCCCAGGACCAGTAGTTCCCTAAAAACTGCAGGGTCCCCGGGTTCTGGCCAGTATGCAGTTAGCCCAGCAGCGCTCAGGCTGGGCGGGCTGCAGGACAAGGTGCTTCTTCCCCTGCCAGCCCTGACCGGCCTTCTCTCCCTTCCTCTCAGGGGCTGAAGAGGAGCGAGCAGAGCAGCATGCTGGAACTTCTGCGACAGAGGCTCCCTGCTCCGCCCTCAGGGACAGAAGGTTCCAGCACACTGTCCCTGATGGCCCCAACACCAGAGCAGGAATCCTCACGCATCCGCAAGCTCGAGAAGCTGATTAAAAAGAGACTGTAAGGAACATGCAGACCTTGCCAGGGACCCTGAGCGACTCATTTCTGGACACGCTCATCCTCATGGCTCCAGGTCCTAAGTCTTAAAGCCTCTGAGGACATGACGGTTATTAAAGTATCTCTCCCATACCCTGTCTTACTTTCTATCCCAGGCAGGGAAACTGAGGGAAGCCTGGGTTATAAAAAAGGCATTTTTAGATTATTTCCCATTCTGAAGCTTGGGCAGCAGAGGGTGAAAGGTCATTATGGTTCACTTGCTGCCTCCATGCTGCCTTTGACGGTTGAGTTGTCACTGTCCCTGTCACCTACCACATAGCCTTCCCCACCAGCTCTGGGCCCTACTAGCCAGTGCCTGCAGCTTGGCTGAGGAAGCCTGGGTCTTGCTCTTTCCTCCCTCTGCATTTGAGGTCAAAGCCTCTGCAGCCAGGGGTGCCTCTTCCCTCCTTGTCTCTGCAGTTGGCTTGGGGGCTGGGTGAACCAAGTGGCCAGTGACTGAGTGGGATACTGGCCCCTCTTAATGGAGACCTTGCCAGGGTTAGCACTTTTCCATGTAAATTGCTGCTTTCTGGGACTTAATCTGCTGCCTTCCGTGACACGGCCAAGTTAACCCTGTATTCTCCCATGTCTCCGGACTCTCCAGAAGAGAAGTGCCGGCTGTTCCTCTTGCTTATATGGTGGGCTCCTGAGATGGTGTGGAGGCAGACCTAGAGCTGGCTTGGAGCCAGGGTCTGTGAGGCGCTCTCCCTGTTGACATGAACACACGTGAAAACTTAGCTCCTGGACAGGGAGGGCACTGTCTTCTGAGACACCAAGAAGGGCCCTTGGAAGGGCTTTCTTGGCAGATGCTGTGGGAAGGAGGACAGTAAGTCTGACCAGCTGACGTCCCACACTCGCTCACATTTCAAGTCCAGAGTGTTTTCCAGACTCCCTGAAACATGGTGGCCACACGTAGCATGGCAGTGGCACATTATTACCACTACCAAGAAAAGCCACTAGGAATGTGATGCTGACCTTGCACACCAGGTCAGAACCCGGAACAGCCCAGGGCACGGCCCAGGCCTGTTCTGCCCATGCTGCACACCAGCAGCTCTGGAAATCAAGGCGGCAGTGGGGAGTCAGCCCACCTCGAGGGAATGGGCACCTTATCAGGGCGGATGTCACCCTGCTCTCTCGGCTCACTTGAAACCAAGGCTCAGTTACATGACCACAACCTCATGAGGCCACCTTTCGTGACAGTTTTTGTTTGGGTACTGAACTTGTCAGCCAGTAGCACTGTAAGATCTGGGCCCTTGAATCTGTCCCACATCCCAGAGCCATTCCGTCCAGTGCCATCACTATCACAGCAGGAAGACTCACTGGTTCCTTCCTTCTTTCTTTCTTTCTTGCTTTTTTTTTCTCTCTCTCTCTGTCTCTCTCTCTTTGTCTCTCTCTGTGTATGTGTATGTGTGTGTGTCTCTTTCTTTCAAGTTTTTCAAGACAGGATTTCTCTGTGTAGCCTTGGCTGTCCTGGACTCACTTGGTAGACCCAGAGATCTGCCTGCCTTTGCCCCCCTGAGTGCTGAGGGCATGCGCCACCACTGCTGGCTTTATCTGGTTATTTCTGGCTATCCAGAATGCTCAGCTTTGATCCTGAGCCCTGTGTCCCTTCCCCCCCCCCTCTCCCATTCCTTTGACCACTGGGCTAGACACAGCCCTAGAGCCACATTTATTCATCAGCGTCTAGACTGTTCTCACTAGTCAGTATAACTCACGCATCGAACATTTCGAAATTCTAAACACAAATCAAGAGGCGAGAAAAAGATGTGTAGCCCTTGGTCGAGATGCACCATACTCCAGACGGGTGCAGAAGCCCGCTGGTGCTCAGCCAACGATTCCTCTTGCCACCCTGTGGCCCTGCTCTACTGGAGAGATGGCACAGCCCGTTCAGCCACCTGCCACCCACCCAGGGGAGCTGAGGAAGCCCGTGGGCTCCCCACACCTGGGTATCGTTGCCATAGTCACACAGCTCTTAACACTTCTCTTTGGGCTCATTCATGAGAGGCTGGATTTCAGGCCAGCTCCATGGTGGCCCTGAGATGTCAGGCTGCTGCTCCTCCCAGCCGGTGGTCACAGCCGGTGAAGCACCTTCCTTGATGTATTACACTGTCAGAAACCACCTCGGAGCCAGCAGATAGGTGTCAGTAGGAGTTATGTTAAATGTCTTCTTGATGAGGACTGAGTACAGCGTGCTCTGTAGAGACAGCCTCTTCCTCGCCTGGGGAATGCATTAGAACCCCCCAGGGCCCTTTGAAAAATGCAGATGTCTGGAGACCTAGCTCTAGTCTGCAGTGAGGCCTGCTGTGTATATGTTTAGAGCTGCACAGGTGATTACAGTTGTCTGTCAGTGTCCACAGGAGACTGATTCCGGGACCACACACCCATGCAGACGCTCTGGCTCTTGTGTAAAGCGGCACAGTGTATGTAAATAATCCAAGCACATCCTCCCAGGGAATCTAAATAGCTCTAGACTAGGTATAGTGCCTCATGTGAGGTAAATGCTGCATAGTTGGGTTGTTTTGGGTGGATTTGTTGCTTTTGTTTTTCAGTAGTTTTCATTTGTTTTTAAGACAAAGGCTCACTATGTGGTCCAGGCTGACCTTGAACTCATAACCCAGGCTGAACTCTCAACTACTGGCATTACAGGTATGCATTGCCATACCTCGAAATGGCTGGCATACTTGGTGGCTTAGGGATTAATCAAAATTGAAAAATTAGTCTGTATGTGTTCAGATGGGCCCAAGTTTTCCCCAAAATATTATTACTGCCTTGGTTTGGAAACACACGTGCAGCCCGCAGATGTAGAGGGCCAACTGTAGATGCTTACTCCCTGCGGTTATCCCTTACGGTGAAAGAGAAAGGACCTGTGGAAGGAGCCCTGTAGCCTGTTCTCACATATGTGTGTCCCCTGGCTGTCTAACCCATGACCGCAGCTGCGTGTTGAGCTGTTTGCAGCACGGCCTTTCTGGTGGCCAGCAGCTTTCGTTTGGAGCGTGTGTAGATAAAACTGCAGCTTGGTTCTTCCCATAGTGGTCGGGGTTCTTTGTTTTGGTCGCCATGGCTCAGCCAGAAGCATTGTTTATTATTGTCAGCTCAAAACAATATATATAGCTAGGCATAGGTACATGCCTTTAATTCTGATTTTGGCAGTGGCCGGTGGACCTGAGTTAGAGGCCAGTTTAATCTACATGGTGAGTTCCAGGCCAGCCAGGGCTGCATAGGGAGACCCTGTAGCACAAAAACAACAACAAAATCTAAGAGTTCTTTGCAACGCTTCTGTTAGGACAGGTGGCCAGCTTAGAGGGCTCCGGCTGGAGAACGTTGTGTTTAGACTATTACCCGCAAAATAGGAGCCACAAAGAACCGAGACACAAATAGGAGCCACAAAGAACAAGTCTCTGGAGCCTTGTAGGGTCAAGGCCTTGGGTTCAAGCCCTGTCACTGAAAAGAAAATTTTTCTCTGGCAGAACAAAGAGTCAGTGCCCGAGATTGTGCCCAGCACCCTGCAAGGTGCCCACTCTGTGTACATTTCAAGTGTCTCTTGGATGCATATCAACTGCCTGAGAGCAGACAGCACAGGTCCTGGCTGCGGCCTGGTGTGGGGGTGTTACACAGGCCCATCCTGAGTCGCTGTTGGACCAGGAAGCCTGGCTCCCTGTTTACAGAAGGCCAAGGGAAGTGCCAGAAGTCCGCAGCTGGAAATGTCATTCCTCTCCCTAGGAAGAGAAGTCTCAAAATAGCCAGCTTGCTTGAGGGGGAAGACAAG
The DNA here is from genome assembly GCF_030254825.1 of Meriones unguiculatus. NCBI lineage: Eukaryota > Metazoa > Chordata > Mammalia > Rodentia > Muridae > Meriones > Meriones unguiculatus. The sequence goes on from NC_083355.1 coordinate 44,147,146, forward strand.
TTCCATACTTCTTGTCTACTCCAAGTTGGAGTCCCAAAAATAAAATTGTTAGCACTGACTGCGTCGGGCCATTTAAGCAGGAGCCTTGGAAACAGGCTCATGAAAAGCAGGCAGACATGAAGTGGACCATTACGTTTTACATATGAAATAAAAATTTCCAGTCCCATCCTAACTGTCCATCAAAAGAGCCTGTCGGACCTGCAGAATTCTGCACCTTTGGGAGATGGAAATTTCTCTCAAATAAGAGATCATTCTTTTGTATAAGTGTCTTTCATTTTGCCATCTGGAATTGATTTCTTGCTGCATCTTGAAATACAAAATACTGCAGTTAATTAAAGCCTTACTGACTGTCATTTGCTAGAATGTCTTTCCCTACTGCTGACAGAAAACAGAAGGGACCCTGGGAATGAGGCTCCAGCTTCCCTCCCAAACACCTCTCTTCAGTGAGCCGGTGGAGAGACATGCTCACCTGCCCTGGAAGTCTAAGGAGGCCATGCCCGAGGAGAACATGGCAGCCTGGGCCGCCACGGCCTGTCCAGCTGCAGTGGCACCCTTCGTCTGAATGTGTGTCAAGCGTTCTGCTTCTGGTTTGGATTCCACTTTGCACCGAGTTTCCATCCGTTGGCTTTCCCTCCCCTCCTCGTTCCAGCCTCAGCCCAGTTTCCCCTGTGGCTGCCCGGAGATCCCTCACGGTGCTGTTATTCCTGCTTCCTCCACGGCTGGGTGGGCACTTTTGCAGTGAGATCTTTTAGGGAATTCTGCTATTTCTTTCAACAGTGGAAAATCTGCTGCAGCACTTCCATCAGTCTGGCCTGAGATCTTTACCTCGTTTCCATCCATCGTCACCAGCTCCTGCTTCCACAGGACAGCCAGGGATGACTCTCATGAGAAAAGAAGCACTTCCGATTACCCACCCCCGAGGGCTGTGTGCAAGATGGTTTTCCTACCAGCCCCTCCGCCTTCTCACCTCCACAGCCAAGGAGAGGAAGCGCTGGTGAGCAGTGGCCTATGAAGAATGTGTCCACTGGAAACAAAAGCAGGCTGAGATGGAAACTTCCACAGAAGCCCTGCTCTGCAGGTCTGGGTCCAGCACCTTGACAGTGGGCCAGTCATTGGTCCTTGGGGCCTTAGCTTGCAACATTTGTGAAAAGGGATTATAAATCTCTCCAGTTTCTTTGTATTTGTTTTAAATGAGACAGATTCAGGCTAGCCTCAGATTCACTAGTTAGCAAGGCTCCTCTTGAAGTCCTATTCCTCCTGCCTCTGCCTCCCAAGGGCTGGGATGGGAGGTGTGTGCCACTAAGCCCAGCTCTTCCCAGTGACCTGAGGTAGGAGGATTTCTGTGAGTTTGAAGCTGGCCTGAGTTACATAGTTCCAAACCAACCTGGGTTGCATAGTGAGACTGTGCCTCAGACACAAAGTCAACAGGGCCGTGCAGGTTACACTTGCCCAGGTGTGAGTCTGCCTCTTTGGGCCACGGGGCGTGTGACGGGCTGGAGGGACTGACAATGGGGCGGAACCTCCGGTGCCAACCTGCCTTCCCAGGGCTGACTTTAATCAAACGGCCAAGCGTGTTTCTCTGTCTCAGTGGAATGCGCATGCGCAGCCAACAGGACAATGGCAGCCTTTACCTTTGTCGGTCAGGACGGGGGTGTCCATCACACTCGAGCCTGCCAAGCCTCCCGTCCTGCACTCCTCGTGTCCTGGCAGCGGCTACTTCCCCTGGCCTTTAGGGATAAACCTGCAGACATGGAAGACGGCTTCCTCCCCTGGCGGTGTTGGCCAGGCTGCCCATTTTGGAAAGTGGGACACATTTCCTTTGAATGCACTGCCAAAGGCCATCTTCCAAAACAGGGCTTTGCCTACAGTGTCTAGGTCGTGGCTCCACTCTCCAGTTACCCTCGCCTGAAAGCCTTCTGTTGTCTCCTGGGGTTTTGTGAGGTTTGTTCTTTGGCCTGTAGTAACCCCCAAATTATGGAGAGACAGGCAGTCCTAATTGGAAAAGCTGTGCTTGGCTCACAGAATGGAATTCATTAAATGCCTGTCAAAGAATCTTAGATTTTTTTTCCTAGGGCTTGCCTAATTACCTGCATTCAGGGTCAAAGTTCCTACCTAGCCCTGTGGGATGTTGACTCAGAGAATGTGGAATGATAAGAGTGATTATAAATTAAAAATTATGGTGGGTGGGGCTTGGCGACAGACTCCTCTAGTCCTAGAACTGCGGAGGCTGAGGCAGGATGATCAGGAGACCAAAGCCACCCTTCGGGGTTGGGGCTGTAGCTCCAGTGGAGTACTTGCCTGGCACCCACAAGAACCTGGACCTGTCCACAGCATCACCAAAAACAAAGCCCTGCCTAAGTTTGGGGTTTGTTTGTTTGTTTGTTTGTTTTTTACCCAAACAAATTTGGGAGAAAACCTGGTTTGAAAAGCTCAGCTAAGACCATCCCACTCAATCTGAGACCTCTTCAGCTTCTGCTTCATAATCAAATGGAATTTGCACAATTTCCACGCCTCCTTCTGTTCGGAATAATTTTTCAACAAGTCAAAAATTAAGACCAGCTTCTCAACAAACTCTCCTCCATTTTCAAGGCCAAGAAAAGTCTTTGCAAAGGGTTCCACAGCTTTCCAGAGTAAAAAGATGGCAAGCAACTAGCGGCTCTGTCCACTTTTGGTTTGGGTTAAGGTGCAAGCAGATTGCATTCCATCAGTGCCCTGCAGGAAGTTCTGGGACTGGCCGTCAGAGGCAGCCACTGAGGAGTGTTCCCAAGCAAATAGGCTAGCTCATGCAGGAGGAAGCAGCCCCTTAGGCCCGGGGGAGTCCTGACACCGTGTTTAACTTTGAAGATTTATTTGTGCGTGTGTGTGTGTGTGTGTGTGTGTGTGTGTGTGTCCATAGAGGTCAGAAGAGGACACTGGTTCCCCTGGAACTGGAGTTACCGATGGTTGTGAGCCACAGGATGCTGGGAATCCACTCCGAGTTCTCTGGGAGAGCTGCCAAGGCTCGTAATCTATCTTGTACTCCTCTAACTTTGAATTATGTATTTTTTAAATTTATTTTACTGTACACACATACACCTACATACACATGAACGCAGAAGAGCATGCGGGGAGGTCAGAGGACAACTTTCAGGAATTAATTGGCTTCTGCCGTGTGCGTCCTAGTGATAACTGAGGTCATCAGGCATGGCAGCAGCTACCACTGAGCAGCCTTGCCAGCCCTTGTCCCAGGCGTTGGCTCTGCGGCTGGCAAGCTTTGCTGTCAGGAGGGAATGTAAGAAGTTGGCTTGGTTCTGGGTCCTAGCTGTAGTGCCCACCTGTGTCTTCCACTGTGAGAGAGGGAAGATGGCGAGTTCCAGGCCAGACAGACCACATAGCAAGACCTTCTCTTAAAACTGTCAAGTAGCGTGGCTCCATTTTGTGTGTGGGACCAGGAAACAGAAAGGGAGTGTGAGGTGCCCCAGGGTGTGTGCCCGGGAAGAAGGGGAGCCAGGATCTCACCAAGGCTGCCTTCCGTTTCCCAGATCCACGCACTTCCCCAGTTGGCTCAAATGTTACAAGCTTTGAGATCCTTGCTGTACAAAACAGGCATGGAAATTTTATTATAAATAGCGTGTTTTCAGGTTAAGTCTTTTCAGGGAAAATCAGAGAAGCTGTTGACACTCTCAATGAGTGGGAAGCATTTCAGGGTGTGACAGCACATACATGGGAGCAGAAGGATTAAGAAACGCCTTCCAACGCCCAGCCAGATGGGTGCTCAGTGGTCAGCACTTGCTGCTCTCCCAGAGGATGACCTGGGTTTGCCTCCCAGCATCCACCAACTCTAGTTCCAGAGGATAAGACACCCTCTTCTGGCTTCCTCGGGCACCAGGCATGTGAGGCCAGCCTGGTCTACAAAGTGAGTTACTGACACACTTTTAATTCCAGCACATAGGAGGCAGAGGCAGGCAAATCTCTGTAAATTTGAGGCCAGCCTTGTCTACAGCAGGGGTTCTGGTACAGCCAGGGCTACTTAGTGAAACTCTTTCTCAAAAAAGAAAGAAAAAGAAAGAAAGGAAGAAGTACATCTAAGGTCATGAATGACAATTATAATTTATGTTTCAACCCCAGCATCTGATTTCTTGCTGCTTGCTTTAGTTTCACAGAATTTAGAAAATCTTGACTTGAAAATTACGAACAAGCCGCGAGTGTGTTACTGTCATGCGTGTGCCTCCATGTACATGTGAAGGTCAGAACAGCTTTGGGTGTTGGTGTCACTTCCCACTTTGTTAGTGACCGGCTCTCTCTTGCCTTCACCAGGCCAGCTGGCTCCCAAGCTCCCTGTCAGTCTCCTGTCTTTGCCTCCCATCCTCTAAGGGGCGCTGAGATTACAGATACAGGCACTGTTATGTTGGCTTTCATGTGGCTTCTAGGGATCTAAACTCAAGTTGTTAGGCTGGTGGCACAAGCGCTTTCCTCACTAAGCCCTCTTCACCCAGCTATTTTTCAGTTGGGATGTACACACGTATGCTCACACACGTACCTACCTTCATATGCACACACACTATTTGTTTGGTCTCTTTCCTTGAGCTCAGGCTAGCCTCAAACTCTCAATCTTCCTGCCTCACAGCTTTCTGCCCAGCCTGAGTCTGGGGTTACAGCAGTGCCCCCAGGCACAGCTGCAAGCACAGATGCTCCTATTAAGCAGAGGTGCCAGGGGCTGGAGAGATGGTCTAGCCATCTGCTCTTACAGAGGTCCTGAGTTCAGTTCCCAGAAACCACATGGCAGCTCACAGGCATACATGCAGACAACCACCTGTATACATAAAAAAGAAAAAAGGGCAGCAAGGTAAACTTTCTCCTAAATTGCTCTAGCAACAGAAGAACATGCCAAGGACCCTCATCAGCCCACCTATGACACCTTTGAAATTCATACTATGTTGATCTAGTTTTAATATTAGATTTTTTTAGGAACTTGAAAAATCCAGTTGTGAAGTTCAGGGCTGGGGATACAGCTTGGTTGGGCAGGTACTTGCCAAGCATGTATAAAGACAGCCCTGAGTTTGCTTCCCGTCACTATGTAAGCTGGAGACGGTAGCATACAGTTGTTGTTCTGGTTTTGTGTTTATGTGTGTATGCACGTATGTCTCTGTGAGCAGCGTATGTATGTGAGTGCAGGTGCCGGAAGAGGGCATTCGAGCCCCTGCAGCTGGAGTGTCAGGCAGCTCTGAGCCACCCGGTGTGGGGGCTGGAAACTGAACACTGGTCCTCTGCAAGGGCAGCACATGCTCTTTCCCGCTGAGCTGTGTCTTGAGGCCCTGGCGGTGCACACTTGTAATCCTGGCACTTGGGGAGTGGGGCCGGAGGATCAGAAGTTCGCGGTCAGCCTCAGCTATAAAGCAAGTTCAAGCAAGGCTAGACTTAAGAGATATAAGATCCTGGAGAGGGTGGGGTGAGACAGAGAGAGAACAGAGACAGAAGAAGACAGCAACGCAGAGAGAGACAGAGACAGAAGAAGTAATAGAATCAAAACTCTGTGGGGGTCCCATATGGGTCTGGAAGCTCCTAGACCTTGTTTCTTTGACCTTGAAGACTAGGAGATTTGGGCCTATTGCCTTGCAGGAAGCAGTCCCATTCATTTCTAGTGCCCCACCCCTTCAACAGTAGCACCTGAACTGTTGCCCAGTTTCTGTTCAGATGACCTTGTAGGCCACCTCCTGTGCTGAAAAAGGACATCCGGGAAAGCTCTGCTGAGCACCCACTCTGTACAGCAGTCAGTTCCAATAACAAGGCAGTGGTCAAAGGGCTCTATTCCTGTGAAGAGACTATGATCAAGGCAGCTTATGAAGGAAAGCATTTAACTGGGGCATGCGTACACTTTCAGAGGTGTAGTCTCAAGGCAGGAAGCACGGTGGAAGAATGCAGGCAGACGTGGCGCTGGAGAGGGAGCTAAGAACTTTGCACCTGAATCCAGAGGTCGCAGGAAGAGAGAGACACTAGGGCTGGCTTGAGCATTTAACACCCCAAAGCCCACACCCACCAAAACCATAGCTGCTTCAAGGCTACACCTCCTAATCCCTGTCAAATACTGCCACTCTCTAATGACAAAGCATTTAATTATAGCTTGTGGAGGCTCTTCCTGTTTAAACCAGCACAGTTGTGTAAGGCGAATTTAGCAGGTAGGGCTAAAAGGAAGCAAATCCCTAAAGCTCCGGGGCTTTTACATCCAAGGCCTTGAGTGTGCCACACTTTCCAGCTTTAGGGGGGGACTTGAATCATGGGCATGTGCCCCATTACCTCAGGAGATCAATGGATGAAGATGGGGGCTCTGCCTGCCTCAGGGCAGCCCGAGGTTAAGGGGACCAAGAGCTGGGCGCTTGCTCTCCCACAGCAGCAAGTCCTCCTTTCCTCCAGGTGGAAAGTTCCAAGTTGGAGCATGGGGGTTCAGTTTGGGAATTTTGGCCAAAGTCCCTCGTTTTTCAGAAAGGACACTAACTGAGGCCCTGGTGAGATCAGGCTGGTCTCCACCCTAAGCTACCCCATGTTGTGTGGAACAGTCGGTTTTCAGCCTGTGCCTTGCCTGGGGTGACTCGGTTTTGAGGGTAGAGGATGATCTGCACCGGCGTGGACTTGTGAACAGCAGGAGGTTTCAGTGCCTTCCACAGCACAGGCTGGTAAGTGGTTTGTCCCCACAGGACCAAGGGCATCGCCCTATAAATGCATCCGGGTAAGTTGGGGCAGTGAAAGCAGGAGCATAGTGACCTTCTCAGGAGAGCCATGCTGACAGCTTTCAAAGAAAGAGCTGCTTCCTCTTCTGGGCTGTGTCACCATCACCTTGATGGTGAAGGCACTCCTGACTTGTGTCTGATCAGCGAGTATGTACAGCAAGTGATGGAGAGGCAGGGAACTCCTAGTTGTCCATGGCTTCAGCACATCTGGGCCCCTGCCAGCTCAAACTGTGTCTGCGCTGTTCATCTGTCTGGACCCGCCTTCCATCCCTCGTCTTGCCCTTTCACCTCTGCAGCTCCACTCAGACCTGTGCCTGGCACCTGACCCCTTGTCTCTTCTCCCACCTGCTGCTGCTTTCTCAAGACTGGAGACCTAGGGCCTGGTATAGCTTCATTTTTATTTATTTCTAAATTTAGTAAAAGGACATTTTATCACATTTTATTTACTCACTTTTTCTGTGCATATGTGGGTATTTTCTGCCATGGTGCATGTGTAAAGGTCAGAGGACGACTCTCAGGAATCAGTTCTCTTTATCCGCCTCGTGGGACCTGTGGATCAAACTCGGGTTACCAGGCTTAGCATCAGGCCCCTGCTGATGCTAAACCTCTTTGGCTCCTATTTTTACTTTGAAACAGTGATTTACCAACATGACCTTGATCTTTCTATGTGGCCCAGGCAGGCCTCAAGTTCCCCATCCTCCTGTCTCAGCCTACCATGTAGCTGGAATTACAGGTTGTAATTCAGGAGGCTGACACAGGCAGATGTGTTTGGGTTGGAGGCTTGCCTGCTCTACGCAGTGAGTTCCAGGCCAGCCAAGGCTACACAGTGAGTCCCTGTCTCAAGTAAATAAAAATGAACAAAACAAAGCACTGCCGCTGGGGCTGGGGAAATGTTTCAGCCAGTAGAATGTTCTCCTCCCAATATGAAGGCTAGAATTAGGATCTCAAGCACCTACACGAGAGCCCAGAGGGCATAGAGGCCTGCCTGCAATCCGAACTCTCAGGAGGCAGAAAACAGAGGGTCCTGGGACAAGGTAACCCTATTCAGTAAATAAAGAAAAATCCAGGAAGCTGTCTGGCATGCAAACACACACACACAGGTCGGTATTGCCTGCGTCTTGCATGTGCTAGGTGCTTTGCTGAACACTCCCTTTGACAGTGCATGGGTACCTATTTCTCCACATCCTCCCTCGGCCACGGGGTTTTTCCGGCATCACTGGCCAGCTCTAGCTGTAGAAAGCCAGGAGGCAGAAGTTCCCCCTTTCGTTTTCATTGCTCAAAACCAAATGTGACTCAACCCATGGCGCATCTTGCAAGGGGAGTTTGCTCAGTTGAAGCCCGTTGCATAAAAGACCCGAGCCGTCTGCTTGGAGCTTCCTTGGTTCAACTGTGAAATCAATGGTCATGCTTTCTTTTCCTTTTCCTTTTCTTTTTCCTGAGAAAGGGTCCAATGCAGCCCAGCTGGCCACAGCCTTGACATGCAGCCAACGATGACCTTGACCCTAAACCTCCAGCTTCTACCTTCCCAGTGCTGGGATTACAGGCACACATTTGCAGGCCCAGTTTGATGCAGTGCTGGGAATCATGCTTGACAAGCAAGACTACCAACTGAAGTGTCCCCATCCCAGCGGCCTCCCTTTCTGCCTGTAGTGTGAGGTGTAAGGAACGAAGTACAATAAAGCGAGGAAGTTTCCCTCTTCCAAGTCACCTCTGCGCTTCCTCCACAGCAGCGCGGGGGAATGGTATGAGGTGAGCACTTAGACATCACAGTTCTGCAGCAGAGATGCAGGTCTGGAAAGCCCGGCTCTCCATGCAAGAGCGCGAGAGTGCTGTCCTGCTTGCTCTAGTTTTGCTTCTTGCTCAAGAGTGCTTTTCATCTATTTGTAAACACCACAGTCCTGGAGGACTTTGCAACTCCAGGTCCAAGGAAACTGACACCAGGACACCAGGAATACATATGGATACACATACATACAGAAAAAAAATGCATGAAGTAAATAAATATAAAAATTTTATATTAAACTGGGCGTGGTGGCGCATACCTTTAATTCCAGCACTCTGGAGGCAAAGGCAGGAGGATCAGTGTGACTTGGAGGCCAGCTTTGTCTAGGCCAGGACAGCCAAGGCTACACAGAGAAACCTTGTCTCAAAGAAACAAAAACAACAACAACAAGATTAAATTTATAAACAAAGCCAGCCATGGTGGTACATACCTAAAATCCCAGTACTAGGCAGCAGGAGGCAAGAGAATCAGTTTAAGGTCATCCTTGGCTACATAAAAATATAAAAGAGAGAAAATATATAATAAAGAAAAGCATGTTCAGTGAGGTCTATGTGCTGGGCATGCCATGCCAGAAGAGGGTGTCTGACCCCCTAGGACTGGAGTTACAGAGGAGTGTGACACTCCATGAGGATGCTGGGAATCAAACCCAGGTCTGCTGGAAGAGCAGCCAGTGCCTTCAACCCCTGAGCCCTGTCTCCAGCCCCAAGCAACTGTCCTATGGAGAGCAGCAGGCCGCACCCACAGGCTCCCGCTCTCCATCTTGTCTCAGGCAGCCCTGCAGTGCTGGATCGTCTGTGGTCCTGAAGCACCTCGGAGACCTTGGCGGCTGCCTTTGCTGTGTGACCTCACAGACCAGCTGTTTGTTCCAAGGAACAGCGGCACATGCCCTTCTATCGAGCCTGTCCGCCAGGGAGCCAACACTCTCGTCTTCAGTTGCTTAACCAAAGGCCATTTTCCCAGCCTGCAAGCCCTCGATCCAAATACAATCAGAGGTACAGACGCCTTGATGTAGCCCTAAGGAGGCCATGTGCCCTAGTCATTTGCACGACCCCACGCGTGTGTATTTTGCAGAGGCCAGGGATGGGGCTTTTCAAGTGTACTTGGGGGAGGCAGCTCTGCGCTCACAGATGGGAGCCTCCAGGTGGGGCCAGAGTTCACTGAGCTTGTTGGGGGCTCCTTACCCTGGGATCACTCTTCCGACTACCTGCCAGCCACACTTGTGCTCTGGGCTGCTGTTGTCCTCTGGCTTGAGCAGACCAGGCAAACTGCTCAGCTCCCGGTTGAGAGGCTGGGAAAGGCCCTTCAGGCTGCTTAGCGCTGAAACTGCCGTGCAAGCCATTCCTCTGGCTGCATGTCACCCTGTGACTCCCAAGGGTTTACCCCAGCACCTACCTGTGCTCACACTCCTGTGGACTGCGTTAGGTTACTAAGCTTGGAGTATGTCTTAAACTCAAAGTATTCCTGCTGAAACTCAAAGTATTCAAGCCTCCCTCGTGCTGGGATTATAGGTATGGCCACAGTACCTGGTTCCTGGTGAAACCACTTCTTTTTCATTCAGCCATGCTTTCTTGAAAAAAAAAAAAAAAAAAAAAAAAAGACAAGGTCTCATGTAGCCCAGGCTGGCCTCTCTAGGTAGTCAGTACATGTGTGTGTGCATTGTATGTCTGTGTGAGGATATGGGATCCCCTGGAACTGAAGTTATAGAAAGTTGTGAGCTGCTCTGTGGGTGTTGGGGTTTGAACCCTGGTCCATCCATCTGGAGGAACAACCAGTGCTCTTAATCACCGAGTCACCTTTCCAGCCAAGCCTTCAGTTCTTGAGTGTGAGATTCATCATGTCTCCGTCTCCCAAGCGCTGCTATCACTGTGTCACCTGCCCCTCCTTCTTTACCAATATGGCCGATCCCTTCCAATGCCCTTCCAAAATAAGGACTTTAATCTGCAGACACTTAAAGGATAACATTGAGCTCTGGAAGAAGAGACCTGGTTGGGGAGTGAGGCAAATCCTCTACGTTACTGAACAACCCGGAACCATGGAGGCTGGAGACCGCAAGGTGCCACGGGCACGGGCACCAGCCAGGAGAGTGAGGCAGGAGTGCCTTCAATCGGCAGCTTGCTTTGCTGAAGACAGGCCATTCCACAGAGTCATCGGCAGCCCCGAGGGGCCCTGCTTTGCCCTTGTCTGGCTTAATTCCCATTTGGGCATCAGTTTACTTTAGTGAAAAAAAAAAACAAAAAAACACCCAACCTACAAAAATTCAGGGTTGGCATCCACGGTCAGGCAGCCTTTGTTTCTGAGGGCTGCTGGGGCTCGGAGCCAGGTTCTGTGAGGACATGGTGCCTCTGTGATCTAAGCCTAGGGGTGATGGCCTCTCTCTGAAAGAACAGCTTTGAGATGAGGCCAGTCTCTGTATAGGCTCCATGGTCTCTCTGGGCCTTGCTTGTTTTGTCTGACTTCCCTTCTGGTTTCTGCAGATACCCCAGCTGTTCCTCAAATGAAAGCCTGACTCCAAAACTGAGCCAGGATGGGTTAGGGGAGAATCAGGTAGCTTTTCCCTCCCCCTGCTGGCTTTAGTTTATTTTTATTTAAAAAACAAGGTCTTATTATTTAGTCCTGACTGGACTTTTTTGTTTCTTTGTTTTTTTGTTTGTTGTTTGTTTGTTTAAGACAGGGTTTCTCTGTGTAGTCCTGGCTGTCCTGGCACTAGTTCTGAGGAGACTGAGGTCCACCTGCCTCCCAAGTGCACCAACAGAATTATTTTTAAGCTAAACTCAGTGCTCAGGGCTGCAGGGATAGAACCCATTTCCAGGATCTGAGCTGCAATTAGGACTTTAATTAAGCTTTAATTAGGATTTTCTGAGCAACATCCTGGGGGAAACATCTGGAATAAGACGGGGTGTGATGAAGAGCCCACATAGCAAGCTGGGGGAAACATCTGGAATAAGACGGGGTATGATGAAGAGTCCACATAGCAAGGCTCTTTCAAAGGCCCTCTTAACAGAGGGAAGCTCTCCTAAGCATGGCTTGAAGCTGGGTGTGGCCGTTCACACTATAATCCTAGCACTTCTGGAAGTGGTAGGCTGAAGCAGGAGAATTGTCTAGAATTGCAGGCTAGCCTGGGCTACAGACCAGCCTGTGTATGCCACCACCGCCTAAACAAAACTTCTTTCTATCTTTGTTTTTTTGTTTGTCTTCTGAGACAGGGTTTCTCTGTGTAGCACTGGCTGTCCTGGCACTAGCTCTGTGAACCACTAAGGTCCACCTGCCCCCAAGTGTGCCAACAGAACATTTTAAAGCTAAACTCACTGCTCAGAGCTGCAGAGGTAGAACCCATTTCCAGGACCTGAGCTGCCAGGTTCACACAATTACACAGGACATGACCTTCTCGGGACCCCTGAGCCAGTTTGTTTGGCTCTTTTTCTCATTCCAAGCGCACCTCTGCTCCCCCCCCAGGGATGCCAGGTGTACCAGGCCAGGCCTGGCCTGATGGGATTATTGGCAGGAGATGTGCAAGGGATTCTGAGGCTTCTGCAGGGGACAGAGGTTTACCACCTTGACCTCCTGAACAGCCCGGTTTCTCCTCCAAGCCCTTCTGATGTCTGCACACATCAGTGTGGAGCAGATCTAGAAGGAAGGATGGACACATGGACAGGCTGGTGGATCACTCAGCTTGTGCTTTGAGAGTTGTTTGGTAGTCTGCCGGAGGCAGGAGGATGGCCCCTGTTTGGTCTGTGAATAAAAGAGTTGGGAGATGTTATGCAGTTGTAAATCTGGCCACTCCTGAGTCCCCTGAAGCCGCTGTGACATCCTGAGCTAGCTGCTGAAAGATACCGTGAGGAAATGTGCCAAAAACATGTCCGCCTGAATTCTCCTGGATCCTCCAAGGCTCGCAGCTTCATGTTCCGTTGCTTACACTAGCAGCTTTGATGTCTCCATGGATCGTCTATGAGAATGTAGAAAAGGGTTCAGAACACTGCTCAGAGGGTGGCAAAGTGTCTTCTTAGGCTCTGAAGTCAGCAGGTCCCAAAGCAGGCACCTCCCCACAGCAATGTACACTGAGATGGAGCGTGGCTGGCCTGGCCCAGCATTCTGAGCTTTCTCGGCCTACCCTCCAGCTCTTTGGGCCCCACCCTCTCCTCCGGAGCACCTGCCCCCTTCCCGGTCATCTTCCCAATCTGACCAGCCCCCCTTTCACACCCCCGGAGGAGGAAGTACACAGCTTCCCCCTCTGATGCCAGGGGTCAGCTCTGCTGACGTGTGCAGACGCTGGGACCCGCAGGAGTGGAGAACTGTCAGAGCACAGAATGTCTTAAAGATTGTCGGATGTGGATTTTGTATCCTATTCCCACGTGCCCCGAATGAATGAGCCACCTCCCGGTACAGCCCATTCCAGAATGTATCCTCTGTAGAAGGGCTGATCCTGGCTTCTGTTCATGGCAAGCTGCCTCCACCCATCATGTGATTTGAAGGCAAGGCAAGGCCCCCTCTTTCTCTTCTTATCTGAAAGCGATGGGCAGAGAAAGGAGGACTGAACCGTGCTGCAGATCTAGTCACTCGGAATGTATATTTTTAACTAATTTGCCCCAAGCAGGACAGATGTTCTTTGTCTTTGCAAACATGTGGACAGAGCCACGAAGGTGGGCCAGGGAAGTCCTCTGGTGGGCACATGGCGCTTATTCAGAGCTGGCATCAGGAGGTCTGGCGGAGCATTAGAACCCCCCAAGGAAGCATGAGGACGCTCCAAACCTGGTGATGACCTCGGACATCTCCAAGAGGATAAAAAAAAAAAAAAAGCATTGAATTTGGCCAACTAGTCCCTCCTAAAGAAGGGCTTCTCTGTCAAACCTAACCAGGTCCACTCTGTCTGTTGTTGTTGGGGTTGGTTTGGCTTTTGTTTTGTCTTTAGAAGGGATCTCCTCAAAAGGTACAGGAGGAAAGTTCCGGTGAGTGAAAAAACTGTGGCCTCCAGCAGGGGATCTTGGCCCTTAAGACAGTGGCTGGGCAGCTTGCTTGCTGGTCTCTCTGGGAGAGCCAAGCCCGTGACACTCTCAAAACTTCCCTGCCTGCTGAGCTGAGCACCCGGCTGGGGAGTGTTCGAGGCCCCGGGAGTCCGAAGGAGTAGGCCGTCTCTCCTCCGGGGCAGACGTGAGAGCCAGAGCAGGCCCTGCTGGGCCAACAGGCGGCTGGAGCCATACGAAGCGCATTAAGTATTAATAATTTCCAGTTGTTTGCTCGTCCGTCTCCCGCCCCCCCCCCCCCCCCCCACCGCACCCCAGGCCCTGCCTCTGCAGGCTGGGACTCAGCTCTGGGCTGCCAGATCTAGAGATATTAGCACCTCCCAGGGGCCGGGGGACAGGGCAAGGGGCAAGAGTGGCCGCGCAGCCCAGGAACAGTGTGCCGGGCGAACGGAGCCCCGCAGCCTAGCCAGTGGGCGGCGCGGTTCGCCGGGGACCCCCCGTCGCGGGAAGCTCTGCGCCCGGGCGAGCTGGGCGGCGCGCCGCGGGAGCGCAGCGGCCCCTGGCGCAAGGCCTCTCGGCGGTCACCGCGGCGGGGCCAGCCCCCGAGGCGGGGCGGAGGGCGGGGTCTCGAGCGAGCGCGGCCGCCGGCGACACCCGGACAACGCGCCGGCGGCGGGCAGGGAGGGCAGCCCGGAGGGCAGCGGCCCGGGCCCGCGTGTGCAGCCTCTCTCGCTCTCCCGCAGCGCGCCGGCTGTGCCCCGGCCCCTCACGGCACGCAGCCATGGTGGGCCGGCTGAGCCTGCAGGATGTCCCCGAGCTCGTGGACACGAAGAAGAAGGGCGACGGCGTCCTGGACAGCCCGGACTCGGGGCTGCCCCCAAGTCCTAGCCCCAGCCACTGGGGACTCGCGGCGGCGGCGGGCGGAGGTGGGGAGCGCGCTCCGGTCCCGGGGGCGCTGGAGCCCGACGCGGCGGCGACCCCCGCGATCCCGGTGAGTTGCCCCGTGCGCCGACTTCTCCCTGCCCCGGCCCACCCGCAGCCCGCCCCGGGGACTCCCCGGCCCTCGCCGTCGGTGCAGCCGTCCGCCCGTCGGGACGGCGTGGCCATCGCCGGGAGCCGGGGCGGGAGCGAAGCGAGAGAGCCTGGCCAGCTGGAGCCAGTGGCTGGAAAATTGTCATCGCCTGGGAGGCGCGGGAGCCCCGGGAGAGGCGAGCCGCGGTCTCCTCCCTTCGAGGTGGCGGCCCCCGAGGCTGCCAGGCTGCGGCTCGACCGCATTCCTGCCGGGGCGGGCTGGGTGGGGCTCCCGGGACGCGGACAGGGAACCCGGCCCTCCCCACCCGGGGGCCCACGCCCCGCGGCTTTGCTCCCAGGGCGGCCTCCCTCTGCCGGGACCCGGGAAAGGGGTGTGCTCTGGGCTCCTGGCGCTGGGCGGACCAGCCTCTGGAGGACCTTCTGAGGGGTTACACCGCGAACCTTCAGGGTCCTGGTGTGCCCTTGTCCCGAATACCTAACCCAGGCCGTGTTTGCGCTTAATGAGATCAGCGTCCTCCAGGTGGCCAGGGCTTTGGAAGTATTCATCCTTTTACTGCTTTTACTTTAAACTTTTTGTAAGAAAAACACGAAGTCTGTTTTGCCCCGGGATCTGTTCAGGTGGTGGTGTTCAGGCAGAGCCGGGGAGAGACCACATCCTGCCTACTGCCTACGGTTGAAGCTCAGAGTAGGACTTAGGGATGGCTGTTGATCGCGCCTCCCCTGGGGCCGTCGGTGGCAGTGTTATTCCGAAGGACCACGGTGGCGCTTTGGTGTTGTGGGGCCTTCCTGATCTCCTGACCCTGCCCCAGCAAACACCGCCGCCGCTTCCCTTCCAAGGTGAAACTTGGTTCAGCTTGGCCTTTTAGCCTCCTCTTAGCCTGCCCTGACCACGGACCAGACACCCGCTGGTGCTTCTGATGTCGCTCCTTACACCTGACCCCTTAACTTTTTCTAAGTCCAAATGGCCCTTCCGTGCTCCACTCTGGGAGCTTTCCCCTGGGAGCTCTCCCAGACCTGTTCGAGAACCTGTGGCAGGGCTTGCGCATCTTCAGTGTCTCCTTATCTCTCATCCCTGCTGCGGACCCACCTCATCTCCCTCTCACACCTGGACGCCCAGGGACTATCCGTCTGCGGGGTGGAGGCCAGGAATGCCGGAGGAGGGAAACCAGTAGGGACACCTGGAAGACAGTTGTCTTGGGAGTGTGGGAGAAGGCTGTGGCCACACCTCATGCACTCCCTCCATCCACTGACCTTGGCTTGAACCATATCCCCTCCCCCAACCAGGACTCAGTGAACTCCATCCTAGCCCTGAAGCAGGAACCCCCTCCCCCCATTCTTTCTGCTTTTGCCTCTGTCCTGGTAACATAGCAAAGATCTCAGAGCCAGCCTTCTAGAAACATCTGCCTCCTCCTCTGTCCTGGGGGTGGGACTGCCACTTCCCCGCCCCGGCACAGATGCAGCTCTTACTCTTAAATTAAGCCACGAAAATGACAGATCTCCGAAAACCAGAGAGCACAGAGGGCTGCCAGGTCCCTCCACTCTGTGTTTATCTCTGCGCCGAAGCACTGAGGGCCAGATTCCAGCAAACTGGAATCCACAGAGTCACAGAGTCACCTGAGCGTCCCTGAGGAGTCAAAAGCTGCACCCCACACACTGAGCTTTCTGGGTGGCGGAGACAGACGTGGAGCAAAGGCACCTCTGAGCTGTGCAGTCCCAGTCACAGGAGCCCTCTGTCTTGGATGGCTGCTGCTCTGCCCCAGAGGCAAAGGAGGTGGGGAAGCAGGGGTGAATCTTTACTTTTAAGATATCCTGGAAGTGTTTTCCTTTGGCATTAGTCTTGACCTTCCGCTAATTATTGGTGAGACAACCACATTGGGGCTGGGGGCGCCCTGCATGTTTGAGGGTTCTGAAGAGTTAAGCTTGAACTGTGGGCCTTTCTCACCACAGGGCTCTGCAGCAGCCTCTGGCTGTGGCCTCAGTCCTGCTGTGGAGTTCATCATGTCAGCTTCCTCTTCTGGCTTTCATAAACCTCCGGTGATAGGAAGGGGGGCCCCCTCACCCCATCATGCAGATAAGGACATAGGATGTGTGACAGGATTCTACTGAGCACACAGAGCACATCTAGGCCATGCCCATCACTGCAAAAGAAGTGGGGGCAGGATTGATCTGGGATTTGAACCCCCTACCTTCTGGTACCCTCTAGTACAATTTCCATGCTGTGGGCCAGCTCTATCCTTTGTAGGGCCAGACTGTGGTCACCATAGGGCTCTCACAGGAGGTGCCAAGTCTCAAGCCTTCGGGGGAGTGCATGCTTTGGCCCATCAGTCATAGCTCTAACCTTTCTCTCCCCTCTCCCCAAGAACCCAGCCTCTCTGACCCACTTGCTGGCTGCCGGCTGCTCACCACGACTCTGTCCCCTGTCCTTCGGTGAAGGAGTTGAGTTTGACCCCTTACCACCAAAGGAAATAAAGTGAGTATAACCTACCCTGATATTATTTCTTAAAATTCCAAGTATGATTGCTTGCTGTTTTAAAAAGTTAATTATGAGTCTGGTGTGGTGGTACACACCTTTAGTCCCAGCACTTTGGGAGGCAGGGCAGGTAGATTGCTGTGAGTTCAAGGCCAGCTTGGTCTACAAAGAAGAGTCCAGAACAGTCAACGCTACACAGAGAAACTCTGTCTTGGAAAAAAAAAAGTTAATTATGAAAACGCAACAAAGACTATTAACAGTTTGCTTTATGTTCTTGTACTCCAGCTCATTAAGTATAAAGATGCTCCATTTACTTAGGTGTGGTCTTGCTATGTTGGGTGTGGTGGCTGGCCCAGGCAGCGGCCCTGGCTGACTTCAAGCTTAGGGTCGTTCTCTCTCAGCCTCCCGAGTGCTAGAATTACAGGACTGCAGCACCTCAGCTAGTGTAGACACTCTCTGTAAAGCTCTGCCATGCGCTCTGTGCGTGTCACAGACTGCGCCCACAGGTGCTGAAGATTTGGTTGGATATTAATTCTTCTATCCAGAAGCCACTTGTTCCCTCTATCCAACGTCGAGGTGCCGTGACCCTGCCTCACGTGATGCCACTGAGCAAGTGTTCGGGAATGACCTCACCCAGGATTATCAGGGGCGAAGAGCTGTCTTTTCATAAAAAGTTCCACGTTTGGAGACTAGGTTTTGTAGCTGCAGTCTGAGTTGCCTGAACACAAAGAGGCCTTTGATAGGGAACAGAGGGAGGCTCATCCCTGTAGAGGTGAGCCGGTAAGGCTCTTATTCCCCTGGAGCTTATATTTCTGACAAAACTGGGACATGACTTTGTGACACTGGCTCCCATCGGCGTCTTGTGACTCCAGGGAGAAGAGGCACAATGCTGGCCCTCACACGTGATGCTTGTAGAGATGCTGATATCTGTGACGCTGCAATATTAATGTAGCCATTGTAGCACTTGGATGATTCCAAAAAGATTAAACCCCCACCAGCCAGGAATGGTGTGTACACCTACAGCCCCAGCCAGCATTCGGGAGGCTGAGGCAGGAGCATGAGGAAATCTAGGGTAGGCTGGCCTACTTTGCAAGACCTCGACCCAAAAGAGTAAAATAATTGATGGTGATGGTAATGATGGTGATGATGGTGGCAATGATAATGATGAAGATGGTGATAGCGATGATGATGATGATGATGGTGGCGGTGGTGCAGCAACTGAGGGATGTAAATGACAAGTCATTTTGTGGCTATACAGATTGTAGTTGTCTTTCATTGATAGGGTCAGATCCCTGAGTCTCCCAGAGTTGGGAGGTTTCCAAACCACAGTTGAGGCAGGCCACACTCTGAAGCCATGGCTACAACCAAGTTTCTAGAACCAGCGTTCAGCAGTTCCGGAATTCCTTCTCCTTTCACTCAAGCCCCTTCATCCCACACAGCGGCCAGCTCCAGCTCGTTCCATGAAACAGCTGTGCTCAGGGATAGACGCCTTCAGAGAAGAGTGATGTCACCGCATGTTGCCTCAGGCTTCTGTCGCTGTATGAGCACAAATAGCAACTTTTGGGGTTGGGGAGACCATGAGGAGCGCTGCTTGCTAGCTTGCTCCTCCACGCTTGCTCACTTTGGTCTCTCATGCACCCTGGGAAAGGGACAGCACTGCCCACAGTGGCCTGCACCTTACACATTAATCACCAACCATGAAAATGCTCCACAGGGTTGCCTACAGGTTGAACCTCAACTGAAGTTCCTCCTTCTCAGATGACTCCGGCTTGTATCAAGTCATAAAAAAAAAAAAAAAGTAACCAGTAAGCAGCACACATGAACATGTTAGCATCCATGTATGCACGTTAAGAAGTGGCTATGTCATCTGACGGGGCCACAGTCATACATGTGGCCAGTCGTTGGCCAAAATGTCTCTGTGCTGCGTGTGACTGTCACTCCCGACAGCACTGGCTGTAAGGAGACACTTCACGCCTCTGTTATTAGGTGCCTTTTGCAAAGTGTAGGCAAATCGTTAGACTAAGGGCTCCCAGCTGAGGTGACCTCAGGGCTGCCGTCTGCTGTGGGGAACGGCAAGCTCACGGGAAACTTTGGAAGCCTGTGTGCTGCGATTCTATCCCAGCTCAGGCCTGGGGGGTTAGCTTAGGGGCAGAGTTCCTGCTTAGCCTCAAGAGCATGGTTTCTATCCTCAGCCTTGAAACTCCATCAGTTTGTCCATTTATCCATCCACCCATCCACCTGCTCTGTCATTCAGGGTCTCTATGACCTTCATCTCTACATCTTGCTTTCTTCTTCCAGGGTCTTTGGGAAGATCCAGTTAGGTCCTGTGACAAAGGTGATTGGAGTATTAAGCCTCTCATAAAGTACTCCCGTAGACTGTGCTGCTTCTCCTTGATGCGGCCAAGGTCAATGTTGGCAGCCCGGGAGCGATGAGAGGTCACGCTTGGGACCCCATGCTCCTAACTCAGAGGACAGCGTCATGCTGGCTTGTGTCACCCACAGGTATACTTCCTCAGTCAAGTACGACTCTGAGCGACACTTCATCGATGACGTGCAGATGCCGCTGGGCCTGGCACTGGCTTCCTGCAGCCAGACAGTCACCTGTATCCCCAATTGCACTTGGCGAAACTATAAGGCTGAAGTCCGCTTCCAGCCCCGCCACAGGCCCGCGCGCTTCCTCAGCACCACCATCATCTACCCCAAGTACCCCAAGACCATCTACACCACCACTTTGGATTACAACTGCCACAAGAAGCTGCGGAGGTTTCTGTCCAGTGTGGAGCTCGAGGCCACGGAGTTCCTGGGTAGTGATGGGCCCTCGGATGAATGCTGACCACAGCTAGCCACGTGGGGTTGGACCAGCTGGTCATACACCGCCCTGGTCCCAGAGCACCCTGGACGGGCTAGGGAGCAGTGCTCTTGCACATCACCCCAGCCCAGCGGAGTCTAACCTGGAGATGCCTCCAAGCCTAGCCGGGCCAAGAAGATGCTTTAAAACTCACTGCATCTTGTAATAATAGAGAAACTCGGCTCCGTTTAAAATTTTTCCAGATACTTTTTTTTTTGTTTTTTTAAGGAGCATGTATGTATGTATGTCCTGGTTGGTTGATGCAATTTCCCCAAAGTCTCAGTTGGATGAGGAAAGAAAAGACAGGCAGAAATAAAAAGAAAGGACAGTGACATCAGGGCAGGCTGAGGTGAGCTGGTCCTCCCATTTTCTGATGAAGAAAGTCAGGAAGTCTCTGGAATAGAGAAAGTGAGTTAAGACATGTTTATTGCTGGGAAAAAAAAAGTTAACCCAGGTAGATTGTGACACCCGTGTGTGCTCAGTCTGACCTGGACCATTTTCTGTTTCCGCTTCTGTTTGTTTTCCCTGTTAATCCAAAGTCTTAGGTTTATCAAAAATCTTTTTCGCCATATTAGGGGAGAAGAACAAAAACCACAAAAGGAGATTTCTTTAAAACATGAACTCTGCCTGCTCTGCCTCTGCCGGGGGTAAGCAGCTGTCCCGCCCTGGGGCACCACAGCTGCCTGGTTCCCGATGGTTGCTTCCCAGCACAGGCTCTGGGCAGCCCTCGCATGCCTGGCACCTGGTTAACACCTCCCTGGGCTTGTGTAACTCTGCTCATAGGTATTTTGGAGTTTTGAAATACTTTCCCATTTTTTAACAAGGCAAAATGTAGCAGAGGGACCTCTCTGAGAAGGATGGCATTTTGAAAGCAAGCTTTGTTAAAACACGTTTTTGGGGGGGACATCGTGGGAAAGGTTTCCAGTGTGGGCTGCCATGCCTAATGCCAGCTGCCGATAGGAAAAGGCAGATTTGGATGTGACTCGGATCATTGTGATTAAATGATTGACTTATTCTTAGGACTTTGATAGTGTCAAAACTGGGAGGAACAGGGTTAAACCCAAAAAAGCAAGAAACGTTTCTTACCATCCCAATTAAGCTAAGATGAATTCAGGAACAGGGAGTGACAATTCAAACCCCACAACCTTGCCACTGTGGTGATGGGAGACGGTTCTTTTGTATGACTGTATACGTGGAAGTGGCTATCATGGAGTCGGGTTTGACTCACAGGTGTTTCCCAGCCAACTTCAAGAGTCCGGCTGAACCAGCTACAGCAGCAGGCGCACCCCTGGCCCCGAGGGTGCTGTGCACCAGGCTGGCCCCTGCTTCCCTGCTCCTACCCCAGGCCTGGCCCTTGCTTCCTAGAACCCCCTGCCAGGCCACAGTGCGGAGTAAAGGAAGCGGCAAGCTGATTCTTATTCCAGCATTGGAAAGAACAAGCCGTACACATTTCCTTTTGACACATCCAAATCACGTCAAGTGGGTGCCAGAGGTTCTGCCTTCTGTCGGGTCTCTGGGTCTCTGAGGAGGCTTCCGTCTATCTGAGAAGCAGAGCTGAGAGCACATTGGCTTGCCTGGAGCCACAGTGGAGACCTGGCCTCATGGAAAACAGGTGCAGAGATAACGCTTTCATTTAAAGACCCAGGTGCTGTCTGGAGCCACACGCCCAGTTCCTGGGCCCTGCGGACAGCAGTGCCTGGTTGGTGGTACTTTTAGCTCATCCCCCTAGGCATACAGGTGCTGGCTTCGTGGTCCCAGCTGGCCAGGCTACCGCTCAGTTGGGGAAACGCTGGGATCCTACAAGCTCCTCAGTCAAACTCAGAGCAACAAATGCTCCTTGGCTTTGGAAAAACATTTATTGGCAAAAGTGGATTTTCTATCTGACTTCATAATGTCACTGAAGCAGCAAATATAATTTTTTTTTTTTTTTTTTTTTTGCAAATACAGTTTTAAATTAGGAAAATCACCAAGGCTGCCCCTTTGGAGACACTTGCTTAGGCTAGGAGTTCTGTCGTGGCCAGCATGGCAGGAGAAAATGTCTCTGAACACAGCAGCGTTTTAAAGGTGTCCTTTAATTTTTTTTTTTTTCTTTATTTTATTTTTTGTTTTTCTGTCTTAGAGGGATCATGGTAAGTTCAGGCAGAACGTTCTAGGTGCAGGTGGGGCCAGAACAGTATCAGTAAGTAGAAGCAAGAGGCTGTGGAGGTCTGAGGTGGACGGGAGGCAGGCTTATGCCGTTAGCTTATTCACTGAGAGCCAGCTCTATGCAGCTGTTTGAATCTTCTCTGATTCTTCAAATCTGCCTAGAAAGCTGCAGGCCCAGAAGGTGGCCAGCACCCTGGAAGACCCAGAGCAGATTCCTGTTAGCTGGTAAATTGGAAGAAGAGATTTTCAAAACTCACTGACGGGACATTCCTGTGTGTGTGTGAGAGATGGGCTGGTTCACTGTGAAGCTTTTGCTCCCATCTCTTAAGTTATGGCTGTTGAGAGGATGTGTGTTTCTAGAGAAAGGTGGTTTTCCTTTCACACGTCTAAGAAAGACTTCACTTGAACAAGGATCTTTTCATTTGACACTTTTCCTTCTTTTAAAACTTAGAAAATACTTCATACACACCAAAAGAAAAAAAATGTTTTAAAATTATCCTTGATTTCTGTCCCGCTCTATTTTTGCTTTGTGACTTCTCCATTTAACAATAAATTATCTAATGCAGAAAGCCCGGGGATGCTTTATTTATTCATTCTGTTGCTTTGACAAGCAGGGTCTCACTGTGCAGTCCTGGCTGGCCTGGAACTCACTCTGTAGACCGGGCTGGCCTCAGACTCACAAAGATCAGGCAGCCTTTATCTCGCAGGTGTTTTTAACTAAAATCATAATGTTGGGATCAGCAAAAGGAGGAAAGCGCTTCATCTTGAGATCCCTGCCTCTCCTGGGAGCAGTGCTCATTGCTAGGCCAGCAGTCTGCCCCGCCGCCATGTCTCCAGCCTCTGCTTACCTCTTGAAAAAAAAACTGACACATTTTTATTAGAGACAGGTTCCCACGTAGCTCAGGCTAGCCTCAAATTTGCAGCCAAGGGAAACCTTGCATTCCTACCTCTGTGCCCTGAGCGTTGGGATTGCAGGCATGCACTGCCCCTGCCCCCGGCTAGACATGATATTTGGGTGAATATGAAGGTGTGAGAAGCCTTTCTCAGGGGCCGCCGGGCACAATTTTCATTAGGGAACTGGATTCCAGATTGGATGCGTACTCTTTCCTGACACTGAGTCTCCCGGGAATGTCATGACCTAGGGTACCAGGTCACTTCTCCCCACATCCCTCTCAAACTGCCACTTCACAGGAGAAATGCATGACTCAGTGGAACCCGTTGTTCTTTTCTCGGGGTACATGGCTCTGGGCTGGAACCCCCGCAGGCACCGAACAGAAAACAGGAAAGCAAAACTCCCACGGAGCCGGCTAGAGGCCTCGTGTCTACGACCTGGCGTGTCAAGGGCACAAGAACAAGGCTGTCCTCCTCATTGTCAGGGTCCCAAAATGGGGAAGTGGAGGCGGTGACACCATCGACTCTAAAAGGAAAGCTTCACACAGTCTGATGAGGGAAATAAAGCCGCAACTTCCTCTCACCGTCTTAGGAGGCATAGCTGATGCCTCAGAGCAAAAGATGATGAAGATTAGCCGGAGGAAAACAGGATTTCTGATGGGGGGCCAGCAGAAGTAACAACCTGAAGGGTGTCTGCACCCTTAGGCGTGCTCCTGGGTGGTGGGCGCAGGAAGCCTGAGCCTATAAGGCTAACCTGACTTACAAGCTGAGGACCCTGTTTTAACCCCAATGACACCCCAAATGTCCTAGGGGTTGGGGAGGTGCAGGGCCTCCCAAGAGTTTAGAGCAGGATGCATGTCCCAAGCAGGGCTTGAGAGGAGAGAGGTCAGAGAGGGGCCTTCCCAGGTTTTTGTTTGGTCTTCTGGGACAGTTTCCAGAGGTAGCCCAGACTAGCCTTGAACTTACAGTGATCCTTCTGGCTCTGCCTTCCAAGTGCTGGAATTCCAAGCTCTGCTCTGGTTTTATGGTTTGCCCCAGGCCAGAAGTGAAGGGAAAGAGTCAGTTGCTTCACAGCCTGCCTCAGTGGAGAGAGAGAAGGGTCAGGAGGGTCACCCTGCCTCTCCATTTCCTAGAGCCATGCCTAGCGTGCCAAAGTGCCACATTTTTCGGTAGCATTTTCTGTACCTCATCAGTCTTCTTGGGTAACGCCAAGAAAGGAGTGATAGGAAAGACTGAAATAGAGGTCCTTTAAGCCAGGTACGGTGGCTCAAGCCTGTAATTACCTCCCTTGTGAGGCGGAGGCAGGAGGTTCTTGAGTCTGGGCTTGGCCTGGAGTGGATAGTCCATTCCAGATCCGTCTCAAAAACGATACAGCTTGGGGAGATGATTTAGTTGGTAAAGTTTTGCTGTGTATGTGTGAGGAGCTCCCCAGTACCCATGTGAAAAGCTGGGTGCAGTGGTTCCACATCTGTAATCCTAGCTCTAGGAGCCAAGCAGCACAATCCCTACAGCTCACTGGCCAGAAATTTGGTGACTCTGCCTCGAAAAAGAAGATGGAGAATTGACTGAGAAAGACACCCAGTGTCAACCTCTGGCCTGCACACGTACATACACACACATGAATAAACACACATGAATAAGTTTGTAATAACGGACAAAAGAGCATGGAGGCTTAGAGGAGGCCGTTTTACAGACAGGTTGATGAGAGAACAGTCTAAACACAGGTGAAGACAGAATGAGCCAGAGAAGAAGGAGCCAGAAAATTAGAACAGATTGCTAGAGTTAGTTTGAGGCAAAGCAGGGCAATTCAGTCAGAGGCTGAGAGAAGCCAGATTGAATCAGTCAGCTTGGCGCGAAGTTTTGAGCCAAAGCAGCTGAGTTGAACCAGGCAGCAAGAATTCATGAAGAATTAGAAAGGGTGATCTTATTCAGCTGAAAGTCTCAGAGGCTGAAAACAGCCAGGCAGTGGTGGTGCATGCCTTTGATCCCAGCACTCATGAGGCAGAGGCAGGTGAATGTCTATGAGTTTGAGGCCAGCTTGGTTTACAGAGTGAGTTCCAGGACAGCCAGGACTACACAGAGAAATTCTGTTTAAAAAAAAAAAAAAAATCAGAGGCAGAAAACATTCCAGGCCTAGGTTAGATTGTACAGAGGTTAGAAGCTTTCAGGACTAGGCCTAGGTTAGTAGATTAAGGCAGCAAGCCTGGGAGACATTTACATTAGGCAAATAAAAGATACTTTTACAGCCTTCTGCTGCATTCCTGCTCAGATAAAAAGAAAGGCTCTGACCCTTATCTATTTGCCTTTGAGGTATGACTCAGAAATAAATACCCAGGAATCCATAGTTTCATTCCTATGATTTTTTTCTAGTCTTTCTTATTATTTTACATGTAGGGGATTGAACTCAGGGCCTCACATGTGCTAAACTTATTACAGCCTACCACAAACTGTGCCTCTAAAATTAAAATAAATCTTAAAATTGGAAGTAAAGCAAAAATGTCACTTGTATCATTTTTTTTTTCTTTACCAGTGAGATAAGGCAAGAAAAATAAAATTAGCTTGGTACGATAATTTCAGCACTTTCAAGGCGGAGGCAGACTGGCCTTGTGAACTTCAGGCCAGCTAAGGCTACAAAGAGAGATCTTGTGTCATAGAAGAAGGAGGAGGAGGAAGAGAAGCTGGGGCAGTTGTACACAGCTGTAATCCTAGCACTCAGGGAGGCAGAGGCAGTCGGATCTCTGTGAGTTCCAGGCCACCCTGGTCTACAAAGAGAGTCCAGGACAGCCAAGCCTACTGGCTTGAACCTCATCCCCACCCCTCCAAAAGAAAAAAAAAATCTCCAGAGAGAAACCACCACGAGAGGACTGCTCTTAAGATTTATTTATTATGCATACAATGTTCTATCTGCAAGAGGGCACCAGATCTCATTATAGATGGCCGTGAGCCACCATGTGGTTGCTGGGAATTGAACCCAGGTCTTCTGGAAGAGCAGTCATTGCTCTTAACCTCTGAGCCATCTCTCCAGCCAAAGATTCTAATTCTTGCATGTCGGAGTGACAAAGCGTGAAGAGACGGCTTAGCGGTTACGAGAGCTTACTGTGCTGAGGGCTGAATTTTGGATCCCAGTACATGCATCAAGTAATTTGCAAGCTTTCGGGAACACACACAAAGCTTTTCACTTAATTTTTAACATTTGTGGGCTGGAGAGATGGCTCAGAGGTTAAGAGCACTGGTTGCTCTTTCAGAGGTCCTGAGTTCAATTCCCAGCAACCACATGGGGGCTCACAACCATCTATAATGAGAACTGGCCCTCTCTTCTGGTATATATGTAATAAATAGATAAAATAAACTTTAAAAAAATTTGTTCATTTTATTTTACACGTATTTTGCCTGCATGTATGTGTGTGCACCATTTTCGTGACTGGTGCCCCTGGAGGTCGGAAGAGGCTGTTGTATCCCCTGGAACTGAATTTACAGATGGTTGTGACCAGGTGGGTGCTGGGAATCGATTCCAGGTCCTCTGCAAGAGCAGCAAGTGCTCTTAACTGCTGAGCCGTCTCTCCAGTCTGTAAAGATTTGTGTTTTAGAGGCTGGAGAGATGGCTCAGAAGTTAAGGGCACTTACTATTCTTGCAGAGGACCTAAATTTGTACCCACAACAGACAGTTTGCACCTGCATGTAATTCCAGTTCCAGCAAATCCAACACCCTCTAGCCTTCATGGGCACCTGAACCAACACACCTGGTGGCCATAAACTCCTATACATACACACACATACATCAGTGAAAGTGTCTCTTAAAAAGAAAGAATGTTCATAGCACGGAGCACGGTAGCACATGCTGGCAGCACCAGCGAAGGGGAGATGGAGGCAAGAGGATCACACGCAAGAGTTCCAGGCTGGCTTGCAACCTAAGAGTTGCATTTTTACCATCTGTGGTGGTTTGAATGAAAGTGGCCCCTAGCGGCCCATACGCTTGGTCCCAGCTGGTGGAACTGTTTAATAAGGATGAGCAGGCGTGGCCTTGTCGGAGGAGGTGTGTTATTGGAAGTGGGCTTTGAGGTTTGAAAAGCCCATGAGGTCCCAGCTAGTCTCTCTCTGCCACCAACTCGCTGGTAAGATGTAAGCTCTGAGCTACTGCGGCACTGTCTTTGCCTGCCACCGTGCTCCCCGACCTGATGGTCATGGAGTCACCATCTGAAACTGTAAGCTCCCAGCTAAATGTTTTTCTCTTATAAGCTGCATTGGTCATGGTGTCTCTTCACAGCAATAGAACAATAGACACACGGGTTTTGCGGTTCTGTTTTGGTTTTGGGTTTTTGCAGTGTTGGGAACTGGACTCGAGGCCTAACGCATGCTAGGCAAGGGAATGCACTGCCTCTAAATGGTGGTAGTGTGAATACAGTTTTTAGCCTCTACAATATGGATGATGGATCAGCATGGAGTGTGGGTGGAAAGTTTCTATTTCCTTTTGCAAGCTGTTTGCACAGAATAAGTACTTGGAGGGGGGCAGATCTTGGCTATGTCAAACCGATTGCTGCTGATGACAATGACTGTCTCCCTGTGCCTCGTAAGTGCTTTGTTTAGGCAATTAGGCCAGGCAATGGAAACTAATAGGATGTTCCCAGTGCCATCATTCTCCCCCCCTCCCCCAAAGAGTCCTCACAAAGCAAGGAAGACCCTGAGAAGTTAGCTTACATGAATTTGCTTGCTCATATTTATTTAGTGTTTATTTGGATCCAGTTGCTTTGACAAAAAAGGTAAGCATGACTACATTAAAAGATACCAAGGTGAAAGGGTAAAGGCCAGCTAGAGATACATGTGGGTGAGGCCATCACCCAGAGCCACGGGAAGGTGAGCTGATGTGAGAGCAAGCCCTGAGCTTCCCACAGGCAAGCCAGAGCAGGGTGCGGCCTGTATTTAGTATTTGGTAAAACGACACCGGCCCAGAAGTGCAGGGCTTCCGGCTGGCTGGGGCTGATCTCTGGGAGGACTCTGCTAGCACCTGCAGATGTAGCTGCAGAGAAGTCAAAGTTCTTCTGGGCTACTTCTGGTTTGGCTCTCAGGAAAGCAGGAGGTCCAAGCAGATGCTGAGCCAGAAGGCTTGAATTCAAATCGAGGCTTCTTCACCTGTTAGCGGTGTCACCTTGGGTCCCTCAGACTATAACAAGGAGAGAACAAAAGTTCTTTCCCCTCAGAGATGATGCCAGGGTTAAAGGAACTGATGTGTGCGGAGCGCTTCAAACAGTCCCAGCATGAGTTAAAGGCTTTGTAAAGTGTTTGCTTTAATTATCTTCTGGCTTGTAATTTTACTCTCAAGAATGTATCCAAAGCACTGGAAAATTTCACTAAAATGTGCATATAAGGATATTCACTGCAGAGTTGTTTAGAAACACTAGAAAAACAGGAAACCAATTAAATGTTCAGAAATGGGAAGGATGGATAAATAGCCCATCCAATGAAACACAAGCACCATCAAGTGTATTGTGGATGTGAATTTAGTGGTTTGGGGGAATGATGATGTCTGTGTTTTTATTGTCATTGCCTGGCTGTTTGTTGTTTGGTTGGTGGAGTCCAGGAGTCCAGGTGGGCCTTGAACTTAATAGGTAGCTGGGGATGATCCCTGGCCTGTAATCCCATATGTAGACCAGGCTGGCCATTCAACTCAGAGAGATACCTGCCTCTGCCTCCTGAATGCTGGGATTAAAAGCTTGTGACACCATGCCTGGCCATTGCTGCATTTCTAATTTGCTTGTGAAATTGGGTATTTCTTGAGGATATCCTGTGGATTTATGTCATTTTCAAGATGGCAGCCTTCGGTACTTAATTTTGTCAGCTTGACCAAATTAAGAAGCACCTAGGGAGGGCTGGAGCCGTGGCTCAGCTGGGAAATGCTTGCCTAGCATGCGGGAAGCTCTTGGTTTAATCCCTCATGAAATGGGCATGGTGGTGTGGCTCTAACCGAAGCTCTAGTGAGACAAAGGCCTTCCTCAGCTGCATGGTGGGTTGGAGGCCAATCTGGGCTCAAAAGACCAGGCGTAGAAACAAACAAAGAGCAACACCTGGGGGATTCCTGGGCACATCTTTGGCTACCTGTGAGGGATTTCAAGGGAGGACTAAAGGAGGACTGAAACATGGCCCTGAATGTTAGTGGCACATCCCATGGCCTGGAGCTGCAGGCAAATGAAGAAAAGAGAGAGGAGGAGCCCATTCATCTCTCTCTACCATTATCAGGTGTTGGTCACGGTCCTGAGACTAGTCGCTGACACGGTGGGCCATCATTCCAGAATGCCCACCTAAGACTGCAAACTCTGGAGTCTGAGGGGAAGGATGGTGGATCCGCCACAGCCCCAGCAGTCGCTGGAGTGTCTGTGCCGGGTTCCCCTAGATGCCGAGAACTTCTGGATAGCACCAGGTCGTGAGAGGCTGTCACAAGAAGGTCACTCGGATCTGCCCTTCGAGTGCTATCTCAATCTTCTGAGCCTGCGTGTCACACACACCCTTCAACGTGCTTTGGAACAAAGGCAGCAGGCCCATGACTCCTCGAAAGACCTTCAAGAAGGTGAGAGTTCCCAGGGCGGGGGGGCATTTAGCCATCATCCAAGCTTTGGGGAGTTAGTGTGCGTACAAATCTTTACGCACTTTAAGCAACAAATCCCGACCCAGCTGCTTCAGCTGGTGACAGGAAGGGAACAGCAGAGAGTCTGCTTACAAGGGCTTCGGTGGCTCAGCGGTTAAGAGCACCTTGGCTGCTCTTCCAGAGAATCTGGGTTCTATTCCCAGCACCCGCGTGGTGGCTCACAGCCATCCATAACTACAGTTCCAGGGGATGTGACGGCCTGTTCTGGCCTTGACACGCACCAGGCATGTCTGTGGTGCAGACACACGTGCAGGTGGAGCCTGCAGCCTTGGTCTGAGTTGCTGTGAGTGAGTGGGGATGGTTGAATGAGGCAGGATTCCTTCATGGCGGCAGTCCGAATGGGATGCAGCAATGTGGTCGAAGGCTGATGGTGAAGGGGAAAGTGTGTAGGGGGCCAGGAGACACCTGAGATTCTCCACCTTAGGGGCCCTCTGTGGATGGTCAATGGCGATTCTGATCTTCCCCACCACCCCCACTCCCTCCCCCGAGTAGTCACAATTCCCAGGAAAGACCCCTTCCTCCCAGTACTACCAGTCACCACAACCAGCAGTGGGGGCCAGGCCACCTTGGTCTTTCTCCTGTTGGGCTCCAGAGGTGTGTGCATCGTGGGCCCCACCTGCTTAGGGGACCAGGATCTCCGGAGACATCCCGGCAGCTCCTCTTCCGCCTAGGCCAGGCCCTTCCCTGTCTGGGTCAGTTTCCTTGGGAATGGAAATCAGCATCCTCCTACCTCCGAGAAAACCAAGTGGAGGGAAAGAGAGCGTGTTTGCCGAATGAGTAACCCTGTGCTGGGGAGCGGAGGTGCCTGATGCCCCTATGGTTCCTATCGGTGTTCTGGCAACAGCCGGCAGTGAACAACATCTGTAGCAGCTGCTTGACTGATGTTTCCTCAAAAGACTTGGAGTAATTTATCAAATCTCTTAGGAACGGTGTGATTTGAGCAAGTCACCTCTTGTCTCCAAACCGAAGTTGTAAAATGGAGATAATTTCCACTGCTCAGGGAACAAACGTGAAAGAATTTATAAACAATAAAGTTGCTATAAACCCTCACAATTATAACTAAGGTGAGCCCCGAGGGGGCACCCCAGGGAAGTGTAGTCCAGGCAGCTCCATGCAGCTCTGGAATGCACACAGCAAGTAAAAATATTCAGTGTTTTTCCTCCTCCCCGGTTTTATTGCTATGTAATTAACAAAAATAAGGAAGCGTGAGAGGCCCATTCAGCCTTATCTGGCTCTAACTCACCCAGCAGCCACTGCCACTTGATAGCACACAGACCATCTCGGAATTGTAAAAACGCTCTCGGGGCTGACCAGGTGGCTCAGCAGGTCAAGGACCTAACTGCCACCACCTGAGGACCTGAGCTGGGTCCCACCCCTCATTGTGAAGAGAGAGAACCCGCTCCTACAAGCTAGCCTCTGACATCCCCAAGAATTCAGGAGGGTCCATGTGCATCCTCCATACAAGTAGATATTTAAAAACGGATAAAATGTCACTTAAAAAAAAAAGAGACATCTTTCTTGTTTTGTGACAGGGTCTCACTGTGTTGCTCTGACTGGCTTTGTAGACCAGGCTGGCTTTGAACTCACAGAGATCCACTTGCCTCTGCCTCCCTAGTGCTAGGATCAAAGGTGTACACCCCCACCCCAGCTGGCTATTCCATTTGTGTGTGCTTGAGTGTGTGCGTGTGCATGTCTGTGTGGTGTGCACAGGAGAACTTGAGTGCCTGAAGGTTCTTGGGGAGGACTGAAGGGGGTCTGATCCCCTGGCACTTGTGAGTCACCTGATGTGGGGAACTGAAGCCAGGTCCTGTGGAAGAGCCAGTGCCCTCGCTTGCTGTGCTCCCTCTCTGGCCTCTGGGGTCACCACAGCACACACACACACAAGCAGACCAGGCACCCATACAAAAACAAACAAACAACCCCCCCAACTTTTCTACTTCTTAGAATAAGCCTAGACTTGGGGTTTTCCAGCCTTCAGTGAGTAAGGTAGGCGGCAGACAAGGACAGCTGGGTGGCAGAGGCTGACCTTCTGCTGGCCTTTGCCACACAATAAAATTATCCCTAAACTCAGAGACTTAAAATAACCTCGTTAAGCTGGGGAGGCGGCTCAGTGGTTAAGAGCACTGCTTGTCCAAGGGGACCAAGATTCAGTTCCCAGCATCCACATGGCAAATCACAACTGCCCCTAGTTCCAGTTGCAGGGGATCCAAGGCACACACATACATGCAGGCAAAGCCTAACTACTAAGATGAACATTAAAAACCAATGACCTTATTAGGCCGAGGTCAGCGACCCGTGCCTGGAGTTCCGTTTGGGAGGATGAGGTAGGAGGATCACTTGAGTCCGAGATGTCTGAGGTGACATGTCAAGACCTTATCTCAAACACAACAGCAGGGGAGGAGCTGGGAAATGACTCAGCTGGACAGTCACCCTCAGCTGGACAGTTGCCGCACAAGCACAGAGACCACAGTTCAGCTCCACATAGAGCCAGCAGGAGTGCGTGGCTCAGGGAGAGCTGCTGACTCAGGAGATAAGTGGAACCTCTGGTCTACACAAGCACATCCACCCACATGCATGTGCAAACACATATACACACCACACATATAAATGCAGCTAAACTAAAACAAAGAATAACAGCAGCAGAAAACACCACCTTGGTTGTGATGGAATGTCTCTGGGTTGAGAACTGGGTATACCCGATGGCTGCCTGTGGCTCAGCTTCCGGCCCCGGCTCTACTTCCGGTCTCTGGGCTGTAACCCAGCACCAAGCCACAGTTTCAGGCTTCTCAAGGCTTGGCTGTGGTGACCTGTTTGTGACGGACAGTAACCTTGGGTCCTCTTGCTGTTGGTGGAGACGTCAGCTCCCTCCCACATGGACCCCCCTTAGGTGGCCAGCCATGTGGCACTTAGTGTTCCCCCGAGAAGGAACCTTGAGAAAGAGCGAGCGTGTGGTCCATGGTGCGACTGCCTTTGTAGATCTGCCTTTCATCAAGACTTTGTTTTTAAATTTTTGTGATTATGTTCACTTGTTTATACGTGTGTTATACATGTGTGCGCACACAGGGTAGGGGAGACAGAGGATGTTGTGAGATTTGGCTCTCTCCTTTTCCAGTGTGTGTCCCGGGAACTGAACTCAGGTCTTCATGTTTGGCGGCAGGCCCCTCTACTCACTGAGCTAAATTGCCCACCCCATTTTCTATTCTTTAGGCAGATCCAAAAGGTTCTGGGTTGAAGCACGTGCTAGCTCGAGGCAGAGGGCATAGGGAACAACTGCCATACAAGGCTGGGGATCAGCACTCCCTTCTCAGGTATGCGGATAAAGAGCGGGTCTTCTGGGCTGTGAGTTGGGGTGAGTTCATCATGTGGCTGTGACCTGCCTTAAGGCTTTGGACACTCCCTCCACTCGACCATCAGGTGTCCTATGGACCCAGGCAACAGAACCTTGCTCTTCAGGAAACAGATTCCTGGCTTTGGCCAAGGGTCAGTCACTCTGGAGGTAAGCATGGTAAGCAAGCCACTCCCACAAGCCTTGATCAGGCAGGTCTTAAAAAAAAAAAAAAAAAAAAAACAATCCTTCTGAACCTGGAGCAGCTGTGTCCCAGGACTTGGGAGGCAGAGGCTTGAGCACTGGCTGGGCTGCTGGGAAAACGCTGTCTCACATTAACAAAATAAAACAGGAACAACCGTTCTTATTGGGAGCTCAGCAGGGGAATGCACCTGGCATCTGTCTAGTGCACCACTCAGAGTAGATGCTCTAACCACCTCAGAGCCTGCAGACGCCTCCCCTCTCCACCACTGCCCACCCCCACCGCTCCCAGCCCCCACCCACACCAGTCCCCGCTCCCGCCCCCCCCCCCCCCCCCCCCCCGCCAATGCTTCACCATACTCCTCCTACCCATCACACACTCCGTTCCCCTGACTGCTAGGGTTCCTCCAGTGACGGACATAAGACGTCACCGGCCCAGGGAGCTTTGGGATTAAATGGCAGTGGATGGGGACAGAGGGATCAGCCTCCCCCCCCACACACACACTCAGGCTATCAGAGTTTGCCTTTGGACCCTGTGACAGCCCACCTAAACATGAAGTAAATACAGAGGCCACAGAGGAGTGGTATGGCGGAGAGAAAGGACTTCCTGGGTCTCAACCACGCCTGAAGCTACCTCAAGCCCAGACTGCGGATAGCTCTGTAAGTCAGCCAGTCCTCTTCTTCTGCAAGCTTGTTCTCAGGCTGCTTTCTCCGCGCTGCCGTGAGAAGAGTCCCCACCCATACCGCCTAGGTGATCTGAATGGGAGACTCTTCTGTCTGCTTGGCAACGTTAACCCTCACCCGCATCTTCTGCGTCTTAAGCACAGACTCCCATGAGGCACCAAGCTCCAAGCAGGTAATCTCCCATCCGGTCCAAACCCTCTCCCCCATGGCTGAGGAGAGGCAGGAACAGAAGCCGAGGCCACGGAGGAGTGCTGCTTACTAGCTTGCTCCCCACGGTTTGCTCAGTATGTTGTTTTGAAGTTGTTGTTTTTTAATATACTCAATGACTACTCGCGGGGTGGCACCGCCCACAATGGGCTGGACCCTGTCACATCACCAATCAAGAACATGCCCCACAGACTTGCCCACAGGCCAGTCGGATGGAGGAAGATTCCTGCTGTCCAGTCATCAGAAGAACTAGCAAGCGCAATGGTTCATACCTGTAGTCCCAGCACTTGAGAGTCAGAGGCAGGAGGAAATGAGCTCAAGGCCATAGTGAGCTGCATAACGGAAGACTGTCTCAAAAAAAAAAAAAAAAAAAAAAAAAAATTAGCCAGGGAACAGTGAGTTAGAGCAGACTACAAGGCTGGGCGGTGGCGGCGCACACCTTCGATCCCAGCAGTTGGGAGGCAGAGGGAGGTGGATCTCTGTGAGTTTGAGGCCAGTCTGGTCTACAGGGGGAGCCCAGGACAACCAAGGCTACGCAGAGAAACCCTGTCTCAAAAAACCAAACTACAAACAAAAAACCAATAGGACCTGTTGTTGGGATCCTAAACAGGCATCTCTACGGCCAGTCCCAAGGGACCTGACAAACTGGATATCGGACATCTGTGAGGCCACCTCCGGACTCCCTGAAACCACCTGCGAGTGCTCTGGGTCATCCTAAAGAGAGCTGGTGCCCCCTGTGCCCACTCTCGCCCCCTCTCCCACCTTGCCCGGAGACCGTCCCTGTGACCCCCTGCTCCTTCCCTTAATAGAACCTCCCACGCGGAACCGGTCGCGAGGCGCGCTTTGGGAACCGCAGTGTAACTTCGCTGCACAATCCTGACACCTGTGCTGGACTGGCCTCTTTGGGGGAGGGGGCAAGGGTCTTTTATCAGCCTGGGACGTTTGGTCTTGTCTACTCAAAACCATGCCTGAGAATCGAGCAAAAGCGTCCCCCCAGACGGCTTGTCTCTTGCAGGAGGCTGATGCTAACCCTGAGCGAGACAGCCCCTGCTCAGCCAACAGGCTGTATCTCTGTGCTCCTGGGTAGTGTCCCCAGAACTAAGCTGGGCTCCCAAGCCCAGGCGGTGCGGCAGGCTAGAAACTTGACACCTCTCAGGAAAGAGTAACTCTGCCTGGCTCGGGAGCATAAAGACTCAGGTGCCATAGAGGGCAGGGTATGGGTCAGTCTGGAGTGCTTTCCCATAGGGCACAGCAAGCCCCAGCTGCCTGTGCTGACAGGGGCTCTCTCTCTCTCTCTCTCTCTCTCTCTCTCTCTCCCTCCCTCCCTCCCTCCCTTTACTTCCCAACTAATCTTCTTGTATTCAAATCCTCGTTTCAGGGTAAGCGTCTGGGGAATGCCGAGTAAGACAATACGCAAGCCTCAGTAAGCAAATATCTGGAGAGCAATATGTGGTTAAGCAACACAGCCAAAAGAAGTTTGACATATAAATATGCATCAAAATATATCAAAATATCTATATATCCATCTAATCTATACCTACATACACATGTACATGTGTTCATACATACATACATACACACACACACGAGATAGGGTCTCACGTAACCCAGACTGGACTCAAACTAATCATGTAGCTGAGGATGACCTTGAAGTTAAAGGTCCTGCTACCACATCTCAAATGCTGGAATTCCTGCCAGCAAGGCATTTTGTCATGTTCAAGAATTTTGCTTAAAGTTAGGCCTGGTGACACGGACCTATAACCCCAGCTATTAGGGAGGCTGAAGCAGGAAGACTGAATGTTTGAAGCCTGCTTGGGCTACCAAGTGAGTTCAGGGTTAGCCTAGGTACAAGTTAAAAATGAAAAGTATAAAGATGAGGCTGGAGAGATGGCTCAGTGGTTAGACCACCGGCTGCTCTTCCAAAGAAGCCGAATTCCCAGCACCTGCTGGTGGCTCACCACTATTTGTTAAGTTTAGAAGAGGATTTAACACCCTCTTCTGGCCTCTGAGGGAAGCAGGCACACACGTGAAACACAGACAAACATGTAGGCAAAACACTCATACACATAAAATAGTATTTTATTTTTGAGACTTGGGTTTCTCTGTATAACCACCCGTGCTGTCCTGGGCTCACTTTGTAGACCAGGCTGGCCTCTAACTCACAGAGATCCACCTGCCTCTGCCCAGTGCTGGGACCACACCCAGTTCCATAAAATAAATTTTAAAAGATTAAAAAAAAAAAAAGGCTAAAGGCAGAGCTTGGTGGTGGGGTGCTGGCATGGCAGGATTAGTTTCATCCCAGCGCTGAAAATATTTGAGAAGTAAAACTGTCTTTATAAAAATAGAAAACAAATTGAGACATCTCTGTGTGGTCCTGAAGCCCGTGATATAGACAGATTTCCATACCTCTGCCTCCCGAGTGCTGGAATTAAAGGTCGCTGTGCCTGGCCAAAATGTTTTAAAGAATATATAACCACAGAAATTTTAACCGGGGATATTATCTCACTGACTAAGCGTTTGCAGGCATTAGTTCCTAGGTTCAATCCTCAGACTCTCCCTCTCTGTCTCTCTCTCCCACACACACATACACACAGGTCTAGAATAAAAGAAACACTTTTTTTGGGACCTCCCATAATTATTCCCAGGTATGAAGTTTTAGAACCTAGATTTTTGTTGTTGTTAATTTAAAAAACTATTGCTGGGAGATGGCAGTGCACACCTTTAATGCCAGCACTTGGGAGGCTGGGGCAGGTGGATCTCTGAGTTCAAGGCCAGCCTGGTCTATAGAGCAAGTTCCAGGACAGCCAGGACTACACAGAGAAACCCTGTCTTGAATGAAAAAAAAAATACACAGAATAAAAAATGTTTTGCTATTGTGCTGGACAGCTGTTATCCCATGCACGCACACCTGGGCACCACGAGCTGGAACCTGAGGAGGCCAGAGGTTGTCGTATTCCCTGAAACTGGGGTTACAGACAGTTGTGAGCCACTATGTAAGTGCTGGGGATTGAAGCTGGGTCCCCTGGAAACAGATCTTAAATGGCACAGAAGAGCAAGCAGTGTATTTAATTCAAAGAATAAGGTCTTTGGCTGATGAGGTGGTGCCCACCTGTAATCCCAGCACTTGGGAGGTAGAGGCAGGAGAATCAGGAGTTCAATGCCAAACTGGGCTGCACTCCCTGTAGAAATCAGCTTAATCATCTTAAGAATAGACTACACAATCTTTTTTTTTTTTTTTAGGGGTAACTTACAAATGTCAAATTGTGTTGAGAAATTAAATAATAGAGATGACAGCTTACTTAAGAAAAAGGAAGTTCTGATAGGCACAGCACTGGGTTCACAAAAGGAAGGCTTTCCTTTTTCGAATTTAAATTTTTACCGTTTTTACCATTTTAACTGTGTGTGCTTTGTGTGTGTGTGTGGCG
The DNA here is from genome assembly GCF_030254825.1 of Meriones unguiculatus. NCBI lineage: Eukaryota > Metazoa > Chordata > Mammalia > Rodentia > Muridae > Meriones > Meriones unguiculatus. The sequence goes on from NC_083355.1 coordinate 44,184,456, forward strand.
CGTGCACACGTAGAGACCAGAAGCATCAGGGGAGCTGATGTCCCCCTGATGGCTGTGAGCAGCCTAACGCGGGTGCTAGGAATAGAATCCAGGTCCTCTGGATGAGCAGCGCACGCTCCTAACCTCTGAACCATCACTTCGGTCCCAGGGGCACCTTTCTTACTAAGGAAGGTAACTCCTCGGTGCCCAGGCGCCAACCCCACCCCGCAAGCATCGGCCTCCTTCGGGTTCCGGTCTGACTTCTCTTTATTATGATTCTTTTTAAACGTATAAATGGGTGGCAAAGAGGGGCTGGGCGGCGGGGCGGACAGTTGTCACTCTGCTGCCGTGGTGTCTAACTCGGGGTGCAGGAGCTTTGCTGCCTCAAAGCAGCTATGCGCATGGTCGCCCTTGGAGCAGGGCTCCTTGCTGCTGGGGCGGCAGTCTTTGTCTGAGAGGTAGGGCAGGTTCTCCAGGCTCTCCTCCATGCAGGAATCTGAATGGAAGCCCTTGAGGGCCACCAGCCGGTACCGCTTCCTCCGGTTCAGCTTGTAGACGCGGATCCTTTCTTTTTCTGCCTCGGGGTCGGTGAGAATGCCATCCCAGCGCAGGCTCTCGTTGATCTGGTTCGAAAGGCTCTCTTCTATTTCGCTTAGGGTGGGGCGGCTGACGCTGCACGAATAGGGAAGGCTGTGCCTGTTATCTTCTTTGTCCCTGGGCTCTGCCCTCGAACCTTGGTCTTTCTGGGGATTTAAGATGTCATGGAAAGATGAAGAAAGCGGCTGACTCTTCCGGCCTCGACTGTGATGTTTATCTGCTGAGCAGACGAGGAGACAACGGTTTGTGCCTGATAGGATGCCAGATCACAGGCCTAAGGGATCAGGCCTGCCTTTCCCCAGGGTTCAGAAGGCAGCATCCTCTCTGCCGGGATGCTATGTCGGTGCAAGAGGCACCTTTCTCTTTTCGTGGTGCTGTGGACTTAACCCAAGCCTTGCACATACCAAACACAAGCTCTGCCATTAAGTTGCACCCCAGCCCAGGAACCCAGAGGCTCCTGAGGCCAGGTGGGAAGGCCAGCCTGAGTCCTAGCGTCCTGTTCTTTCTCTACCTTCCCTCAGCTTAACCTCACTATGTGGCTCACCAGATACTTTCCAGGCATGTGACTCCATACCCATCTAGATGGTGTATGGCTGGCAAAAGAGACAGAGCAGGGAGCTTCCTACATCAAACAATGGAATCTGAAAATACTTTTTTTTTCTTTGAAATGTTTTTTAAAGATTCATTTATTTTATACACCAGGAAATGCTTTTTTACCTTTAAAATGTTTTAAAAGATTTGTTTATTCTGTGTGTGTGTGTTTTGCTTGAACATATGTTTGTATACCACATGCATTCCTGGTGCCCAAGGACGTCAGAAGAGGGGTATCAGATCTCCTGGAACTGGAGTTACAGATGGTTGTGAACCAACATCTGTGTGCTGGGAATTGAACCTGGGTCCTCTGCAAGAACAAGCATTCTTAAAGGTCAAGCCATCCCTCCAGCCCCTCTTATTTTTTTTTTTTTCTTTTCTTTTCTCTCTCTGCCCATTTTGTTTGTTTTCTGAGATGAACCTCATATATCCCAGGCTGGCTTCAGGCTCTCTGTATAGCCTGGGATGAGCTTGAACTTTTGGCCCTCCTGCCCAGCTCGCACTGATGGAACTGCAAGCACAGGCCACCACCTCTGGGCTGGGCTGTGCTTGGAGTGGAACCCAGGCCTTCATGAGTGCGAACATCCTACCAGCTGCAGACCTAGCCCAGGAACGAGCCTTTGCGGCTTTTCACTCTCCTTTCCCCCTTCACCTTCTCCTCTTCCTCCCTCCCCGCCCTCCCGTTTTTTCTTCACATTAATAGCACTGCAGAATTGCTTGTAAAATGCTATGAACGGTGATTCTTTGTCAGCTCCTCTTCCAAGCTTTATTTTACTTTAGAAACATCTCAAGAAAGACAAGCAGAGAGAGGATAAAGGCAAAGATAATAAATAAATAAACGTTCATCCTTGGCATTTCCTTACCTTCCTAGTCTCTGAAAATGATGTGGTGTCCCCTGCTGCCCATCTGGGGTACACAACACTGTAACGCCTACAGCCAAAAGTCGCATCAAAAAGACAAAACAAGCCTTTGCGTGCTGCTGACACACGGAGGGCTCCTCTTTAGTGCCGTCCCACCTGGAGAAGCAATTAACCTCCCATTGCTCCCTACTCAAACCACAACACCATGGGAAGACTGCTGCTCCTTTCACGGCCCGCTCTGCACAAAGAGCCAGTGCCCCACACCTGAGCCCAGGACCAGCCATTCAGAGGTCGGGGCCTCTCTGCCGGCGGCCAAAGCCACACAGGCAACACTGGAGTCACACTACCCATGAGCAGGGTCGTTCTTCTTCAGAGTGTCTTTGCTAGACACCTGGAGGCTCCGAGCTTAGGGACAGGCAGGGGGTCTGGATTCCTGGATGGTGCTGTGCGTGTGTTTAGGTGTGCAGGTGAAGGTGTGTTTGGGTGAGCCGGCCTAGAGCATGTCGCCTGTTGTGGGCGCCTGTGAGTGTAAGTGCCTGGGAGAGCTTCGGGTGTACAATGTTTGGAGGGGGTTATGCACAGGGGATTAAAAGGCCTGTGGGTAGATGTGAGGGTGTGGCTCTGCACCTGAGTCTCTAGAGTACCTGTGTGGGCATGACACAGAGGTGTGTCTACGCATGTGTCTAGTATGTAGGTAGGTGTGCAATTTCTGTTGGCGTCTATGCAAGTGTCAAACAGAATCCACACCTGTGTCGACCCCGTGTGCGTGCATGACGAAGCCGCCACACTTTAGCTTTGTTGGCTAGTGTCATATTGCTATAGGAAGGCGGTGTGAGGAGTGCCGGGGTAGGTGGTGACAGGAGGATGAGGCAGGGGCTGCTGTGGGTTTCTGGGGTACGCAGCTGCCCCTCGGTGGAGGCCACGCAGAGAGCGTTCTGTGTGCGTTTACACGGAGCTGGTTCCTACCCTGCATGTACCCTTTAAAGGGCAAAGGGGTTGGGTGGGAACCAGGGGAGAGGTTGGTGTCTGTTCGTGTGCGGGAGTGAGTATCAACTGCTATCTTCCCATTTGGGCTTCTCTCTGTGACTCCAAACCTCCAAAAGTCTGTGAGGAAAGGTGGGTTTTGGCTGAGGGGGTAGGAAGCTGAGAGGAGGTGGGCGTGAAAAGCGCCGTCTCTGAAGGGCCGGAGCTCTTGGGATGGGTGTCTGTGGGGTCTCTGTGGGGTGGAGGGTTCTTAGAGGAGGGCGTGCTGTCTTGGATATACGGGGAAGCTAAAGCTGGGAGCCTTCGCGGCACTTAGGGTCTCTGTGCTGGAGATCACGTGGTCCTTATGGGTAGGCTGGGCAGCTCTGGGCTGCCCTAAAGCGCCCTGCGTGGCCTCCAGCGCCAGCATCTGGGTGTGGTGTCTATTTCTGGCCTGAGCTGGCCTCCGGGTAGAGGGGCGTCTGTGGGAGGAATCTCAGGTCCGAGAGCCGAAGCAGCCTCTTACCGTCGCCCTTGCCGGACCCTTTGGTCTTTTTCTTCTTCTTTTTCTTCTTCACCTTCCGTTTGGACAGCTCGGAGGCGTTGCCCACGATGGGGGGCAGCTTGGACCCGGGGGAGCCCTCTGCGCCGCCTTCCCGAGCCTCCTCCTCATCCTCCTCGTCCTCGCCCTCCTCGCCAAACTCCGCCGCCCCGGCCCCACCACGGCCGGCCATCCGCCCGCGGGACCGCAACCTGCGACTGGAACAGCCGAGGACCCGCACCGGGCGGGCTCCAGGCGCTCACTGCCCGCCAGGACCACGCGTCTCCATGGCGACCGCGCCACGCCGCCGTGCGCGCAGCCAAGAAGTTGCCGCTGGGGGCCGCCTGTGGCTCCCGCTGCACGCGTGCGTGTTTTGTTCTCTTTGAAACCTGGTGCGTCAAGATGCACAAGGCAAAGCAGGATAGAGATTGTTAACGCTTGGGCTGACGATGACATATTTCGTCCACTTCTGGGTCGGCTAAAATGATGTCTGTTTTGTTTTGTTTTGTTTTGTTTTGTTTTGTTTTGTTTGAGACAGGCTGTCATCTAGTTCCAGCTAGCTGACCTTGAATTCCGTTCTCTTCTACCCTCTCCTGCTGACCTACATCTGAGCACCCCACACCTACTCCTATAACAATTCTTTGTTTTGTTTTGTTTTTTGAGACAGGATCCTCTGTGTAGCCTTGGCTGCCCTGGGCTCTCTCTATAGACCAGGCTGGCCTCGAACTCAGAGATCTTTCCTCTGCCTCTCAGAGCGCTGGGATCAAAGGCTTGCGCCAAGACCACCCGCTCCCTTGCAATTTTTATGAAGACTCATGGCCTGGGGAATGTAGTTCAGTGGTAGGGCACTTACAAAGCACTTAGGAGACAGAAGTGTCTCACCTATCCAGAATCACAGATTTTAAAAGTCTAATCCTGGTGTGAGCTGTTGTTTGGGTTTTTTTTTTTCCCAGGTGGTTCTCCAGGGGTCACGTTACCCAAACGTGGCTGCTGAGCGACTGAAATGTAGCTCCGGTGGTAGAGTGCTTGCCCGACATACATCAAACCCTGGGGCTGATCCCAGCACCCCATTAACTGCGTGTGGTGTCACATGCCTGTGCTCCCAGCACTGGGAAGGTGAAGACAGAAGGATCGGGAGTTCGAGGTCATCCTTGATCTTGACAAATTGAGGCCAGCCGGTTCTATAGACACTGTCTAAACAACAACAATCAAAACCACAATCAAAAAAGTATGACTTCCGTGTACTTCTCAGCCTGTAAGCCCTTCTGGAATCTCACCATTTCCACGGAAAGAGACAGTCAGATTCTATTCCTCTTCAGTCAGGGTGGACTTGTTGACTTACTTGTAACACATAGTTCGGGTCATGTGTGGGATGTAGCTCATTAGTTATCACACATCCAAAACCCTGGGCTTCCTACCTCCTCTTCCCTTTCCTACTCGTACCCTATCTCTCTTGCTTGCTTGCTTTATTTAAAGCTAACCTTAAAGATTTTAAAATTTATTTTGTGTGTGCATAGGTATACATACATGCGCCACTGCATGCATGTGGGAGTCAGAGGACGATCCAAGGTAGGTCCTGGGGATGGAGCTCAGGTCCTCTGGTCTGGTGCCAGGGGCTTTTCCTACTGAGCCATCTTCACCCACTGACTTGCTTGATTTTTTTGTTTGTTTGTTTTGTTCTAATGAGTGAACCTGAGCCTCATAAATGCTAACACTAGTCAGTTGTTCTACCACTGAGCTGCAACCTTAGCTCTGCGGCTTTCAGTGTTCTGTGTGGGGTTGTGTGTGTGTGTGTGTTTGGAGACAGGGCTCCATGTAGCCCAGGCTAGCCTCAGACTCTGTGTAGCCAAGGATGATGCTGAACTTCTGATCCTCCTGCTGTCTTAGTTAGGCTTTCATTGCTGTGAGGAGACACCATGGCCACAGCAACTCTTACAAAGGAAAGCGTTTAACTGGGGCTGGCTTACAGTTCAGGGGTTGGTCTGTTGTCATCATGGCGGGAGGCGTGGCGGCACAGGCAGACATGGTGCTGGAGAAGGAGCGAGAGTTCTATATCCTGATCAGCAGGCCACAGGAAAGAGAGACACGCTCGGCCTGGCTGGAGCCTCTCAAACCTCAGAGCCCACGCCCACTGACACACTTCCTCCAGCAAGGCACACTTCCTAACAGTGCCACTGCCTGTAGGCCTACGGGGGCCGTTTTCATCCAAACCACCACACCTGCCTGCCCCTCTCTAATGCTGGGGTTACAGTGAGCACAGAGTACATGGTGCCAGGAGCTGAAGCCAGGGCCATGGGCAGGTTGCACAACTGAGTTACCCCATGTCCGCAGCCCTCTAAGGGCTCTTCAGAGAGTTTAGGTCCAACGCCTCTGTAGCTATAAAGAATCCAAATCTGAAGCTTATCGACTTATTGTCTTAAAAATCATTTTTAAAAACATTTATTTTATGTGTTTGAGTGTTTTCCCCAAACATATATGTGTTTATAATGTGCACATCTGTTGCCCGAAGAGGCCAGAAGAGGGCATCAGATCTCTGGGACTGGAGTTACAGATGGTTGAGAGCTGCCATGTGGGTGCTGGGAATCAAACCCAGGTCCTTGCAAGAGCAGCTGCTGCTCTTCATCACTGAGCCATCTCTCCAGGCCAAGTTTATTGTCCTAATGGTGTCATGATAAGCAGAAACCGAGCATTCTAATGAAGCTGTTTTATCAATATTGTCCAAAGAAACTTTGCTACCAAAGTTTGCAGCAGTCCCTCATTATAAAGAATAAGACTATAGTTTTGTTCGGGAGTTTTGTGGTCTCAAGACCTAAGGCATAACCCATCTCAGAGTAGTTTGTGGGCAAAGTTAGAGACCAACTTTCACATTTTTCCCCCAAATGGATTTCCAGTTGTTCCCCAAACTCCCAACAAAAAGACATTCTTTTCTTCACTGGCTTCATTCAAAACTTCTTTTTTGAGACATGGTTTTGCTATGTAGCCCAGGCTGGCCCCAAATCAAAATCCTCCTTCTGCCTCAGCCTCTCAAGGGCTAGGATTATAGGTACATGCCTGGCTTGACTCAGAACTTTTTTTAGAAAACCAATCAACTTTGTGTTTGCATGCGTGTGTGTGTGTGTGTGTGTGTGTGTGTGTGTGTAACTATTTCTGGGCCCTCTATTTGCTTGTTGTTCTATTTGCCTGTAGTTCTACCACTATCATGCCATCTACATAATGTAGCTTTATATTTTTATTTTGTTATTTTTATCTGTATGGGCAGCTTACCTTCATAAATGTCTGTACATGCCTGATGCCCACGCCAGAACACAGTATCAGGCCCCCTGGAAGCTGGAGTTCTAGAAGGTTGCAAGCCACCATGTGGATACTGGGAATCAAACCCCTGTCCTCTAGAAGAGCAGCAATGTTCTTAGACATTGAGCCATCTCTCCGGCCCCCTATAATCAAGTCTTACTCTCACATAGTCCAAATATTTCTTTTTCTTTTTTTTTTTTAAGATTTATTTATTATTCTGCATGCATTTGTGCCTGCACACCACAAGAGGGCACCAGATCTCATTATAAATGGTTGTGAGCCACCCTGTGGTTGCTGGGAATTGAACTCATGGCCTTTGGAAGAACAGCCAGTGCTCTTAACCGCAGCCATCTCTCCAGCCTCCTGGTCCAAATATTTGAACTGGGATGCACTCTGAGCACTAACTGGGATGCACTCTGAGTATTAACTGGGATGCACTCTGAGTACTAACTGGGATGCACTCTGAGTATTAACTGGGATGCACTCTGAGTACTAACTGGGATGCACTCTGAGTATTAACTGGGATGCACTCTGAGTATTATTTTGACTCTTGCAACTCCCTTGTTCTGCATTTCAAGTCTTCCATCTTTCTTCTTCACTGGGCTGGCATCTAACCCATCAGTGCAGTTTTCAGAGGGTGCCAGTTAGCGATCCAGGAGCTTGCTCCACACTCCGGGACGTGTTGTTCTGCAAAGGGCCCTTCTGTTAGCCCAGCAGGATCCCTACCATGTACAGCCGTCCCTCACACAGGCAGCACTCAGCATCGGCCTGTCTGCTGCTGTCCTCGAGCAGTGAGGGCTGGCGGGCACTGACGAGTGGAAACCCGTCCCCAGAACCCACGTGGTAGCCTGAGGAAACACCCTACAAAGCTGTCCTCGGGCCTCCTCAACATTCCGTGACACTCGCTCACATGTGCATGCACACACTCTAGATAAGTGCAGCAGACCAAGAGCCACGTGAAACTTAAACGACAGCTGTCCTCTGTGCAGCCGGCCATGGCTGGCTCTGGAGTTTGCTTGCAGATGCCCTTCTGTACCTGCCGGTCCTGAGTACCGGTGCCGGCCGGGCAGGCTCTTCTTCGCCCAGCCTACCTTCCAGCTGCCCCTCCTTGTCCAAGCGCTTGGCTGGCTGGAGACAGCTTGGCCATTTCCCTTCCAATGTTCATGAAGGTATCAAGGTTGTGTGGGGCCAGCCAGTGGCCATGAAAAAGAAGCATTACCTCCAGCGAGGGGAACTATCTTATGAACAATCACGAAAACCGCTTGCAAGGAAGGCTTTTGCAGGTGCTGGGTTTTTTGTTTTTTGTTTTTTTTTTTTTATGTTTTTTTAATGGATTCTTTTGAGAATTCCATACATGCACACAATGTGTTTTGACCATGTTCATCTCCCCCAGCTCCTCTGCCTAACCTTTCTCAATGTCGCTCTCCACTTCCTTCCAACTTTGTGGGTGTCCTAGAACTCATCGTGTAGACGAGGCTGGCCTCAAACTTACAAAGATCTGCCTTTCTCTTGCCTCCCAAGGGCCAGGCTTAAAGGTGTGTGCCTCCACACCCGGCCCACTCTCTTTTTCTTTTCATTATCCACTGAATCCAATTTGTACAGCCCACACCCTCACAGATGTGGTATTATCCCCCGGAGCATGGTTGACCCCCAAAGATCACACCCTAAAGAAAACCTGAGTCTCCCTTCCCCTGAAGCCATCATCTATTAATAGCTCTTCAGTTAGGATGGGCCCTCACGCGCCAAGCCCTCTGGGCTGCACTGCTGAGCGGGTCGGTCTTGTGCAGGTCTGGCACAGACAACCACAGCTGTTCTGAGCGCAGCGGTCCTGAGCCGGGGAGAGGGTTACAGGTGTTTTAACTGTGTGCTTTCACCTGGTCTCTGGTTTGGGTTCCTGCTTCCTTAGCCTGTGTCTCGGGATTTCTAACACATCTCCGTAACGAAATAGCCTCATAAGGTCACTGTGCTTGTTGGGTTTTTGTCAACTTGATACAAGCTAAGTCCCTGGGAGCAGGGACTCTCAAACAAGAAAATGCCTCCATCAGATTGGCCTGTGGGCAGTCTGGGGGGCATTTTCTTGATGTATGACTGATATGGGAGGCCCCAGCCCACGGCGGGTGGTGCCACCCCTGGGCAGGTGGTCCTGGGTGCTCTAAGAAAGCAGGCTGAGAAGGCTGTAAGGGATTAGCCAGTCAGCAGCACTCCTCCCTGGTCTCTGCATCACCTCCCGCCTCAGGTTTCTGCCTTAAGTCCGTTGTCTCCTGAAAGTTAAATAAACCCTTCCTCCCCAGGCTGCTTTTAGTCAAGGTGATTATCACAAGAGAAAACAAACTAAGACATCATCACTATTTGTTTTTGTTTTGTTTTTTTGAGACAGGATCTCACCATGTAACTCTGGCTGCCCAGGAACTCGCTTTGTAGATCAGGGCAGCCTCAAACCGGGAAAGATTCCCTGCTGCCTTTGCCTCCTAAACACTGGGATTAAAGGCATGCTCCGCTAAGCCTGGATTTCTTTCTTTTTCAAAAGGATTTTATTTTGTTTCTATGTTTGTATTTGTATCTCTGTGTGGATGTGTGCGCAGGAATGCAGGTACCTGCAGTAGGCAGAAGCATCAGATTTACCTGGAGCTGGAGAGGTAGTTGTGAGCTGCCTGAGGCGGGTGCCTGGAGCCCCTGAGCCCTCTCCACAGCCTGTTCCCTCCTGCTCCGCAGGGTTATTCTGGGACACCCTGTCAGCGGTCCTCCTTCCGTGTCATGCTTGACTGCACAGCAGCATCTGACACTGCTGATGTCCCCTGCTTTCTTTTTATTTGCTATTGGCTTTACTTCTCCGAAGGTTGTCTTGAATCAGGGACTTGCCATAACTCACGCTGGCCATCAACTTGCGATCCTCCTGTCTTGGCTCTGCAGAGGCCAAGGTTACATGCATGGGTTACCAGATCCAGTTTCTCTCTCTTGAAATACTACATTTGCTTGGCTTTTTGGACATCTTGTGTTTTAGACAGCTTTCACTTGCTATTAAAAAATAGCAGAGCTAAGCCAACCTATAGACAGAAAACTGCACATGGTGGCCCACGCCTGTAATCCCAGTACTCGGGAAGCTGAGGTGGGCAGATGTCCACTAGTTTGAGGCCAACCTGGGCTACATAAGTTCTAGACTAGCCCAGACTACAGAATGACACGCTGCCTCAAAAAAGCAAAATAAGCTGTATAGGTTTTGGCCCATAATCAATAGGTGCATTGCCCTGGGCCCGAGGCAATGCTTCCCAACATGGTGCAAGCCCAAGGTGGAGTAAAATGACCCTCCTCGCATGGCTGGGAAGTGAAAGAGAAAGTGGGAAAAGCTGGGGTCCCACAAGCCCCTTGGGGGAACCTAAAGGCCTCTGAGGTGGACCCTGCCTCGGAGTTTTTGGCCCCCCTGATTAGTGTCACTCTATTGGGAGACGGAAGGGCCGCACTGCATGCTGGTCCTGGGGTCACTCACTATGTGGCCCAGCCCTCCCTTCCCAGTTCTCAGTGCTCTCTCTCCCTGTCTTCTTTGCCTTGTCTCCTCATCATGTTTTTTTTAAGACAAGATCTCCTTATTATGTCATATGGAACTATCTATGTAGCCCAAGAAGGCCTCAGACTCGCAGAGATCCTCCTGCAGTGGCCCCCCAACAGCTGGTATTCCAGGTGTGGAAGACCAGCATACAAGCTTGTCCATCCCTCCGTGCTGTTGACTTCCAGTGCTGTCTTTCGCCTGCACCCACATATCACATCCAGCATCCGGCTTACCCCCCACTGCACAGACTCACCAGTCAGGGAGGCCAAACACACAGCGCTCTAGTGTGTGAGAAAGGTGACGTCAGCAGGCCGGGTAGCACACCCCTATACTCTCAGTACTTGGGCGAGTCCAAAGTCATCCCCATCTACATAGCGAGTTTGGGGCCGGCCTTATGTCAAAGAACTGACTATAAACATTATTACTGCCAGGCTGGAGAGGTGGCTCAGAGGTTAAGAGGCTGCTCTTCCAAAGGTCCTGAGTTCAATTCCCAGCAGCCACACGCTGGCTCACAACCATCTATAGCGAGATCTGGTGCCCTCTTCTGGCGTGTAGGCGTACATGCAGGCAGAATGGTGTATAAATAATAAATGAATGTTTAAAAGACATTATTATTGCCTGCAGGGGAATAAGATCAGTAGCCAGCTTTGAACTTATTAGCAACACAAGTATGTACAGCACGCGTGTATGCTTGTACACATGTATACACACAGATGCAAGCGCAGACTTTCTATAGCATCCCTTAATAGAGTAGATGCGGTACTCTTTCTTTTAGAAACTTTGTTTAATGTGTGCATGTGTGTGCAGGTGGGCATAAGTGCCAAGCTGGGGTATAGCCAAAAGACAGCTTTTGAAGGTTGGCTCTCTCCTTTCACATAGTTTTTTATTTGATGTTCATTGGTGTTTTGACTGCATGTGTCTGGATGAGGGCGTCAGATCCCGTGGAACAGAAGGTACAGACGGCTGTGAGCTGTCCTGTGGGTGCTGAGAATTGAACCCTGGCCCTCTGGAAGAGCAGCCGGTGTTCCCAACCTCTGACTCACCCTCCAGCCCCTCACCTAGCTTTTGAGGCAGAGTCTCTGCTGTTTCTGCCACTGCACTGCATACTCCAGGCTGGCTGGACCATGCGCTTCCAGATGATCCTCCTGTTTCTACCTTCATCCTTGCTCTAGTACTGCTGGGATGACTGACATGCACCACCACATCCAATTTCACTATGTAGCCCTGGCACGCCTGAACGTGTGCCATAGACCAGGCTGGCCTTGAACTCACAGAGATCTGCCTGCCTCCGCCTCCCAAATGCCTCGATTACAAGCCTGAGCCATCACACTTGGTTTATGTGCTTCTGACCTCTAACCCAGGTAGCTACCAACTGAGGTACATCTCCTGACCTAAGACTGATTTTTCAGAGACAAGATCTGGGTCCTGGACTGTGCAGGCTACCCTGGACCTCTGGCTCAGCTGGCCCTGCCACCAAGCCTTGCCCCCTGAGTTCAGTCCTTGGAACCCTTATAGTGAAAGGAGAGAACTGACTCCTGAAAAATATCTTCTGAGTCCCCCTCCCCACAATCTTAATTGACTAAAAAACTAAAAAGACGTAGCCAGGGCTGGTGGCACATATTTGTAGTCTCAGCTACTCAGGAGGCTGAGGCAAGAGCTTCAGCTGAGAGTACCAACACAACATGCTAAGACCCAGTCAAACAATTGTCGCTTAGCTTCCATTGGCAGTGGGCAACGCTCAGAGAACCTTGTTTATTTGTCTCCTCTGCCTGGCCAAGTTCGTTGAGGTCAGAGCATGTGCTGTGTGTAACTGAAAGGCTGTAAGTGAATGAATGAATGAATGAATGATATAAGGAAATAGAACCCCTTGTCATCTCTCTACAAGGGACTATAACAGTATAACCCTGACTGATAGACAGAAACAAATTCAAAGTGACTTGCTCAGACTGTTAATGTTCATTAGCTATCAAGTGCTCGTTGAACCCACTGTCCCGGATCTTCATATCTGTATGCTTGTCTGTCTGTCTGTGTGCACGTGTGTGTGTGGGGGGGGTATTCAGGACCTCACACGCCCTCAGCATGCTCCCTGCCTCTGGTGCGCTCTGTGGCATCTTCCACGGGGGAGCCAGTGGATGGTGTTTTCACGATCTGTGCTGGCTTCCTTGTTTGCACTTTCTCCCTGTAGTTCCTGTTGCTGCTGTGGTCAAGAGTGAGGGCCGAGGAGGCTTTCTCTGTGAGGATCAGGTTTTGCCACTGTGGCTGGGTTGCTGCGGTAGGGTTTGGGGCTGTGTGGCTGCCTGCTGCCCACACAGCCTGAGCGCCACAGCAGGCTGCTGTTATGGGTGCCTCTCTTGGTGCCCCCGTTCCCAGGCTGCCTGTTTTCCCCAGGCTGCCTGTTTTCCCCAGGCTGTGCCCATGTTTCATCAGCACCAGCCTTAGATTTGGGGCCAAAGGAGTCCCTGATGTGAGTCTTGTGTTTCACAGGCTCCAGCTGAGCCTCTGCTGTTGGCCCCCCCCACCCGCCCCGAGACAGAGATGCTGTAGACAAGATTCATGTCCATCAGATGCTCCTCCCCCCTTGTTAGTACCCAGACCTTTCAATTCCTTAACCAAATGGCCGTGGCCTGCTTGGAGAAACCACGTGGGTTTCCCTCCTCTCTCAACCCTCCTGGGCACCTGCAGGCCAAGGGCAACATGGGTAGAACCTGGAAAAGCAGGTCAAAGGTTCCAGACTTGTGTCCTCAAGGGACCATTTCAGAGTAAGTTAGGAACAGGAAGAGGAGGGGCAGGCTGTGGGATGGCACAGAGGCCCCTCGGCTTGGAAATTTGAAACTGAAATCTGGCCTACCAGATTGGAGTGAACGTACATCTGTCAAGGTAGGCGAACGGCGCGCATTTTACTTAACACTCTGTCAATTTAATTTGTAACGTTTAGTATTCACACATACGGCGCGTGGGTCCCTATGTCTGTTCTTGCCCTGGGCTTTGCAACTGTTAGACAGGCCTGGGGCGGACGATACGTCTCTGTGGGATTGCACTTGCACAGCACACAGGGTTTCCTAAATTCAACCCCTAGCACAGAAGCGGGAGATAGAAGAGGGTAATGCTAGTGCTCATTTTGGGGGCTGGGCTGCCTGCTTGCCTATCCAGTGTGCAAAGCCCCAGTGCCCCAGTGCCCTGAAGCCCTGATGCCCTGAACATATAAACTGATCCCCAGCACTATATAAACTGGCTGGGGCAGAGCACACCGTAATTTTAGCACTTGGGAGGTAGAAGCAGGAGTTCAAAGTTGCCCTTGGCCAGCCTGGACTACAAAAGACCCTTTCTGAAAAGTAAAATAAAAAGGGAGGGACTTGAAGAGGTGGCTCAGAGGTTAAGGGTGTTAGTTCAATTCTTGGCACCTGCACCGGATGGCCAACAGCAGCCTGTAGCTCTATCTAAGGGACCCACCACCCTGTCCTGGCCACCGAGGGCAGCTGCACTGTCACGCCTTCCCACCCCCTCAACACACACACAGAGAAAAATAAAATCCTGAAGAGAAAAAATTAAACATAAGCATCAAAAGTGCCCACTCCTGTTAGAAGAGAGCGTCTGCTCGTTCTTATCTGTCCTTTTCAGCTGCACCGGCCTCTGCCAGGGCTTCCTTTCATACCTCACATACCCTTCAAAAGGAGAAAAGGTGAAGCCAAATCCTATGTCCAGATGGTGGCCACTGTCTGGAAACGTCTTATTTTTTTTCCCTCCTCCTCTTCTTCTCCTTGAGACAGGGTCTCTCTGTAGACCAGATCACAGAGATCTGCCTGCCTCTGTCTCCTGGAGATAAAACTATGCACCACTACACCAGTTTTGTAACAGTTAAGCTGCTGTGAGACAAAAAAACAACAGGGTAAACTGAGGAAAGGGGTGACAGGCAGGGCAGCATCAGGCTCACGGATACCTGCTACCTCTTCATACTCTCCCTGGTCCCTCTGGTGTCCCTACTGTTCCTGAGCACTTCTCTGTGGGGTGGGGGGTGTGCGGGCTTGAGCACGTTTCTGGGGATTGAACCCAGGGCCTCGTGCATGCTAGGCAAGCACTCTGCCAATCAGCCACATCCTGAGCCCTGCTGAGGCATCTTGCTGCAGCTTTTCCCCCTCATCCGAAGGCCTCGTTATCGGACAAGCTGTCCTTAACGGCATGTGTCTGTGTCCTTCCTGCCTGACGTCTCCCTATAGCCAGTTCCGCCACTGGACGTGTGCACGCAGGGGTTTTCCTCAGTGCTCTCTCTGTCCTCGCTAGAGCAAGGCTGCAAACCTTTAGTTCTGCCCATCTAAACCCCAAGCCCTCAAACAACAGCATACAAGTGTGCAACGAAGAGTGTGGTGGCTCACATTTGTGACCCCAGTATTTGGAAGGCTGAGTCAGGAGGATCGCTAAAAAACTGAGACTGTTTGAATTTCACCTCAATTTTTAAAAAATGGTACGACGTGCAGAGGCTTAGAGCATATAAAACCGGTATCACATCTTGTTTCAGGTATCAGGTATCACATCTGGTTTCAGGATGCAAAGAGGCAGTAAAAGTGCAAATGGCTGCAAGAAACTAGGAGCCCTCTGTTGCTTGGTTACAGTGAGACAGATGATCTTGCTCTGTAGCCCAGGCTGACCTTGAACTTTTGACCTCTCCACATTACACTCCTGGGGGCTAGCTATAGGCTTGTGTTCCTAGCAGTTCTTGCTGCTTTGTTTTGTTTTGTTTGCTTTGTTTTGAGATAGACTCTCTTGTAATTCAGGCTGACCTCGGACTTGTTTTGTAGCTGAAAACAACTCTGAACTTTTTTATCGTGTCATGTGTAGGGGTGGTTTCCTTGCATGCCTGTCTGTGCACCAGCAGGCCTAGTGCTGGTGGGGTGCTGGGGGAGGATGCCGGATCCCCTGGAACTGGAGTTACAGATCATTGTGAGCCACTGTGTGGGTGCTGGGAATGGAAGCCAGTGCTCAAGTACTGAGCCCCTCTCCAGCCTGACCATGACCTTTCGATTCTCCTGCTTTTACCTCCTGACTGCTGTCTGTAGCATCATGTTTTGCACAATTACTCCTTTTAAAAACTACATTCTTATTTATTTATGGTGTGTGTGTGAATGTGCGGACATGCGTCATGCCAGAGAACAGCTTGTGGACGTTGGTTCTCTCTCCACCGTGTGTGTCTTGGGGGACTGAATTTAGGTTGTGGGGTTTGGCAGGAAGCACTCTCACCTGCTGAGATGGCTCAGTGGCCCCCTGGCATACTCAGTTCTTGAGAAGATTTCCTCTAAGGTTTGGGAAGAAACCAAGAATGGGACAATTACAGGGAACTTTTGCCAGACTGGAAGCCTTTGTTTCTGAAGCAGGGTAATGGGTACCTTGCTAAGTTCTACCCTGTTCTTTAGACCTTTGGCAGGTCCAAAATTCATTGTGCCTTCCAACAGCAATTTGCAAGTCTAATAACAATTTGGATTTGGGTTTTTGAGACAGAATTATACTGCTTAGGTTGGGTTGAACTCACTGTGGAGCCCAGCTACATTTGAACTCATGATTTTCCTCTTGCCTCAGAGATGAGGTGTGCCACCATGCCTGGATTTTTTTTTAATTACTTCCTTGTTTATTTTTCTATGCTTAGGAGTGTTTTGCCTGCATGTGTGTCTGTAGTGCATGCCTGCCTGGTCCTGGCAGAGGCCAGAGGAGAATGTCAGGTCCCCTCCTGCATGGAGCTGCATACAGTTGTGTGATAGCCCTGCAGGTGCTGTAAGTCAAACCCAGGGCCTCTGCAAGAGCTGAGCCATCACTCCAGCCACTGGATTTTTTTTTTCAACCTATACTTCTCACTAATGTCCTCTTATGAGCCAAATTCTTCCTCTGCTCTAATCCGCATGCCCTGTTACCCAGCAACTTTGCTAAGCAACCATCTTTGGATGTAGGATCTGTGAAGGTTTATAAGAGCTAAATGCTTTAGGTGCGCCACTGATCCCGGCTGAGGCAGGAGGATTGCCAGATTCAAGGGTTTGAGATCAGTCTGAGCAATACAGCAAGAACCAGTTTCAAGGGAAATGGGGGCTGATGGTAAGGTTACTTTAAGGGCCTGAATCATACTAGGTGTCCTGTAAGAAAACCAGATTAGATACAGTCACACACAGAGGAGACAAAAGGGCAGGCAGCCATCAGCAAGCTAAGAGGAGATCTGGGAAGGAGCCAGCCTGTGCCCCTTCACCTCAGGCTTCCCGGCTAGAGAGCTCAATGCCCACACAGCTCCTGCTTAAGAAGCGCTGTCGCTCTGTCTGTTGCTCTGTCTGTGCCCTGTCTGTGGGGCTTCCCGGTGGAGGCCCCAGAAAATGAAACGGCTCCTTTGTCCTCCTCCTCCACCTTCCTTGGAACATCAGCTTTCCGTGCTGTTTCTCCACCTGAGAGCTGGCCTGCCCTGTGACCTCCTGGTGAGCAGAGAAGCTCAGCCTAGTTAATGCTGGGTATGGAACGACTCACCGTCACCTCACCTCTGCCCATTTCCAGATTTTGACATTTTCAGACCTCATCTTTGAGGATTTGGGCCTTGGCTATCCAGGAGCTGGGACTCCAGAAAGTAATGTGGATGATGAAATTTGGCAGGGCCAAGAAAGGTTCTGTTATGAAGGGCTGGGTGTGGGTTTGTGGGGAGGTGGACACAGCTCACAGGGAAAATCACCCAGCCGCCCACCCATCCCATCTAGAAGCTCTGTCTTGGTCCAGCAATGTGCAGACTGCTTAGGTCTGAGCTTGGTTTTGCTTCTTATTTGCTATGTTGTTATGAATTTAAGATTACTGGGAATTTTTATCCAGCTCAGTACCCCAACATTTTAATCTAAGGCACCCATTGCAATATGCAATTAAAGCAATAGCTAGTTGGGGCTGAGGATGGCTCAGGAAAGTGTCTGCCAACCAAGCTTCAGGATGGTCAGCACCCAATAAAAGCCTGGCTTGGAATGTCTCTGTAACCCAGGGCTGTGGGCGGGAGACAGGCAAATTCTCGGAGTTCACTGGCCAGCATGAGCTCCAGGTGGAAGAGATCAGGGAAGACACCTGGCATTGACCTCTGGCGTCACACACACATGTCCATGTACACACGTGTGTATTCACACTAACATGGACAGACACCCCACATGAACGACACACACATGTGTATGCACACACGAGCATTAATGGTAAAAGGAGCAGAAGCAGAGTTAACCAATGCTGCTTGTTGGGCAGAGACATAGACAGAAGGGTACAATCACCCCAAGTTCACATCCAGAGCCCTGGCACAAACTTTAGGTTTAGACTGAAGAAAAACCGGAGCAGAGGAAGAGAGGCTGCAAACTCTAGCAGCCCTGGCTACGGTGAGGACCGTGCTCCATCTTCTCACTTCTGCTTCTGCAAGTTTGGACATTGTAATCACTGTGGTCACCTACAGGGGCAAACTTGTCCCCAGGAGAGCACACCTGGGTGCCAGACAGCGTCATCACAGACAGCCCTCCATGGGTGGGAGGCTCCCTGCTACCGGGTAACAGGTAACTTCTGGTTTTAATGATAAAGATGTGCTTATCCGTCAGCCCTGATGCTCCTTCTAGCTAAAGTAACTGCAGGTTTAGGGCAATGACGGAATACCAGCCCTTTAGCCAACTTGTAGTTGCCTTATGGGCCAAGTGAAACACCAGTGATTTTTAGCAAAAGCAATTTCTAAGTGCCCATTCTAAAGTGAAAATGGGCAAATTATATAGCTTTTCTGTAGTTCAGTTTTCTCATCTGTGTATGTGTGTGTGTGTGTGTGTGTGAGAGAGAGAGAGAGAGAGAGAGAAAGAAAGAGAGAGAGAGAAAGAGAGAGAGAGGGAGGGAGGGAGAGGGAGAGGGAGAGGGAGGGAGAGAGAGGCCTATCAATCTCTACGTTGTTTTTTGGTTTGTTAAAAAGTTTTAAAAGCTGTATTTATTTTTATATGTATAAGTGTTTGCTTGTATGCATGTATGTACCCCACACACATACAGTGCCCTTGGAGGCCAGAAGCGTGTCAGATCCCCTGGAACTGGAGTTATAGACTATTGTAGCCATGTAAGTCCTGGGCACTAACCCAGGACCTGTGAGAGAGCAGCACCAAGTACTCTGAACCAGTGAGCCATCACCCAGCCTGTTTGTGTTTGTTTTCTTGAGCCAGAGTCTCAATTGTAGCCTTGGCTGTCCTGTCCCCCAGCTCCATCCTCCAAACCAAAGTCTTTATAACACCATCTGTCTGCCTGCAAAACATCATCACAACCGAGCTGTTTGACTGCGAGGCCTTCCTTCCAGCATCCGGCAGCTGGAAGCAATTTTGCCCTAAATCTATGTGGTGTGTGCGTGTGTGTTTTAGTGGTGGTGGTGAGGTTGGAGAAGGAGCCACTGACTATGCGGCTACAGGGAAGCCATCGCCCGTGCTTGGTGCACTTGGTGTTCCGGTGCACTGCTTGGAGCCCCTAAGCTCTGGTGGTAACTCCTTATCCATGCTCCGTAAGCAAATGCAGTAAACTCATTGGTTCCCTAAGGTGAACTATGGTGGAACTGTCCTTTAGTTTGTCCTTAGAAGGTGGAGATAGATATAGGTTTATGGCATCTGTAGAAAGAATTTTAGCAATGACTCTACCTTCTGGGCCAATTCCCAGTGACTATTTTTCACTCTTTAATTTTGTTCTCTTTCTTTCTTTTTCTTTCTTTCTTTCTTTCTTTCTTTCTTTCTTTCTTTCTTTCTTTCTTCCTTCCTTCCTTCCTTCCTTCCTTCCTTTCTTTCTTTCTTTCTTTCTTTCTTTCTTAACTTTTCTAAACGTTTTGTGAGACAAGGTGGCCCTGACTAGCCTGGACCTGTAGAGGCTGAAGACCAGACTGGCTTCGGACTCACAGAGACCTGCCTGCTTTGGCTTCCGGAGTGCTGGGACTAAAGGTTTGCTCCACCAAGCTTGGCAAAACCAACATTTTTTTTTTTAAGCAAACATTTTTGTGCCATCTGCCAAAGCTAACGCTAGTGACACTGGCCTCCAGGCCCCAGCACCATGGTGTTTTTGTGAGGACCTCACACATGCAATGACCCAGTGACGCTTTCAGTAGGGCCCGAGGTGGTAAAGTCTCTTTGTGTAACTGGGGACAATCTAAGATGATACCCGGCACCCTTTCAGTAGCCCCAGGCAAAGCCCTTGCCCTTGGGTGGGGCAGGGGTGCTGGGAGGCCTGGATGAATAGACTCTTGCCCATGCCAAACCAGCAGAGGAGGCAGGATCCGCACATTGCCCAGGTTTCCCTGGCACTGACTGGGCAGTTGTTGGAAAGTCAAGAGCCGGCCCCAGAGACTTCACACTTGGAACCCTGGTACTAGCATTTATCAGCTCTGTGACCTCAGGTAAGTGACCTCAGAAGACCCCAGCTTTGCAATGAGATGGGAGTGTAATGGCCACAGGTTCTGTGTGTAGAGTGCTCCTGAATGTCGCTGGCTGTTTCTCATGTTGCCATCTGAGCCATTTCCGGAGGCCTCCTCACACCGCAAGTCCCAGGAGGCCGGGACCTGGGCACCTGCAGTTCTGTTGGGTGTTTACATCGACTGCTCCGCCGTGTGTGGTTAAGAGGAAGCCGGGGCCTCTTTGAACTCAGCTTCCTTTAGCATGTTGCTTGCTGTACCCACTCCAGCACTACCCCCAAGGCTGCTTCCGGAACAGTAAGCTCTAACAGATTTATCTGAAATGGTTCTTATTGATTTATGCTTCTGTTCCCACAGGAAGCCTCCAAAGGAGGAAATAGAATCAGGCCCTGCTGGTGACATCTGCTATATGATGGGGTCCTGCAGGTTGTCGGTTCCCAGGCAGAGAGGGCACCCCAAGACTCCAGTTTCACAGGAAAATTCCTGGAAAGTGTTAAGAAAAGTGAAACTAAAGGCTGGGAGCTCCAAGCGCACACCCTTCATAATCTCAGCACCTGGAGGGGCAAGCAGGAGGATTGGGAGTTCAAAGTCATCTTTAGATACTTATAGAGAGTTGAATGCCAACCCAGGACACAAGAGATCCTGTTTGATAAAACCACAAACACACACACACACACACACACACACACACACACACACACACACACAGCAGACAGACACACACACAGAGAGACAGAGACAGACAGACACACACCCACACATACCAGAGATAGACAGAGACACACACACACACACACACAGACGTGGGGGTGGGAAGAATAATAGAAGAGCAGAGCCAGGCCAGACCTGGTAGCAATAGGCCTGTAATCCCAGCTATTTTAGAGGCTGAGGCAGGAGGATTACAAGATCTAGGAGCCTGCCTGGGTATTGATCCTATTTTAAGAGGCTCACAGTCATTTATTACGGGACCCGATGCCTTTGGCATATGATAAAGCACATAAAATACATAAATGGATTAACCTTGGGAGGCAGAGGCAAGTGGATCTCTGTGAGTTCAAGGCCAGCATGGCCTACATAGAGTTCTAGGCCAGCCAGGGCTACATAGAGAGATTCTGTCTCAAAACAAAACAAACAAACAAAAAAAGCAAAAAGACTATGTCTTTAAATTTTAAAAAGTTAAAAAAAAATAGTACTATTGGGGGCTAAGGCTCTGGCTCAGTGGCAGAACACCTATCTAATGTACCCAAGGCCACAGGTTCAATCTCCATGACTGAAAAAAGGAAACTAAGAAAGAACGGATACATAGCGTAAGCAGCCTCTCAAGTAGGGACTTGAGCAATCAATAGCCACTGCAGCCAAGCACTCTGGTCATCACATCACCCCCTAGAAACTTGCAGCACTATGCCTGTGGGCTGCTGTTTTCCTCCTGAGAGCACTTGTCTTCGGGCTGTCCCCTTTTGCCTTCCCTGACTGGACGATTCCTTGGCTGTCTCAGAAGCACCCAAACTTTCACCTTGGCCTGAAGATCACTCTAAAGCTTTCTCGGCGTGGTGGGAGATTGAGTCCATCTTCCTTTCCCCACTTCCCTTCAGCCTGGAGTCCATGGCTCTTTGGAACCTGCTTCCCAGCACTGATCCCCAAGAGATGAGGCTAAGATGGGGCTTTCTTTGGACCGCAAGCTCCCGAGTAATGACACAGATACTTATTACATTTATTATGAGCTTAGCCATGGTCGCTGAGCAGATTCTCAGCTCTTCTAACCTGATAATCCCGGCCTGGCCGACATCTCATCACACGCTGTGTCACCTCTTCTCAGCACCCTAGTCCTGGCACCTGTTTCTCCCTCCATGTCCGGCTGGAGACTCTTTCCCAGAGTTCCTGTCTCTGGCCAAAAGTCCTGCCTTCCTCTCCTGGTTTGGAATAGGCTGTTCAGCTCTTTATTGAACCAATCAGAAGGTGTTGAAGGGAATGTTTACAAAATATGATGCAGCCAAAGAATAATAGTACCAAAGTCCGGCCTGTCGTCAGCCCCTTGCTGGTACAGAAGTCAGCATCTGAACAATGCAAAGACAACCTTCACACGGCGCACAGAACAAGACCATGTGCTGAGCAGGTTAAACCCTGCCTTGCTCCGGTGTAGCTAGTGATGGAAAGCAGACAGGGCTAAGGGTGTAGCTCACCAGCAGAGGGTGTGCTAAGTGTGCATAAGGCCCTGGGCTTGGCTCCTAGCACTCAGGAATAAACAGAGGTCCACTAGCAAAGAGCATACCCACACTAGAGCCATTCTCCAATGAGGGAGTCCCAGCTCCCTGGACACAGGGCAGATTCTAGAATCAGGGAAAGAAAACATACAAAATGAGCCTTAAACATCCTGTAATGCAAGAAAGTAAAGATGTTTTTGAGATCCCCTCTCCAAATCCCAAACTCTCTCATTGATAAAGACGAGTCAAAGGCCCATGGGAACCAGCTAAGACTGCCTCATAATCAAAGCTGAGAGAATAGGAGCAAAAAGCAAAATGGACTTAGAGTATAACCCAAACTGCAAAATAAATGTCCATGAGACATATGTCAGTGACCAAGCGAACAAGTGGAAAGGAGACAAAGCCCCCAACAGTTTGCATGGATCCTTACCTCAAGAAGGGGGACACCCTTAATTCCAGCACAGGAACCAGAGGCAGGTAGATCTCTGAGTTTAAGGCCAGGTTGACCTAAAGGGCGAGCTCCAGGACAGCCAGGGCTACGTAAAGAAACCCCTTCTTGAAAAAGCAAATAAGTAAATAGATAAACAAACAAAAGAACAGGAAAGCACCTCTGAACTCTCACTGTGTAGGTTGGGTAGGGCTTCCTTCCAAAGAGTACTGTATAGAAAGGGTGACAGGGTGACCTTGTAGTGGAAAGCCTGACAGACATTTACTCAGCCAGCTGATCAAGGTCATCTACAGCAAAAAATCATGTCGATAATATGCACTCCTTTTTTTAAAAAAGTTTTTAAAAAGATTTTTTAAAAATTTAAAAGTTATTTGTGCATATTTGTGTGAATGTGGATTTACGCATGTGAGTGCAGTGCCCACGGAGACCAGAAGAGGGCATCAGACCTCCTGAAATTACAGGTTCCCCATGTGGAACCAAATACCCACTGTGTTAACCAGTGAGCCGCCTCTCCAGCCTGATAATGTGCACTTCTAGGGTGAAAAAGGCTCTTCTGAGTGTGTATGTCTAGTCTAATAGTGGGAAAACTATCAGGCAGATTCTAATAGAGAGACAGCCTCTGATACATCTCAACTGCTGCAGGTCATCAGAGACAATGAGTTTGAGAAATTGTCACAGCCGGGAGATGTGATGACTAAATTAACTGGTATCTTAGAAGAGATCCTGGGACAGAAAATGGACATTAGGCAGATTTCCATCAAAGGAAATCTGAATGAACTAGTTAGTTACTATATATCAGTCTATTATCACAAATGTGAACTGGGCACCATGGCCCAAGCCTGTCATCTCAGCACTCAAGGGGTGGAGGCGAAAGACCAGAAGTTCAAAGTCATCCTCAACTACATAATGAGTTCAAAGACAGCCTGAACCATATGAGACACTGTCTAAAACAAAACAATTACAGCAAAGTACCATAATGACAGGGAATTCTCAATAAGGATCTCTCCTTTCTCTCCGTCTCTGTCACTGTGTGTGTGTGTGTGTAGGCAATAGATACAGAAATTCAATGCTGTCTGATCATGTTTTTCTATACATCTAAAGCTGTTCTAAAAATAAAGGCAAGCTGGGGAGAAAAGCGCGGGACTCCAGCTGCACTGGGGTTCTTAGGTTCTCGAGGGAGGCAGGTGAGGGGTGCTCTCCTCCTCACACCTGCTCCACAGAGGGCTGGCTCCTTGCCCTGTGCCCTGTGTCAGCCTGCCGGGGGTTTCTGAGGCCAGTCGTGAGGCTCTGCGTCACCAGGGACACCTAGCGGCTCCTGCAGTCTTGGGCTACCCGGTGTGTTTCCGCCAACTTCCCTTTCTGACCGCTCCCACTTCTGGTCTACTAGACAGGGAGGTCTGAGCCCATCCCATGAGGGGATTAAAGGACTTAATCTCTCTGTGTCACCCCTCCAGTCAGGCTTGCACAGAGTAGAGACGGAAGGTCTTGCTGTGACTGTAGAAGGACGCCAGGGTGGGCGAGTCCTGTCTTCCAGCCAGGCGTCATGTGAATGAGAGCTGCAGGCCTATGTGGGAGTGCAAACTCTTCAGTTTTTAAAGACTGATTTGGTCTCATGTCATGTCTCTGTATGTTTGCATACATGTATGTCCTGTGTATACCTGGTGCCTGCAGGGGGCAGAAGAGGGCTTTTGACGCCCCAGAACTGGAGTTCCAGGAGGTTGTGAGCCTCCGTGTGGGTGCTGGGAACTCAGCTCTGGTTCCACAAATGTTCTCAGCTGCTGAGCCATCTCTCCAGTCCTTCAGTAACCTTGTGTGTTGTAGTGATTTCTGTCTCTTTTTCCTTCCTTCCTTCCTTCCTTCCTTCCTTCCTTTCCTTTCATGTTTTATAAGCAGAGCCTCATTTAGCTCAATCAGAATCTGAACTCACTATTTAACTGAGGATGGCCTTGAACCCCTCATCTTCATGTTAGGTCTCCAGATATGTGCCACCATGTCTGGCTCTGGCTCTTTCTATTTCTCCTCCTTTCGTGGAGCTACTAAGCCAGAGTCCTTGGCAACTAGCAAGGAAGGAGGCCCCTGAGCCTGGCATAGCAACTGCTCCATAGAGAATGTCCCAGGAATTGCAGAAGAATAAATCGGCAGTCACAGGCAGCGCTGTCAGGCCCAAACGAAGACACTTAGAGAGCGAGCCAGGGGGACTAGATGGATGGTTTCACCTGAGTTTTTTCAAATGTGAAAAATAGAGTTTTGTTTTACTGTCTCAGTGGTGTGTGTGTGTGTGTGTGTGTGTGTGTGTGTGTGTGTGTGTACGTGTCACAGGAAGCACATCGAAGGAGGACTATTGTTTATTGAGCCAAAAGGGTGCAGTGCCCCACGGCAAGAAGAGAATGGAGGCATAAGCACTGAATTCTGCCTGGGTGTCTCTGCTCATAGGCGCATGTCTACAACCTGACACCTGAGTATCTGTGCACAGATTGTGTATTACGTAAACCAAGGACGCAAGGAAATGCACGAAGCTCTGTAACGAGGCTGTGTTACACATACATACTCATGGCCGTCAGTTAGCAAGGGATCCCACCTGTGGGATCTGATCTGTAATTATCTGTAATCTGATATGTATCTACCCTTGTCTGTGGATTCAATAGGAAAGAGGCCCTGTCTCTGTCTCTATCTGTCTCTGTCTCTCTGTCTCTGTCTCTCTGCTGGTTCTTTCTTTTCTCTGAGCAACACTTCAAGTAGCCCAGGCTGGCCTTCAACTCTCTGTGTAGCTGAGGATGACCCTGTCCTGCTGAGCCTCCCTTGTCTGCTTCCTGAATGCTGAGATAGCAGGCGTGTGCTCCCATGCCTGATTTTGGGACTGGGGATAAACTCAGGGTCTTGTGCACTACAGGCACTGACTTACACCCTCAGCCCTGATATTTCCTGCTGGCACCTCAAGTCTCAGTGTCCAGACCAGTGGCCGCTGATTCTTATCCCCTCACATTAACGGTTGCTAGCTTTGTTCTCTACCCTGCCCGTTTTCCACGAGCCAGCACTCTCCTT
The DNA here is from genome assembly GCF_030254825.1 of Meriones unguiculatus. NCBI lineage: Eukaryota > Metazoa > Chordata > Mammalia > Rodentia > Muridae > Meriones > Meriones unguiculatus. Next base: position 44,209,907 of record NC_083355.1, read on the forward strand.
GCTTTCTCTCTGTTACTCCCTCTAGCTCCTGTCTTTCCCAGTACGGGCCCATCTGCCGACTCCTTCTCATCCTTCCTGTCTCTGGCCCAGGGCTTCCTAAGAGAACTCTCCATGTCCTGCCATGCTGAGGCTTATACTTGTGTCTCTCTGTCCCTGTTCCCCCAGCACAGGGATTACAGCCATGCACCATCTCTCCCAGCTTTTATGTGGATGTTGGGATTGAACTCAGGTTCTCCTGATTATGTGGCAAGCCTTTACTGACTGAGCCATATCCCTCCCCCAATCACTTAAAAAAAACATGTGAAAATGTATGTGTGTGCATGCATGCGTGTGTCTGTGTGTGCGCGTGTTTGAGTGCTGATGCCTTCAGAGGCCAGAGGCATCAGGTCCCCTTGAAACAGGCATGACAGATGGTTATAAGCCACCTGATCTGAGTGTGGTTCCTCTGCAAGAGCAGTATGTGCACTTAATCACTGAGCCATCTCTTCAATCCCCACGGCTTCTTGTTTATTGAGAAGGGTTTTATTGTCACTCAGAACTCATGGCAGCCCTCCTCCATGCTGAGGTTACAGACATGAGCCGCCATCTTGGATCCTCGCAGCTCTTGGTGGCACCAGGGAGTCCCTTGTGTGTCTTCATCCCTATGTGCCTTCATCCCTCGTGTGTCTTCATCTTTTGTGTGTCTTCACCCGTTGTGTGTCTCCACTTTCTCATACATGGCCCTCACATGTGATCCTTCTCATGGGGTTTAGGACCTGTTAGATATTGGGGACATCTCACTGTGAAATTCTTAATTTAAGGTTTGCTAAGACATGGGCTGGAGAGAAGGCTTGGAGGTTAAGAGTACTGGCGGCTCTTTCAAAGGTCCTGAGTTCCCAGCAAAGACATGGTGGCTCACAACCATCTAAAATGAGATCTGGTGCCCTCTTCTGGCATGCAGATGTGTGTGCAGGCAGAACACCAGTCCATCTGTCTGTCTGTCTGTCTATCTGTCTATCTATCTTTTTAAGTCTGCTAAGGCTTCCTTTTTTGAGATAGGGTCTTTCTATGTGGCTCTGGCAGTGCTGGAACTCAATATGGGTACTTGCCCTGGGTACTTTGTTCTCACAGGAAGGAGGGGTGTTGATGTGGGAGGAAGGTGACCCCCCCGCCCCAGGACATATCAATGTCTGGAGGAACTTTTCATTGTCACGATTGAGTGACAAAAGTGGGTCTGTACTACCATTTAATAGGTAGTGCGTCTGAGGCAGGCTGGCCTTGAACTCACAGAGATCTGCCTCTGCTTCCCAAGACCTGGGACCAAAGGTGTGCGCCATCATCTCTGATTTCTTTTTCTTTTTCTGGTTCACTTATTTGTTTGTTTGTTTTTACAAAATAGGTCACAGTCACAGGTTCTGAATTTTATGTAAACATTTTTTTTCCAGGTCTTTTAACACAGCAGATCTGTAAATCTAAATTCCATTGTCTTTTCCAACTCTACTTGTCTCTTCCCACCAACACCTTCCCCCCCCTCCCCCACAGCAAAGGGAAGAAGGCTTTCCCCTTCTTCATCCTTTGTCTCCTCCAGACTTAAGATTTTGGAGGCATCTCCAGGAGCCCCTGTGAGATGGCCTGGCACAGCTGTTTGGTTCCTTCCGAGCACCTGCCTGTGGAGGTCACCGCTCAGATTCTACAGGCTGGAGATCCTGGCCCCAGGTGCCTCCTTGACCTGGGATCCTTCAGGGCCTAGCTGTTGTCTGCAGGTCACTCTTGGCCTTTGGGCATCTCTCATGGAGATGCAGGCCTGCCCTCTCCCACCCTGCTCTGTCCTGCCGCTTCAAACTGGCCAGCTCCTAACCTTCCCTTTCGATTATAATCTGCTGGGCTGAAAACTTGCGCTGGGGACTTGGTTCTCACTGGGAGGAAGGGTCTTGGTGTGGGAGGAAAGTGACTCTGAGGAGATTCAGCAATGTCTGGAGGCACTTTCCATTGTCACAACTGAGTGACAGAAGTGGGTGTGTACTACCATTTGAACAACCCATAATGAACCCTGAAACAAAGGAGCCCCTTGTTGAAAATGACAACATTGTGGTGGCCACATGACTCTGCTTTACCTCTATTCCTATCCTAAGCTTCAGGATGCAGGCCCATTCTCAAGAAACATTTTCTTGCTGAGCAGTGGTAGCACACATCTTCAATCCCAGCACTTGGGAGGCAAAAGCAGGCAGATCTTTGAGTTTGAGGCCAGTCTGCTCTACATTGTGAGCTCTAGGATAGCCAAGGCTAAAATGTTTTCTTCCCACGGGCTCTACTTCTCCAGGGGCATCAGTTCTGGTGATGTTCTGCCAGGGGGCACCCTGGATGGCCTGGCAGGGTCTTCTGTGTGGCCTGATGGTAAAGGGCTTGGTGCAGAGGAGCCTGCTTGCTCATACTCCTTCCCAGGGAACTCAGTCAGCAGCTCTCAGTGTCAGGAGAAACGGGGGTGGAGGTTAAAGTCCAAGGACCAGCTTGGTCTCTTAGGTTGTCTTGGCAAGAGTCCTTATTGTCTATCCATCTCATTAGGAGGTTCCTGTCAGAGCTGTGGGAGAAAGGGAGTGGAGCAGCCAGCTGACGCCAGCATCTCCTCACTTGTCTGAGTCCATTCTCATCTCTACTGTGAAAGCTCTAGGGAGGCAGAAGAGTCTCCAGTTTGTTCACCTGTGTCCCTGGTACCTCAACATAATTACTCTCTGTTGCAAAACAGTGGCATTCTGTTGACAGCCAATGAAGAGTGTGCCTTATTTAGAGCCCAGGTGGATTTGCAGCTGGCAAGGGTAAGGGCTGGGGTGTGACTCAGTTGGTAAGGTGCTTGCTTAACACAGATAGGCTCTGCATTTGACCCCGAGCACTACAGAAACTTGGTGTGGTGGCGCGGGCCTGAAATCTCAGCACTCAGAGGCAAGAGTTCAAGAAACCCACTGCTACAGATAGAGCTCGAGGCCAGCCAGGGATATAGGGTCTTTTTTGTTGTGTTCTGACAAGGTCTTTCCTGTATTGCTCATTTCATCCAGGATGACATTGGTGGCCTTGAACTTGATGATCCTTCTGCCTTGATCTGCTGAGTAGCTGGGGCTTTGGATGGACTCCAGCTAAGGATCAAAGGCAGGTGCACTCTGCTGCTGAGCTGCACTCTGACCCCATGTGCGATCCTTCCTAAGAGAAGAGTTTGCTTGGATCAAAGAGCAAAACAGGTGAGGCCATTGTGATGGCTTTGCCAAGTGGATGTGGATGAGGCGCCTCCCTTTAACACAAAGAGAAGAGCCGACAGGAATGGAAGCCAGAACCTGTGCAGCAGTGATTGGCATGTGTGGATATTCTTACATGAAGACAGGCACACAGACACACATGTAGAAGTCTGTCCTCCCTCCATCAGTGGTCACATGGGAGCCACCAGCGAGGATGAGGCCATCTCACACTGGGGCCAGACAGGACACCTGGGCTGTGACTCCTTCCTTTTCTATTTTTTTTTTTTTTTATTTTACCTCTCACGGATGCCCCCTCCTTCCTCTCCTCTGAGTTCTCCCCTTCCCTCTTCCCCTCTCCCTTTCCCCCCAGAAAAGGAGCGCTCCCCTCTCCCTATATATCAACCTTCCCCAGCACATCAAGTCACATCAGGACTGAGCACATCTTCATCCCCTGAGGCTAGGCGAGGCAGCCCTGCCAGGGGGAAGTGATCCAAAAGCAGGCAACAGAGTCCATGTTAGAAACAGTCTCCCCCTCCACTCACCAGGCACCCCATATGAAGACCAAGCCTCCCATCAGCCGCATGTGTGCAAGAGGCCTAGGTCCAGATCGTGCATGCTCCTCAGTTGATGTCTTAGTCTCTGAAAGCCCCCATGGGACTGGATTAGTTGTCTCTGTTGGTCTTCTTGTGAGGTTCCTGTCCCCTCCAGATCCTTCCATTTTCCCCCAACACTTCCACAGGACGCCCAGAGCTCTGCCCCATGCTTGGCTGGGTCCCAGCATCTGTCTTGATCTACTGCTGGCTGGAGCCTCTCAGACTACAGTCCAGTTAGGCTCCTGTCTGCAAGCATAGCAGAGTATCATTATTAGTGTCAGGGGCTGGCTCTCTACCATGGGGCGGGTCTCAGGTTGGGCCAATTATTGGTTGGACTTTCCTTCAGTATTTGTTCTCTTGATATCCCTGCACTCCTTGCAGGCAGGGCTAGTTTTGGATCACAGGTTTTGCTGGCAGGTTGTTTTCTCCTTCCTTCCACTGGTCCTGCCTGGCTAGGAGGTGGTCACTTCGGTCTTCATGTCCCCCCTGTTAGGAGTCTCAGCTAGAGTTACACCCATGTCCTCCCAGGAGCCTACCCTGTCTCAGGCCTCCAGCTTGACAAAAACATGCCTCCCTCAGTTTCCTTTTCCTAGCCCTCTCACTCACACACCCCACCCCATGTCTCCTTTCATATAAAGAGGCTCCCAGGTAATATCCAAGCAAGGACAGTTGATTGTGTAAATGTTGTTTGTATTTCTTCAGATGAGGGAATGAGATGAGAGCTGTACAAATACATGGCTTGGACTGAACCTAGAACATTTCCATCTAACTATCCCTAGGCCTAGGCCTGGAAGCTTTTAGCCTTTGTTCAATCTAATCTTCTGCAAGGCCAGACCTTGAAGGCTTCAGCTTCTAGCCTTAGGTCTGCTAACCTAGACCTAGAATGTTTTTAGCTTTTGAGACTTACTGCTGAATAAGCTCACCCTTTCTGGTTCTTTCTGAACTCTGGCTGACTGGGTTCGACTCAGCTGTTCTGAGTTGACAACTCCTCTCCAAGCTGACTGATTCAAACTGGCTTCTCTTCACTTCTCACTGAATTGCCCTGCTTGGAAAAACTGCCTCTGAACTGCACAAACTGGACTGAGCAGCACGGAACTGTACTATACTCCTGATTTCTACTCTCTTGTTACCACAAACTCGCTCTCTCTCCCTGCTGCTCCTACATAGCTTCTCTTTCCTGTCTGTTCTCGTGAGAGTTGGGTATACCCTATCTCTGACTCATTCTGTCAGTTCTTTCTCTGATTCTTTGTTTTTCTGCCCCTCAATTAGATGTCATTGAGATTAAAAGTGTGCCCTAAATCCAGCCAGGGGATTAAAAGTACTGAGGGCATGTCTGTATTCTAGCCTGATTGACCAGACCTAGGTCTTTGGATGTGATCCCTTTTGAGAACAGCCATGTTGCTGGATTAAAATTCCTTTACATGGTTATGTTACTTCTGGGGCCCCTGTGTGGGACACTTAAGAATTAAATCCTAATGAAACTGGCAAGCGTCCTCAGTCCAACCCAAGCATATGGCTGAGGTATCACGGTGCTCACTGGAAGCTTTGTGGGTTGGAGGAGGAAGCTCACTGCAGGCTGAAGCTCTGACTATAAAGCAAGGCACTGCACAATCCGATGTCAACCAGTTTCTCATGGCCCATCTTCCAAAGAAAGGCTGGTTCGCCTCAGAGACTGAGTGCTGTAGCAGGCTGTGCATGCTGCCCTGTGACTCCTGGAAGGGAGCTCGTGGGTAGGCAGGACAGCTTCCCTGAGACCTGGGGGCTGGGGAAGTGACCATGGTGGAGATGATAGTATTAACTCCCACTACTGTCCCTTCCAGCCAGCCAGCCTCGGGGCAGGAGCTTCCCGGGCATCTAATTCTCATTCTTCTCTCCCGTCTGCACGGAAAGACAAGCTCACATGTCACTGCCTGAGACAAAGTGACAATGTGCATTAAGTCAAATTAAATGAAGTAGTATGTCCAATAGCCTCCCTGCTAGTGGCTCTGGCAGCTATACCACACTTCTGTGCTACAGGAAGTTTCCCGGAAGGTCTCACAGATTCACACAAGATCACATTTCCCATAGGGAAGATCTAGAACCCAGATAAAGTCGATATGACCTGGGGACTAATCGGGGCTGCCGAGTTAATTCGGCAACCCGGAGCCCCAGGCTTTTTACTTAGCTACTGATTCCAAGGCCATCTCAGGAATTTTTTTTTTTTTTTTTTCATATAAAGGTTTAGTTTTGGGGGCTGGAGCAATGGCTCCACCCCGCTTGGATGCATAGGCACCATTCAGGCTCACAGCGACTAGAAATGAATACAGTTTGGTTCCTTTTGAACTGGGGGAGCCAAGACAAAGCGGACAAGAGCTTAGGCTCTGAGCGGCTGCTTGCTTTGCAGACTGTAGGTAGCACATCGCCTCCATCTGTGCCTCCCGGAGTCATTCATTCCACAAACACACATTGAGCTCCAGCTAGAGTTAGGCACCGCTGCAGTTTCCAGAAACCCTATCTTTTGCCTCTGGGGGTTGCTAGAAGAGGTTTGAAGCTCCTTAAAGACCTAGCTGTTCGTTATCTGGGACAAAAAAGGGCCGTCTGAAAGGGATGGAGCCTATCGGATGGCCTCAGGCCAGGGCTCTTCAGCTGGCAGGAACAGGTCCCAGGTCAGAGAGGGGCGGACCGGGGCGGGGCGCCCGCCGGGTACTTGAGGTGGCCGCCAGAGGGCAGCCAGGGAGCGCGCCCGGCCAGGGGCGAAACCCCAGGTAAGTGTGGCTCAAGTGGGGTCGCCGCCCCTCCCCCCTCGGGGCCCAGTCTCCCGGGGCCCGGCTGTGTGTGTTTGGCTCCAAGGTGGGGACCAGAGCGCGTGCCCGAGGTGGCCCGGGAGCTAGAGCGCAGATCCTGGAGATGTTGGAACCCGGGGTGGGAAGGTCCCTGAGCACGGCTGGGGCGCGGGCAGGGCCTGCCTCCGAGCTTCCCTCCCGAGCTTGCCCGCCCTCTCTCTCCGCGGCCCGAGACTCCGGGCTGCACGCGAGCTGTCCCGGGACAGCGCCGCGGTCCGCTCCGCCGCCGCGCTCTCACTCCCAGGGTTCGGCCCGCAGCCTGGGGCGCAGGGTGCACCTCGCGCGGCCCCGGGTCGGTTCCCGGCGCCCGGAGGCGCAGGGCCGGGGCGGCCGGTGGGGGAAGGGCGCGCGGGCGGCGCGGGCGGCAGGCGGCGCTGGGGCGAGCGCGCCCGCGAGCGAGTCAACAAGTGCGGAGCCCAGCGAGCGCGCACGTGCGGCGGGCGGGGCCTGCGGCGGTGGCCGGCCCCGCGGTCCCCGGCGCCCCGGCGGGTCGCGGTGGGGTGGGGTGGGCGGGATACAGGGTTTTCAGTGACTGGCGTTGGCGGGGGGGGGGGGGGCGTATCCTGGGCCCAGGACGCTCCACTCGAGCCGGCTGCCGCGTTCATGGGTGGGAATCCGAAAGCACGTGGAGCTCTGGGCGGCTGGAGGCTCTTCTCCTTGCGAGCCGGTTCTGCCTCGGAAGCCCCCTCCCCGCGGTCAGGCAGCTTTGGGGGGCGCCGTTGAGCGCTCCGGATGGCGACCCCTGCCCGCTCCCAGGAGCCTCGGGCCGTCTGTGCACCACGAGGTGGAGCAGGACGGAGCCACCCGATTGATTCCCTACTCCAGTGTCTGACACACCTTAGCGGGCGCCCTGAGTAGAGTGGGTTGCTGAAGGTGGAAATCCTGTCTCAAGTGAGATTTGAGCCGGTGGATGCAGGGGAAAAGTCGCCGTCAGTCGGTTTGTGAAGTGGGGAAGCTTTGATCCCGGCGGCAGCAGAAGGCAGGGGAGGGAAAGGGGCGTCCCTGAGGCCCCAAAGCGAGGCGAAAGCCTCTTGGAGAAGTCTGCCTTGTAGATCAGGCTCGGTCCCGCCCCCACCCGAACAGATTGCGCCCTCCATCACTGCCTCTGAGAGCCTCTTGGCTTCCATCTGAAACAAGCAGAACCGTGAGGTGAGCTGTAAGCTTTGCTCTTACTGTCACATTTTCTCCACAAGTGCCCTGCCAGCCCGTGCAGCAAGCCTTCTATCTGGCATGTCACCAGGGTGGCCCCTGACCCTGTCACTGACCCCTAAGAAATGCTTTTTCTTTCTAAGAAAGTTTCTGGATTTCTGCAGGCCTTTCGGGGCCCATCTTTCGGGGTCCCAGGCTTTCAGTCTTGGGCTTCATTCACACTGCTTTCCAATCCTGAATCTTCTCAATTCCCTACACGGGCATTCTTGTCCCTCCCTGTACTCCTTGATTCAGGTGCTGTTGCCTGAGAAAGCTTGATCCCCCTGCCTCTACTCCCACTGGTCCAGGACCCCCTTCCTGGCTATATCCTTATCCGCTCCTGCCATGGCCGTTCCCGGAGGGCAGCCTCTCTGTTCTGTCTCTGGATCCTCAGCACAGCTCACCCTGTAGGTTCAGCTTCCCCTAAATTTCTGAGAACTCTCTATGCCATGCTTGGAGCCCACTACAAACTAAATCTCCCTCTGAGAGCTGCTTATTCTTTCAGATTCCGGGCCTTCTGCTCCACTAGGCTCAGGGAGGGCTTGGTTACAGGGTGTTCCATGCAGTTTAATCCCGAGCATTCTAGGCTGTCAGCGTCTTGACCGCCTTATCTGTGCTCATTCTGTGTCCTGAGTTGGGCAGTGTATGAAGGGGTCCAGGCCGTCACTGGTTTTGTGTTCTTGAAGCGCCCACGGAGGTAGATATCAAGACTATTGTCTCCATTCTGCCCGTCAGGATGCAAAATCAGAGGGGGCAGGGACCTCTCTGAATCACACAGTTTGTGGTGGGCAGGGCTGAGGTGGAATTCAGCCAGCAGGCTCAAAGCTGTCTTTAGACACAAGGTTTGCTGGTGGTTCCGAGGTGTGTGTGGTCCACGACTCCAGCATCCCTTCAGTATCTGGGCCTGGTGTTCAGGGCATACGGGCAGCTCGGGACTCTCCTGGACCCTGGGAAAAGACCTGATAACAGGCAGATGGGTAATGGGGTCCCTGACTCCAGAGGCTGCCATCAGTCAGGGAGGCCCTGGAAACACGCTGTTTTCCCATCTGGCTTTAGAGTTGTGGAGTAGAGAGCGATGCCAGGGTGGAGCGGTGGGGTGGGGTCCTCAGCCTGCCCTTCCTGAGTTCCCTAAGTGCCCACCCCCTAAGGACGCTTTCAGTTGCCTTTTGAACCTTCAACTAAGTTTCTTTGGAAGGCTCCCTTTCCTTCTGCTGCAGGCCACTGTCATATGAAAATGAGCTCCTGCTGTGAAATCCCGTTACCATAGCAACCAGTAGTGTGAGGCCCAAGTCTCCCACTCCTAGGTCTCTGCACTGTGTGCTTGGAGGGGCCTTTTCTGTGTTTGCTGCCTGAAGAAATTAAATATTCCCCCTTCACTCTCCTTTTGTGTAGATACTAAATTCTTTTGTTTCTTCAAACCAGTGACTTGTGGTACTTGTTGGTGTCCCAGCAGGTTGTCGACAGGCAGTGGGCACACCATCACCTCAGGGGGATGACCCTGGCTTAGGTCACATTTGTGAGGGATGCCCAGGGCTCCACAGGTAAAAGCTGTGCTGCTGTCTTGGATGCTTGTCAGGAAGGAGATACAGCAGGCATTCCAGGGGTGAGCAAGCCAGCTTTCCTCAGCCGCTGTCTACAGGCCTTGTCTACAGACACCACCAAGAACAGGGCATCTCGGAGGTGTGAGGGAGACAAGGATGCTCTGGGCAGTGATCACAAGGCATTAACATAGACCAAGTGTGGGCTGGAGAGATGGCTCAGTGGTTCATATCACTGGCTGCTCTTCCAGAGGTCACCAGTTCAGTTCCCAGCACCCATATGGCAGCTCACAACTGTCTGTAAAACTCTAGCTCCAGGCTGTGGCATCCACACGCACACATGGATACAGGCAAAACATCAGTGCGCATAAAAATAAACACGTCTTTAAAAAAAAAACCTTAGAAAACAAACAAATCAAAAAAAGAAAGAGAAAAAGGAAAAAAGAAAGACCAAGTGCTCCCAGATACAGTTTTCTTAATTGATTCTGCGGTTTTAATTGATTCTGCGGTTTCCTCATTTCATTCTCTACCGAGAGAACTTAGAAGTGTTACATTTTATGTGTAAGAAACTTATGCTCCAGAGAAGTTAGATGTTTGTCAGATAGCACACAGCAAGTACATGATGGAAGTGGGCTTTAGTCCTGGAAAGTCTGTCCTCTGTGGCTAAAATCCTGTGTGCTGCTGTGTGGACAATGGAGGACTGTGATTTAAGGATGAAGGGGGGGTGGAACAGGCTGGCTTTTCTAAGATTCCGGGTGTAGAGCATTAGTTTTCAACACAGTGGACAAGAAGCTACAGTGAAAGGGAACGTTACCAGAGGTTTTAGACTGGCACTGTTAACTAACCAATCAAACCAGAAGGGACTGGAGTCCTTAGAAACTGGGGCGAATGTAGACACTAGAGCTCCGTAGCGGGTCAGCAGCCACACTCCGAGCTGTGCGTGAGTCACACAGGTGGAAATCTGAGGCGGCTACAAGTTGGTATAGTGCTACCCCAGAGGCGGAAGCTGCAGGGCCTGCTCTGCGCTGCCCGGGATGGGTTCAAGTGATCCCCCTGCCTCAGCTTCACCTGGCTTTTTTTTTTTTTTTTTAAATCTGATTGGTCACATGTTCTGTTCATGCTGTCAGAATTTATCAACCCTCCACCCCTATGACACCGAGGACCTTATGCCAATAAGTAAAGACTCAACAACTGAGCTGCGCTCTAAGCCCAGAATCCACTTGCCAGTTTTGGTGTGTCCTTCCCTGTGTCTGGTATATGTCAATAAAATGTACTAAAACAGAAAAGGGGCTGCAGTGAGGCCTACCCTAGTGTGAACAAGCTTCCACAGAAGGCCCACACCTTCGCCTCACGGACTTGACCTAGAACTTGGCTTGTGACAGTGTGAGGGTGGACTTCCGTGTGCTGGAAGGAGTTGCTTGGGGGTGAGGGGAGAGCCAGGGTTGTCTCTGCTTGTGGCTCCTGCACAGCCCTGACTCTCTGTGAGGAGCTTACTTAACTCCTTGCCTTGGGCACTGTCCCCATCCTGCTCCCAGGATGGGCCAGGGGTGAACGGGTGAGGGTACATGTGTGCACCCCGCCTAGTTACCAGGATCGGGTCTTCCTGGGTCTTACAGGAGCCCCAGCCCAGACCTCAGTCCTCAGAGCGAGCCACCAGCGAAAGAGCATTGCAAGGCCCGCACCAGCCTGCAGTGCTTCGAGAGCGCCCCTCTGTTCGCACGGCATTTCCATGCTGCTAAAAATACCCGAGTGCCTTATGTAAGACTGCAGGTACCGTGTAGACGCCTTATGTAAAAGCATTCCCAGACCCTGGACGGGCAGTCACACGTCCCCACGACCACCGTGGCACAGCTGTGAAGCTGCTGGTGGCTTTGCCTGCCCAGGAAGAGAGCTATCGTTGGCGCCCTGTCCCGTCAGCAGTGTTTATGCCTCACCCAAATGCTGGTGTGTTCTCGTCTTTGGGTGTGACTGAGCAATTGAGCTGATGCTAGGCTCTTTGAGAGTTTCCCTCCTGCTGGTGCCAAGTCACTGACTGCCAGGGCTGGTGGTTAGTGCCTTTACCCAGTAAGCCATCTTGCCAATGCTGGTTGGGTTTTTGAAGCAGGGTTTTGCTTATGTAGCCGATTTTGGCCTGGAAAGCACAATCCTGCAGCCTGGGGCTCCTAAGTGTTTCCATCACAGCCATACGTCTCTGAGGCATGCCAAGGCCCTGGGTTCAGTCCCCAGCACCTTCAGAAAAGGGGACTGAGCTGCATTTTGGAAAAGCGTATAGTTTACTGGAAGCAATAACCACGTAAGCTTGACTGCGCCCCTCCGAACAGTGGTAGTGAGCAGCCTGGGAGGACGTAGGTGTTCCCAGCACATGCCCGGGAATGCCTTGGGCTTGTCGGGGGAAGGGAGTGGACTGGTGATCAACGTAACGTGGCGCTTTTTCTAGAAATGTGCATATCGGGGCTGGAGAGATGGTTGAGCAGGGAAGAACACGTGGGGCTCTTGCAGAGGACCCAGGTACAGATCCCAGGGTCCACATGGCAGCTCGTCATCTGTAACCATATGAAGCTCCAATTTCAGAGGATCTGACGCCCTCTTCAGGCTCCCGTGGATACCAGGCACACGTACATGCAGACAAAACACTCATACGTGGAAAACAAAAATAAATAGTAAACACGGAAATGGTGTGTACCTTGACTGTAAAGCACTTGCCTAGCATAGTCAAGGTCCTGGGTTTCATCTCTAGCACACTTGTGCTGCCTGACACTGATATATGTGTACATAATAAACATGCATACAGGCATATAAATAGATATTATACATGTGAAAGAAAATAAGATCTAGTATAACAACTATCATCTGCAGGCAGTACACACGTGATTCAGATGAACATGTAGGCAAGACATATATGTGTGCACATATCTATATATGGAGAAGAATGAAAAAATGACGTGTGTGTCTGAGCCTGCAGGACTTTATGTGCAACACATATGTTCAGGAGCCCTAGGAGGCCAGAAAAGGGCCTTGGGAGCTTAGGACTGGAGTTACGGGTGCTTGTGAGCCACAAATGGGTGCTGAGACCTGATCTTTCTTCTTTCTTTCCTTCTTTCTTTCTTTCTTTCTTTCTTTCTTTCTTTCTTTCTTTCTTTCTTTCTTTGCTTTCTTTCTATCTTTGAGGCAGGTCTCATTTTTGAGACTGGCCTCAAAATTTCCATGTAGCAGAGGATCACCTTAATCTTCTACTCAGCCTTCCTCCATCCCACATACTGGAATTGTAGATTATGCAAGTGCACCACTCTGCTGGGTTTATTTGGTACTAGAGAGCGAAAGCACGGCTTCATGGATGTAGGCAAACAACTCAGCTGTGTCCAAGCTGTGTCCAGCCCCATGCTGCCCATCCCTGTATTTTTAATTAAAATAATGTAATTTTATTGAGGTTTTGTGTGTGTGTGTGTGTGTGTGTGTGTGTGATTAGAAGTCAAACCAAGCACTTTGGACACGCCAGGCCAGCATGCTACTGCTGTCTTTGAGGTATCTGTATTACAGAGTTCCTCCATTTTTAGAGCATGCCTTACCTAGGGTTTTCATTGCTGTGAAGAGACACCACGACCATGGCAGCTCTTATAAAGAAACACATTTAACTGGGGCTGCCTTTAGTTCAGAGGCTTAGTCTATTGTCATGGATGGGAGCATGGCAGCATGCAGGCAGACATGGTGCTGGGGAGATGTTCTACATCCGAATCCACAGGCAGCAGGAAGAAGGAGTGAGCCAGTAGGCCTGGCTTGAGCTTCTGAAACTTCAAATGCTACTCTTAGTGACACATTACCTCCAACAAGGACACACCTCCCCATGAGCCTAAAGGGGCCTTTTTCATTCAAACCACCACAGAGCTGAATATATTTTAATTTTTTTTTTGGTAGGGCTGGGGATTACATATGGGCTCCATGTGCTAGGCAAGTGCTATGCCACAGAGCTGGGATCCCAGCCCTGTATTCTGTTTTGTTTTGTTTTTTGTCTTTGAGACAGGGTCTCCCTATGTATGCCTGGAAGGCCCAGAACTCACTGTGTCGACCCTATCATAAGCCTTCCCTGTCCCCCATAGGAAAACCTCACTGGTTCAGGATCCTTGTCACACACTACCCTTGTGGGCATCCTTCAGTAATGCCTTCCAGCATCATCCTGGACTCCGCTGAGCCCAGCTCTGACCAGCTGCTCATCTGCCTCCCTACAGGCGTCAGCTCCACATGACGCTTGGCTATGAGTGACATGGTCCTTTCGAAAAGGATGCACACTTGTTTGAGTTATAAAAGCAATTCATGCCGGGCATGGTGGTGCACACCTCCCAGCACTCAGGAGGCAGAGGCAGGCGGAGCTCTGAGTTTGAGGCCAGCCTGGTCTACAGAGTGAGTCCAGGACAGCCAAGCCTACACAGAGAAACCCTGTCTCAAAAGAACCAAACCAAAGCAACTTATGTATACTGTGGAAAGTTTAGAAAATACAGAAAGCACAAAGAAAACAAAAGTCTGATTTGCAGCTGGCCTAGAACACCAATATTTCATGTTTAAGAATGGAGGTTTCACAAAAGCTGGGTATGATGGTATCTTAGGGTTTCTATTGCTATAAAGAGGCACCATGACTAAGGCAACTCTTACAAAGGAAAACATTTAGTGGGGGCTGGCTTACAGTTCAGAGGTTTAGTCATGGCAGGAAGCATGGCAGTGCAGAGGCAGACAGGCTGGAGAAGGAGCCAAGAGTTCTACATCTGGATCAACAGGAAGAGAGAGTGAGCTGCTGGGCCTGGTCTGCGCTTCTGAGGCCTCAAAGCCCACCCCCAGTGACACATTTCCTTCAACACCGCCACACCTACTCCAGCAAGGCCACACCTCCTAACTGTGCCACTCCCTATGGGCCAAGCGTTCAAACACAGGAGTCCGGGGAGGCCATTCCTATTCCAACCATCACATTCCACTCCCTGGCCCCCACAGGCTTGTAGCCATATCATAACGAAAAATTCATTTAGTCCAACTTCAGAAGTCCCCATAGTCTCTAACAGCCTCAAACTTGTTTGCAAGTCCAAAGTTCAAAGTCTCTTCTGAGACTCATGCAGTCTCTTAACGGTAATCCCCTGTAAAATCAAAATGAAAAGGCAGACCACATACTTCCAACACACAATAGCACAGGGTATACATTACCATTCCAAAAGGGAGGAAAGGGAACCTAGTGAGGAAATACTGGACCAAAGCAAAACTGAAAACCAGCTGGGCAAGTTCCAGACTCTGTAGCTTCATGTCTGATGTCCAATCCTTTCTGCTTTGTTGACTATAACACACTTGGGCTGGTTCCACTTCCTGTTAGCAGATTTCCTACGACTCTGGCATCTCCAACATCTTGGGGTCTCCAAGGCAATCCAGGCCTCACAGCTTCATGCAATGGCCTCTCTAGGCAGCCATGCAAAAACACAGGTGGCATGCCCAGCACTGTGGAGACTGAAGGAAAGTGGGGAGTTCAGTTCCAGCCTGTGCTTCTCAGTGAGCAGGCTGGCCTGAGATACAGCCAGAACTGTGTCAAAAACACAAAAGGGCAACAACAACAACAAATTTTAATATATTATTCATAGGAGTGTTGGCTGACATGCAACGACATTTTTCTTTTAGTTTGCTCTTTTCATTTATTATTATTTATATATTAAACAAAGACTTAAGTGGTTATGCACGAAATGTCTGTGTTCCCCAGAGTTCAGAGACCCTGTCTTAGTTAGGATTTCTATGGCTATAACAAAACACTGTGACCGAAAGCAACACGGGGAGGGAATGGATAACCTTGGCCTGCACTTCCTGGTGACAGTCCATCACTGAGGGAAGTCGAGGCAGGAGCCTGGAGGCAGGAGCTGATGCAGAGGCCATGGAGGAGTGCTGCTTACTGGCTTGCTCCATATGGCTTGCTCAGCCTGCTTTCTAAAGCACCCAGGACCACCAGCCGAGGTGGCACCACCATGGTTTGCTGGGCCCTCCCACATTCTTCATCAATCAAGAGCACGCGGTGCAAGCCGGTCTATTGGAGGTCATTTCCTCAGTGGTGGTCTTTCTTCTCAGGTGACACTAGCCAAAAACCTATCCAAGGCATGCATCTGAAATAAGGTGTGAGTGTGTTCAAAGAAGCCCCCGGAAGGATGGAGGTGCTTCGTGCGCTTACCCAGCGTTCCTGAAGCGCTGAGCCGTGGGTTCCAGCCCTTTGTAACAGAAAGAGAAAGGAAGCAGGAGGGAGGAGGGGAAATGAGGGTAGAGCTCCTCTCTGCTGGGATTAGAAGAGACAGCAGCTGGAAGCTGCATGCCTGCTGTTCCCTCACACCCTCACATACACACGGGAAGGCCCCGTGAAGACGGAGAATGTGGTCATCCACCATCCAGGAAGTGAGTCCTCACGGGAACCAGCCCCCAGAGAAACAATCGCCTGGTTTAAGCCACCCACCCGTACAGAATGTTATTACGGAAGCCCACACTCTTAGATCCATTACCCCCTTCCCAGTTTTAAAATCTCCTTAGCTTTTGGGTTTGAAAGGTCTTCCCTGACCCAAGGTCAGAAACGTATTCTCTGCTATTTTCTCCTGGTTCCTTTCAGAATCCAGCCTTCCCACTCAGTTCCGTGTTCCTCTCCAGTCTTGCCTGAATTTATTTTGCTTTAGCATGGGAGGTAAGAGGCTTCCTTGATTTTATGTCTGAAAACTTAGCTGGGCCTCCACTGTCCATGTCCACACACATTGTCTTCCAAACTCACAGGTTGCTTACAGTATTTGAGGGTTTTCGTAGCCCCAAGTTCCAGACTCTTTGCCTCATTCCTACAAACCCAGTTCCAAAGGCTTAAGAACCACACTTATCAGAGCAGCGGCCTAACTTCTGGTGCTGGTTTTCCGTTCTGGTAACTTTTCAGGCTGCTTCGACAAAATGCCAACAGAAGCATATTAAAGAAGGAAAGGCTTGTTTGGCTTATGGTTTGAGCTCACAGGAAGGGGGGCAGCAGGGGTGTGGCTGGAGGAGCGGGAAGCAGCTGGTCATGAAGCTTCTGCAGGCAGGAAACAGGAAACGGTGAATTCTGGTGCTCAGTGAGCTTTCTCTTACGCAGACCAGGACCCGAGCCTAGAGACTGATACTGCCCACAGCTAAGAAGGATCTTTCCACCTCAGTAGCCCAGTCAAGGTAATCTTTCACAGATGTGCCCAGAGGCCTGTCTTTATCATGATTCTAGAGCTACCAAGTTAACACAACTGTATAGCCTGTATAGACACACTGTTAAAAATTCAGGGTATAAAAGGCAGATGTTGAAGCTTCCTTCCACATTTTTCAGCCCCAGGTGCAGTAACCAGGGCTACTAGATCTGACGAGTCCTTTCCTCCTTCTGGCTGATGTGGAACATCAGTTTGGGGATAGTATACAGACACGCAAGTTTCCACGTTTTCTGTTTTTCCCTCAGTCTGTTCCTTTCTTTCTTCTGTCACTTTGTTTTTGGTTGTTGTTTTTGTTTTGATACAGAGTGTCCCTGTGTAGCCCAGGATGGCCTGGAACTCACTATGTAGCACAGGATGGCTCTCAGCTCTGTATCCTCCTGTGTCTCCCTACTCCTAAGTACTGGGATCATAGGCACATACTACCATGCCTTGCTTTACTGTCACATATTCTATTATGACTTTATATATGTTAATGCCTGGACATGCAAACTCTTGTTCCTAATTTCCTTGGTCATGCTTGCCTATTTATTCATTATTCTTTATGAAGTCTATAAAAATTTCATTGCATTTTCTACAAGTATCATTAAAATCCCATTTGGAAATGCATTTATGAAATAATAAATAGATAGAGCTTTCCAGTCCAAGAATAGAGTCTTTCCTTTAGTGACGTCCTCATTTCTGTCACCTCCTCTTAGAGCACCCAGGAAAGTTTCATGTTTGTTTTTTAATGGAGGTGGTGTGAATTTCTTCTTAGGTGTTCTGTGTTTTTAATAGAATTTTAAAATTATGTATTAATTTGATGTGTGAATGTGGAAATGGTTCCCTTCTTCAGTGTGGGTCCCAGGGAGGGAACTCAGGCATGGTGGCTTACTGAGCCATCTTGCCAGCCTCATGTTTGTAGGTTTCATTGCTTCTGGGCATAGAATGCTTCTTTTTCAGCTAGCCATTCAACCCTTCTTCCCTCCCTCCCTCTCTGTATCTTCTTCCCTTCCTCTCTCTCTCCCTCCTTCCCTCTCTCCCTGCCTCCCTCCTTCTCTCCCTTCCTCCCTCTCCCCCTGCCTTCTTCCCTCCCTCTCTCCCTTCCTTCTGCCCTTTCTTGTGGTGCTGGGGATGGAATGTATGGCCTCACTTTACTACTGAACCATACCCTGTCTCCTCATTTTCTTGGTGATTGAATATTATTGAAAAAATTTTAAAGTGCTTATTTCTCTTTTTCTTCTTTTCAGTTTTACTATGTCACTTAGGCTGGTCTTGAACTCAAGAACTCAAGCTATCTTTCTGCCTCAGCCTCTAAAGTTGCTGGTACCTCAGTACCCACATAGAAGTTATTAATTTTTAAATAATTGATACAAACACACACACACAAAGTGTATGGACACACATGAGCAGTTTGAACAGACTGATAAGGCAAATGTGAACATGCCTGACTTTACATTGATTTTAGACCTCTCCTTAAACAGATCTGTCCACCCTGTCCCCAGGGGACATGCTGACCGGAATGCTATTATAATCATTAACTGCTCTTTATAGCTTAACCACATAGGTTTATAGCTTTAATGCACTGTTTGATTTTGCATGCATTTGGGCTTTTGTAAGTGGAGCCGTGTGTATTCTATTTTCTTAGTAGCCGCATCGGTGTGTGTGTATACATTCTGGGACTTACTCTAGCCCTGCCTGTTGCTATAATCTCTTTTTTATGACTCCCAGTAAAATGCCCACCTTGTTCGTCCATTCCATTTGCAGGTGGTCACTGGGCTGTTCACCACTTCCTAGTCCATGGCCAGCATTCTTTCCAGGTGCATGTTGTCTCCAAGAGTGGGAGGGCAGGGTCACATACTCTTGTTCCTCAATGTCTGAAGCTCTGCGTGTTCCTCCCAGAATGCCCCCTGCCCCTCTCACGTCCTCCTGTACTCCCATCCTCCACACTTAGTTTATGCTGCTTGGCCTGAGAGCACTGATCTCTCATCATGGTTTATACTGGAAGTTCACTGCCATTATGGGGGAGGGAGGGTGCGTTGTTTATGGGTGATTTGTTTCCTTGTTTACCTTCCTGTACTTACCCCCACCCTGACCCTACCCCCTTTAGGTTCTTATTGACTCCTCAGAGATCTTCATGCATTCCCCGGGGTAGCACTGATCTGACGCCTAGTTCTGTGTTGCAAAGTCTTCTCTGGGATGTGGCTTACACCATCTTAATGGACCAGCTAAAATCCAGCGTTGGTTTCCGGCTGTGTTCTTCTGTGTGTTTGAGACCACACTGCTTCCTTCACAGGATGCCACACATACAATAATAGTGCACAAATACGTTTGTTCTGGTTTGATTTCCGTCCATCTGGTGAGCTCAGGTGGAGGGGCCTTTTAATGTATTTGTTTCTTTATTTCTGAGGAAGCTCAGGTTGGCCTTGAACTCGTGATCCTCCTTAATGCTGGGATTGCAAGTGTATGCCATCACACCTGGCTTCTTTTCCATGATTTGCCTGTTAGGAGTGGAATGGCTTGTTCTTAAGCTAGGTGCAGCTCTGTGCGTGTGCCTGTGTTTGTGTGCGCATGTGCGTGTGTGTTCGTATGTGCACAGGCACCAGAAGTTGATAGCAGACACCTTCCTTCTTTGATGTCCACCTTGGTTGTTGAGATGGGGTCTCACTGAATTTAGAACTTCCTGCTTGAGCTACGCGGGCGGCCAGCAGGCATCTGGCTTTGCCTGTTTCTGGCTCTAGGATTATGGCTGGTTGTTGGGGATGGAACTCATGTCCTCATTCCCGCACAGCCAGCTCTTTGCTCACTGAACCATCTTCCCAGCCTGCCTTGCTTTATTAGTTGAAGCATAGTCCACTCAGAAAGCCGCAGTAGCGCATTTACAAAGTGAGTCACCTATGAGGCCATCTCCCAGGTCACAGAGGGACCTTAGCCCACACGATGGTGCGTCCCTGGGCTGTCCCTGAGCTGAGTCCCAAGCTGGTGAGGTTGGCATGGAAAAGATGTTGGAGCTATGTTCTTAGAGTGGCAGCTGATGAGCCATTATGTATTTACTTATTTCTGAGATGAAGTTTTTCTTGGTAGCTCAGGTTGGCCTTGAACTGGTGATCCTCCTTAATACTGGGATTGCAAGTGTGTGCCATCACGCCTGGCTTCCTTTTCCACGATTTGCCTGCTAGGAGTGGAATTGCTGGTTCCTAGGCTAGGTGCCGCTCTGTGTAAATAATGGTCAGCCCAGAGCAGTCTCCAGGGCGCCTGTTGTAACATCAGGATCTTCTCTCTTCCCGTGGATCGTTGAGTCACAACACGTTTCTCTAGGAAGTTTGTTTCTGTACCGGTCAACCATGTCTGATTTCTGTTGTTCCCAACCAACGTTCCCTGTTGAACACAGTGTGGCCAGTTTTCAACCGGAATGGAAGACGGAGGAGTGGAACGGAAGACGGAGGAGTGGAACGGAAGACGGTGGAATGCGCCTCTCACATTGCTGAGCGCCAGCTATAAGTCAGTTGCCTAACAGCAACCCCCAGTCTTTATTCGATCCTGTTTGAGTCCCTCTGTGTGGCTTTTGTTTATTTTGTGTTTTGATGTTAGGGAGTGAACCTAGGGCCTTCTACATGCTAGGCGAGTGCTCTACCATTAAGTATATCCAGAGAGAGCTGTGTTGACTCTTTAGACAGTTGTATTCTTGGGCAATCACTTGCCAGTGAACTGGAAGGGCTGGAGAGATAGTTCAGTGGTTAGGGCACGTGTTACTCTTGCAGAGGGCCTGGGCTCCATTCCTAGCACATGGGGGCTCACAACTATCTGTAATTCCAGTCCCAGGCCACCTGACACCGTCTTCTGACCTCTGTGGATACTGTGTACACATGTGCTACACATACGTACACAGAGGAGAAACACGGAAACACACAGAATAACAGATCTAAAGAAGGGAAGTGTTAACCGGAGGCTTTGAATGGTGTGCACAGCTTAAATCCAGCCTGGAGAGGCAGAGGCGGGTGGATCTCCACACAGTGAGTTTTCAGCCAGCCAGGGCTACTAGGTGAGACTGTCCCCGATTCCAGGCCAGGTGAGTCACAACCGTCATAACTTCAATGGCAGAGAGCTATCACCCCCGTCCTTCCTCCGAGGGCACCTGCACACACGTACACACACAACTCGGACACTCAGGTAAAACAAGGTCTTTAAAAAAAAAAAGTGAACTGGAGACGTTTGCAGGCAGCCAGGAATGGCCTGGTGGAGCTGTCTTGTATGTTCGAGGCCCTGGGTTTGACCTCAGTCTCCCTCCAGCCTTCCCAAAAGTTAGCTGCAAACTGATTTAAACATCTGGTCTTGGTGTTTTGTTTTGTTTTTTTTCCTTCCTTACTTTAAATTCAGTTCCGAGTTTTAAAACAATTTTCTCCCAGTCCCCTGCGGCAAGCTAATGAAGAACACTGACTTAATTTAGAAGGAGACTTGTAGGAGTGTGTGTTATTTTCCAGACCTCATTTTTGGAACCTAGGCTCACCCATCTTTCTCCTTGATGGACAGCATATTAGGTGAGGGGGTGTTGGGGTCAGGGGTCAGAGCCAGCCGAAGCGGTTCTCCCTCACCATCGCAGGGACTGTGCGTTCAGAAGGTTCGCTGAGCTCCAAGCACCGTCTCATCTGAAAGTAAACGAGGAAATGAATTCTCTTCTAGCTTCTTTCTTTCTTTCTTTCTTTCTTTCTTTCTTTCTTTCTTTCTTTCATGTCATCAAATCACACAGATTAGTGACAGGGAACGACCCAATTTCCACAGGCTTCTGAATTGTCACAGCGCTCGCCCTTGTTAATGTCAAGGTCTGGGAGAGTATTTGATCAAGGGGAAGGGACCACGGGTGAGGCTGGGAAAGGAAAGGTCAGAAATGAATGTGAAATCATCTCCAGACCCCATGGTAAGCAGCCGGGGCTGTGTGGCAGCTCACACAGCTGGCCATGTTGTTCTGGGGTTCGTTTCCCAGTCCCTGATGACCCCTTTCAGAGCTGGTAGCTGTGGTGGCCTTTCTCCAGGCTTTCTCTTTCTGCTTCAGGGCTTCCTCATTTCTCAGAGTCCCTGACCCTCAGCTTAGGCACACAGACTTTTCTCCCCTTGTGGGGACCCTGCACGTTTGACCAGAGCCAAGCAGAAGCCAGGCCTGATGCTCAGGAAGTCTGTGCCTTCGTCCGTGTGGGTGACCATAACCACGTACCACACACCTGTGCTTCTCGTCACTCCGGAAGCTGAAGCTGCCTGGGCAGATTCCCTTCGCAGACGGTGCCTTCAAACTGTGTTCGCGAGGTGGGGAGGGCCATTGACTCCAGTGGACATCTTAGGCTTTGCTGTTGCTTGCTTGCTTGCAGTGCAGGAGGAAGGGGTGGAGGATGAAATCCAAGGCCTCACTGTGCTATGTCCAGCTTTGTTTCTTTTGTGTGTGTGTTATGTGTGTGTGTGCACGTGTGCATATAAGCTAGAATTTGACGTTAAGTCTCTTCATCAGTTGCTCTTCACCTTATTCTTTATTTTTTAAATGTTTCCTCTTATTTTTGAGATTATAGATGTAATTACATTATTTTCCCCTTCCCTTTCCTCCCTCCAGCCTCTCATAAACCCCTACTTGCTCTCTTTCAAATTCATAGCCTCCTCTTTGCAGTAATTGTTGTTACATGCATATATGTGTATGTATATGTATATGCATTTCCAAATACAACCTGCTTAGTCTGTGTGATGTTACTCCTACGTATGTTTTCCAGGCTGACCATTGGATAGTGGATAACCAGGTGGTGTGTTAGGCCCAGCAAGAGCCTAAATATACGAAGGTATAAAGAGAACCCAGGAAACTAACATCCATCGATGCAAAATTGCAAGAGGTTCATTCTGACCATTGCACAATGGGGTCACCCCTGCTGGTCAGCAAGGAGTGGCACCGGGAGACAAAGACCTTAGGTTTTTAAGACAAGGTGGGAGGAATTCTAGGGGTTGCCTTCTTGGCAGTTCATGATTGGATAAGGTATTTAACTTTTAAAATAATTGGTTGGTTCTGGGCACCCTTAGGTCTGAGCAGCCCTGTAATAAATATCTGATCTTCAAGTCAGTTTGGAATTTCCTGCCACATGAGATATAGCCACAGTTAAAGGTGGGAGAGTGATTAACTCATCCCGTGTCTGTTCTGAGGAGTCGGGGTTACAGGCTTTGGATCAAAGGTCAGGAGAAGGATTGGGGCCATTTGGCCCAGTTTCCAAACAAAGCTCATCTCACAGGCGCCAGCCACTGATTTTCTCTCCATTTAGTAGAGATCTCTGCTTGTTCTCTTCCTTATCTCTGCCCTCACAGATGGCTAATGTCAGGAACTTTTACATTCCTTGGCTCTCTGGAGAAGCACTAAGACGCTTTAATTAACATGGGCTTAAAACTTGAAAATATAAGTTATAAGGCAATTAAAGAAATATAGGTTACAAAGTTAGTCTAATTCTTTCAGGTATGCTCCTGGAAGACTGTTTCTCTCACCCTCAGCATTCCTTAGTTGCCTGAAGCTCTTTGTGGAGGGTTGAGGTCTCATGAGCTTTCCCCATCCATCCACTTTGGGTTGTCCTTGTTCAGCTCATGTTTAGGCAGTCATGTTGGTGAGACCTCCTTATGGATAAAGTTTCTAATGTTTCTAGAAGACACAGTCTCACAGCAAATTCCCTGATCCTCTACCCCCTTCTCCATACTGTTCCCTGAGCCTTAGGCGGGGGAGTGTTTTGTAGATGTAGCCACTGGTACTGGGCTCCACAACTCTGCATTTTGATTGGTTGTGGTTTTCTGTAATAGTTTCCATCTGTTGTAGAGAGAAGTTTCCTTGATAAGGGGTGAATACTACACTTATATGTGGACACTAGGATCAATGCTTAGAATGCTGTTAGGGATTATGCTGGTTTAGGAAAGTGTTGATTGTAGGTTCTTCTTCAAGATCCATGTCTTTATTAGCCCTTCATAGTTGGCTAGGTTTCCAGTACCAGGCATGATTTCTCTCTGTTGAGCAGGTCTGATATCCAATTATAGAACTGTTGCTTACCACCAAGATGTGTGTGCCACTACTGCAGCCTAAGACTTATCTTGGGTTGCTGTGGTTCATATGACTCATAACCGGGTAGGACTCTTGGTTGTTCCCTCCTTTGGAAGCTTGCACGACACCTACTTGTATTGTGAAGCTAGTTTTCAGGTACCTCTGAAACTTTTGTGTCTGAAGTCTATGGCGTCTTCAGCAATAGGGACTTACCATTCATTTCTGAGAGACAACCAACAACAGCAATAAGGAATAAGGAACATTCCTTTTTTTATAAATGTAAATAAAATAAGGTATAAGGAATCATACCATCAACAATTCATCTTTGAAAGAACTATAATACATGAAATTCTATGTATAAATGTACATATATAATTTAAATGAGATTTTCTCATCTGGGCTGACAATCTTCCCTTTAGGAGCCAAAGACCATCTAAGAAGACCGCCAGTACCAGGCATGAGAAACTGCCTTTTGAATTGTTGGTCCAAGAAACTCCGTAAATACCATATTTTTTGAGATGGAACTTGTTGGTTTTGCTGGGCTTGCTGGCCAACAACCCCCAGAAGTCCTCCTGTGTTTGCACTAACCCCAAATGGGATTACAGATTGGCTCCATCAATGGCCCCCATGGGTGCTGGGGACCCAAACCCAGGTTATCATGCTTCATGGCAAGCATTTTACAGCTGGGTTTCTTCCAGCTGCTGGGGCATCTTTTATAGGATCATTAATCTCCCTCATGAGGGTCCTGCCCTCATGGTCTGATCACTTCCTAATGCCTTAGGGGTTCCAATGCCAGTGTCATCTGATCCTAGCCTTCCCTCGGGTACCACTGAATAGGTTTCCGCTGTGAACATCTTGCTTGGCTAAAGCTGCTGCTAGTTGTGGACACGGTGGGTGAGCCAAAGTCACTTCTGTAGGCTGGGAGCCATCTGGGGAACCGTGTGAAGACAGCTTTGGGCTGAGCAGTTTATTGTGGTAGTTTGCTGACAAAGGATGTAAAGTACCTTGTTTTAACTAATGATAGCTGGTTTGCCTTTTGTTTGGGGGAGATAGGATCTTGCTGTCAGCCAGGCCGGCCTGGAATTTATAGTCCTGCTCAGCCTCCTTAGTGCTGGGATTATAGGGATATGCCACCGTGTCTGGTTAGTACTGTGATTTCTAAGTGGCTGAGACAGAGATGCCCCCAGAGAAACAGCTCTTACGATTGTGTACAGAAGTGTCTTGTAGCCTAGGCTGCCTTTAGACTCCCGCCTCGATCGTCAGGCTCTGGTGTCCAGGGGAAGTAAATCACGCTTGGTAGATCTGGAAACAATAATTTAGCAAAATGGAATAGTTGGGAATACAAAGGCTCCATATGAAATTGAAACTGCCATTGTGGACGTAAAAGTCTTCACCCAGCACACACAGTGAGGTCAAGTGGAAAGAATAGGCCGTAGGCGTCGAGGATGCAGCTGGGTGCTGATCCTGCGCTGTGCAGGCCTGATGTCCAGCGTCGAGGCCAGGGCGGTAGCCCAGTGCAAGGTCAGAGGCTTGCGCTCTGGAGTCCACGGCCTTTAGGAAGGATCACCGCGTGACACTCTCAGATGTGAGCTTTACTAACAGATGCAGAGCAGAGACCCTTAGGGTGGTGGCTTTGGCCTGGGGGACAGACGGCATGTGGAAACAAGTCAGAAGAGGCTACACAGCAGCAGAGGGCTCAGCTGGAAACAGAACCTGCCGGGTGTGGTCAAGAAAAGACATGTTTGTAAAACATGGTAGGTGGAAATCCCTGCAGGCTATTTGCAGGGGGCCGCCAGAAGGAACGGGATCCTAACCTACGTGCAAGGTCAGCAAGAGCCACCTTAGGACAGGAGTGAAGAGTCAGATGCCTCTGTGGGGGAAGGGCTGGACCCGGAGAGGGGCTAGGCCTCTGGTCTGAGGATATGGGCCAGTGGGAGCACAGCCGATGGGCTCACAGGAGGAGGGCTCTGGCTGGGGTTTTCATCCTGATTTCTGTATCCTCAGTGGCCCTCTATGAACCCCACCTTCCTCATCTGTAAACTGGGTATGGATGGTACTGACAGCAGGCATCAGAAGTGCTCTCTGTCCATGGGGATGGCTCGTGTTCATATTAGGTGTCCCCAGTTTGCCCCAGGGGTGTCCCTTTGCACCTGGAATCACTGTGAATGGGCTTCAGAACCACCATTGTCTGGTCACAACGGCGTTGCATGGCCCCAGTGCTCGCCTGGTTTCTGGGGCAGCTGAGCAAGCTGAGTCAGACTTGATGCTCAGCTTAATCATGGTGCTTCTGGAGATGGCTCTTTGGCATGGTACCTGTTTTCTTTGATCCTTGATTTTTGTTGTAGTTTGTTTGTTTGAATAACATTTAGCTCCCGATTTGCCTCCACATAAATACATCCCCCATCACACACTGACTTAGTATTAGGGAGAATGATGCCTGCCTATATCCTGAGTTTATAAGCAGAGGCAATCAGAGGTCTGCCCAAGAACAGCTGAGGGTGTGCAACCTTTCCCAGCTCCCCCGGGAGAAGAACTGCAGGGTGTGTGTGTGTGTGTGTGTGTGTTGTGTGTGTGTTGTGTGTGTGTTGTGTGTGTGTGCTGCGCGCGCACTCAAACTTTCTGCCCTGAGCTCTGTCCTCAGCCTCAGTCCTGCCATGTCCTCGTTGTATGGCTGGCACCATTCAAGACTGCTGCTGAGAATGTGTCTTTGTGTCTTGCAGTAGCAGGGTCATAGAATTCTGGGAAGCTGATCCTGTGAGCTCTGCTGGTGCGTTCTGGGAACATGGACCCTAGGCTGCTGCTTTGTGCTTCTGGGATGGTCCTGGGGGCAGTCAGCAGGGGAAGGAACTGGGCCCTCAGGTGGCAGAGGCAAACTGGGGGTGTATGTCTGTCCGGTGAATCCGTCTGTAACCCCGTGAGGCCACATAAGGGACACACAGAGGAGGTGTCCCAGGACACCCTCCTGGTCTGCAGGCTCCCCAGCACGTGCGGCCTACTCACCTCATGAAACAGCACAACAGCGCAACCACTCCAACCTGCTTGACTTCAAGCAACAGCGCGGATCTCTCAGTCCGTGAGTCAAATGAGGTTTCACTGATCGGGGCTGTTTACAGTGAGCTATGGTTGCTTTCACACTGTGAGTTGTTCTTAAAATCTAACCCATCTGTCTCTGAGCTCACTTGGAACAGGGGTCTGGAGGCAAGGAGCTAGCTCAGTTATACAGTGTACCAGGTCATTTCACCTGGGATGCTCGTATTCAGGAGCATCCCAGTGGCCAAAACAAGTCACATGGCCAAACCTGAAGTCAGGGGTCAGGGAAGAACATCTCCCACCAGACCAGCACATCGGGACATGGCTGTTTAGTATTTTTTCAGCGGTGAAAAGCTGAATGCAGTAGTCAGCCTTCTCTGGTGAGTGTCATTCATTCCCTGAGTAAATGTTTATTGGGTATCTGGAGTGTGCCAGGTTCTTTTGCTGCCAGTGAGAGAGCTGGGTCTTGGCTTCTGGAATTTAGATTTAAATAATGGGAGAACACTCTGACAGATAGGTTTGTTACCTAATGTGATAATCACTACAAAGGAAGATTACAGAGCACAGGGCTACAGGTGGCAAAGAGCCTGACCTTGTCTAGGGAAGGAGAGAGGGCTGAGCTCAACTGAGTTAAAGTTTCTTAACAAGTAGGCAGCAAAGTTGGACCTGCTGGTACACACTAGCAACTCCAAAGCTGAGGCAGGAGGATTACAAGTGCAGGGTTAGCCTGGGCTACATAGTGAGACCACAGTTCAAAATATATATATGTGATATAATAATCAATGAAAAAAATTAGTCAATAATCCTTAGGAAGTTTATGCTGGGCTGGCAAGGTGGCTCAGAGGGTAAAGTCACTTGTCACCAAGCCGGACAACCCAAGTTCAGCTCCCAGAATGCACATGGAGAAGGAGAGAACCAATTCCTGCACGTTGTCCTCTGACCTCCACATGTGTGCCGTGGTGTTCATGTGTGTATGCGCCCATGTAAATAAACAAATGTTAAGCAAAAACACAGGAAAAGTTTAACAAGCTTACTGCTAGGTATGGGGTGAAACAGAGGTGATGGAAACTGTCAATCAAGTCTTACATCCTAAAGAGCTGTCCTTCAAAAGGGGCTGGGGAGAAGGGGCTGGAGAGGTGGCTCCCTGGTCAGGGGCGCTTCCTCCTCTTCCAGGGAACCCTGGTTCTAGTCCCAGAACCCACATGGTGACTCACAACCCTGGGTAACTCTGGGTCCAGGGGCTCTGGTGCCCTCTCCTGGCCTCTGCAAGCACCAGGTCCACATGTGGTGCACAGATAGAGATGGAAGCCAAACACCCGCACACACTAAATAAATAAATAAACAAATAAAGGAGAAACGAAACATTTCAGATAAGTTATTTTTTTAAAAAATTAAAGAATTGGCCAGGCCAAGGTGGCATATGCTTTAATCTCAGCACTCACGAGGCAGAGGCAGATGCACCTCTGTGAGGTCAAAGCTATCCTGGTTGCCTGGTCTCCAGAGTGAGTTCCAGGACAGCCAGGGCTACACAGAGAAACCCTGTCTCAGAAAACAAACACAAAAACAAGAAAGAAAAGAAAAGAGAATTGAGAAAAATTGTCGTTAGATATTCTAAGAAAGTCTAAAATGAATCCTTGGGCTGTACTATAAAGGGTACTGTAGAGTGACTCAAATCCATGTGAGGAAATGAAGAGCACCTTGAAAGGCATAAATACATTTTGTTTGTAGTTCTTCTATCTGATTAATAAGACTACTGTATAAAGAAGCAATTATAAAACTGCTAATAGGCTTATGCCATAAAAAGATAATTTCTGTGACAGTAATAACTCAGAGGAGAGAGGAGGGAAGAAAATTAAGTCATGTTTCACTTAGCAAGTACAGGCTGGGAGAAGTCCAGAGCTAGGCAGCTGATCACTGTGTGGACAGCACAGAGTGTACACGAACCGAGAGGGCTCCAGCCCCTGGGTGATGCAGGTTAGGAGACCACTGTTGTGTATGTGCTCCATGAAGCAACACTGTGCAGCTCACGACCGTGTGGCACGGCAGAGCTGTTGTGTGTTATTGAGACTAAATCAGTGTTAATCCAAGCTAGGTGGTTTTAAATTAAAATGGTAATTGAACAGGATGGGGATGTCGCTCGGTGATAAAGAATTTGCCTAGCACGTGCACAGCCCTGGGTTTGATCCCTAACATATCACATCACACACACACAATCAAAACCAGTTAGGAATTAGCTTAAAATGTAATAAAAGATTAATGATTAATGGAAACTTATGCAAAAAATATCTAACACAAGGTCCAGTGGTGAAAGCACTTGCCTCCAAGCCTGACCACCTCAGTAGGAGGAGAGAAACAATTCCTGAAAGATGTCCTTGTCTGACCTCCACATGCATGCCATGGCACGCATGCTTGTCCGTGCACACATGTGCACACGTAGACAGTATACGTATACAGTACCTGTAAAGTGTCTATGAAACACCAGACGGAATAGACTCTAAGACAAAAGCTGGCTTGGGGGCGTCGGTCGGCGCTGGAGCGCTTGCCTGGGGCTCACGCTGCCAGCACCGTGGTAGGAGTGGGACGTGGGCCCCCACAGAGAGGTGTCTCAGTGGGTGGAAGTGCAGAGGCGAGGGCTTGAGTCCACTCCCCAGCACCCGTGTAAGAGCTGGGCGTAGCCACGCATGCCATGACCCCAGTGCTGGGTGGGTGGCACAGAAAGGAGGGTCTTGGGAGTCAAGGAAGAGCCTCACTTCCTTGCCCAATGGAGAGCTTGAGGCTCATCAAGAGAAGGTAAAGAACGTTAGGGAAAGATATCTGATGCCCTGCTCTTGGGCTCCCCATGTGTCTGTGTATGCACAGTGAGAGTGCACACGCACATTACACACACATTGTAACGGAAATGAATAACGACACTTAAGATGCTAAAAAGCCGATCTACTAGGAAATTATAACACTTGTAAGCATATACTTACCCATAACAACCCCAAACTTCAGAGAGTAAAATTAACAGCAATAATGGGGGAAACTAGGGGATTCAACAATGATAATTGTAGATTTCCAGATCTTTCTCTTTATTTATTTTTAATTTTTAAATTTTATTTTATCTTCGAGATAGGGTCTCACTAAGTAGGCTTCACTGGCTTGGAACTCTCTATATAGATCAGGCTGGACTCTAAATCACGGAGATCCACCTGCCTCCGCCTCCCGAGTGCTGGGATTAAAGGCCTGCACCACCACCACCTCCCAGCTCTGTTCTAATTTTTGGAACAAGGTCTTCTATGGCACAGGCCAGCCTTGAACTTGCAGTTCTCTTACCTCAACCTCCTAAATGCTGGGAAAACAGGCACGTGCTACCTAGACCCAAGTCCTTATTTGCAATGATGGATGCGTATGTAGGCTGAGGATCAGTAAGGAAATAAAAGACTTGGCATTATAAACCGATGAGGCTTAACAGGTAGAGTGCTCCGCCTGGCTCCTCACAGGTATACATGAAGCATTGTCCATGTGAGGCTGAAAAACACATCTCAGTGAATTTAAAGGAACTGAAGTCATACAGAGTATGTTCTCTAGCTATGTTGGGATGTAAGTTAGCGCACCAAATCTAAGGAAATTGGGGGATTCACAAGGATATAGAGAGTAATTTCCTCCAAATACTAAAAGAAGGACTCAAAGTGAAATTAGGAAGCGCTTGAAGGCAAAAAAGAAAAGAAAGAAGGAAGAAAGGAAGAAAATGTAACATTTTAACGCTTGCAGAGGCTGGAGAGCTGGCTCAGCAGCTGAGAGCACTGGCTGCTCTTCCAGAGGATGGGGTGCAGGTCCCAGAAGCCACTTCAGGCTCACAACTGCCCTGTAACTCCAGCTCCAGGGGACCAGATGCCTCTGGCCTCCTGGGCACCTGAACTCACAGACACATATACACATTCAAATAATTAAAAATGAAGAAATCTTTAAAGACTTACAGAATATATGGCTGTGGGTGTCTATATTTAAAAAGGCTGGGAAAAGGCCTTAGGTCAATAATCTTCGGCTATAAGAAACCAGCAAAGGAAAAGAAAACTAAACCCAAAGCAAGCAAAGGAGAGAAGTAATAAAGATTAGAACAGGAAAAAAAATGAAATAGTGAATAAAAAGGTCATGTATTGTATGACTCCATTTATATGCAGCACCCAGAATATGCAAATCCACAAGACAGAAAGTAGATCAGTCTTTTCCAGGGGCTGAGAAGAGGGATCGGAGTGACTGCTAATGCTTTCTTTCTGGGGCATTGAAAATGCTCAGAAATTCAACACTGGTGATGGCTGCACAGCCCTGTGACTGCAGAAACCCACTGAGCTGGAAGCTTTAGAAAGGGCAAGTTCTGTGGTTTTTGAATTGTATCTCAAATGGTGCTAAAAACAACAACAACAGAAATTTAACAGAGATAATTAGGTGAAAGGGATTGCATCAGGGCCCGGCAGGCCTGAGGGGAGAGCGTGCCAGTAAGGGACAGGCAGAGGCCCTGGTAGGTAGGAAAGCTTTGGTGTTATACAGCAGCAATAGGAAGCCACCCACTGGGGCGATTTCAAACCTTGGCTGCAGGCGAGGACTGGCCTTTTGAGCTCACTGTGATGGCAGCTGAGGATCTGGGGAGGCAGCAGCTGCCCAGACACAGGGAACTGCGTTTCAGAAGGTTCGGTGTTCAAGGTCACCCTGCTAGTTGGAGGCAGACCTGGCGCCCTGCCTGGTACACAGACCCCTGCTCCTCCAGGTGCCGGTCAGGATACCCCCAGGTCCTCCTCGCTCGGGGTGGCGGGAAATGCGTGCCATCTGAGGCAGGCTGCTGCGTAGCTGTGGCTGACCTGGGCCGGTAGCAAATGGTGGCGATCGAGCAGAGCCAGGGACTCACGGTCCAGGCACTGGAGCAGCCCACAAAAGCTGACGTCAGTCTGCCCATCCGGACCCTGAAGGACTGGTGGGGCATGGGTTCTGGAGGGAAGGCCGGCGCCTGCCTACTCTGTGTCTCCTGGCCGGACATACGGCTCGGTCTCCACCCGTCCTCCCAGTCCCCGCTTTTGCTGCTGGAGATCTAACCCACAGCTTCAGGCTCGCTGAGCTGTACCCTAGCCCTACTGTTCCCCTCCCCCAGTTTTCCAGGTTATTAAGGTAGAGACTTGGACTGAGGGGGCTGGGTGGTCACAGCATAAACTCAGAGCTTCTGGGGCCATCCGCCTGGATGCCAGGTTACCTTGTTTTAAAGCCCCCCCCCCCCCCGCCCTTACGTGGTAAACTCAGCATTCCCATTAGTCTGCTGTGAGGGACTAACTGCACAGGCTTCTGTCCCTTGAATTCATTTGCAGACACAGCTTTCCGTCTCTCCTCCTCCCCTTCTTAGCCCTTTACTGGGCGGGTAAGATTCTAGAATATCGAAAGTCTTACTACCTTTGCAAATTGTTAGTCACCCCCGGGAAAGAAAGGCCTGGCCTGTATCCTTCCGTAAAACTGACTGAAAAGGCCCCCAGTCAAGCCATGTCTCCTTTCTGCCTGCTGATTGAGATGCAGAGCCCTGGTGATCTCGGAATAAATAGGCTTATAACTGGGACTGAAGGGGACGGGACTGGCTGTGAAGCCCGCGTGAGGGGCACCTGCCCACACTGCCCTGCTGTGTCCTGGCTTGGCTCATCCTCCTCTTTCAGCTGGCCCACAGGCGCTGCATGCTGTGCCACCCTTTCTATGTGGGCACAGCGGTGTCAGGGGGCTGCCAGGACCAGGCCCTTCGTGCTGGGGGCCGCGTCTCTGGTCCTGAGCAGTATGATTGATCTTGGCTGGGTTTCCTCCCTTGCTGGGAGAAGCAAAGCATAGAAGTTCTCCAGTCTGCCGCCGCTCTCAGACATCAGAGGGGGACAGGGACAGTCTGAATGCAGATGTGGGCTGTGAGGGCTTTTTTCACTTAGAATCCCTGCGGCATTTATAAGGAGGCTGCGCGGCTTGCTGTATCATTATTCATGGCCTGGCGCTGTTGTCTTTCTAGAATGTTGCCTCCAATCCTAATTGCCAGCCGTGTGCACGGAGCTGGTGTCGGCCCACACAGCCACTAACCCCTGCATTTAGCTTGCTGCCGCTGAGTGGGGAGTGGGGGCAGGCTGGGTTAGAGGCACTTAATAGTTGATAAAACCTCAGCGTGGCTGGGCAGGGAGGGGCGGCTCTGAGGGCCGTTTCCCCCTTTCCAGGAGCGAGCACCTTGGTGGAGAGCCTGGCTTCGGTTCGTTGGCACCCCGTTCCTCCCAAGGCCCTACCTGTACTCTGACCCTTTCAGGCAGAGACTGTGCCTTCTGCTGTGTTGTTTTTCTCATTATCCCTCTATACCACTCTGTACTCTGTCATGGTGCATGTGGAAATTGAGGATGCCTAGAAAATGTTTCTCCACATGTCCTATATAAGAAATGTACAAATATGTGTTTATAATAAAAAGATAAAGTGGGTGCGATGTACCAGACCTATGTATGGATATAGTATGTGCGCAGACACACATTTATATCCTCTGTTTATATGAACATATGTAATTAAATAGAAGCCCATGAAAATAAGATCAGAAGGAACATAGATTAACCAAAATGTCAAAACCAGGGAGAGACTGAGACTATATATTCAGGCCCTAGAGTTTAACACATTATACTATATTTGAGTCAGACATCTAACTCTGATGGGTAATCAAGGCAGGAAGAAAATATCAGTGACGTGGCTCATGTGATCTCTAAGGAGAGAGACACCAGGCACGTTAGAGCTAAAGGGAATGTCTCACTTGGCGGTCACCCACTGGACTCTCAGTGAGGAGCAAAATGCGTATGGAAAGTGTGTGATATGCAGGTGCTGCTGTTCTCTGCCTGCACCTGCAGTGGACATCGCTAATCGATCGCTTCCGCTCTGAAACTCAGGGTGCCTTGCTTCTTTGAAGCATACTACTCCAGCAGACTTCACTACTTATTTAGAATCTACATGCTACAGGAAACCTACTTGCTCTCGCAGTGTGAGGGATGGTGGCAGTATCAGGGGACTGAGGGTGGGGAGGGTGTTCTGGGTGGAGAGCCTCCTGACCTGTATTGGGTGCTCTTTAGGATGTAGTGGGAAAGAGCTGGGAAACAAGCTTAGGGGTCACAGAGGCCTTGTCAGAATGCACAGCATCTTGATTCCCCTGCTCCCACTGGCTTGAGGAGCAACCCGCCTACATCAAGCTCTAGGCCCCCACGCTGACCATTCTTCCACTGACCCAGATTACCCCTTCAGGAGGACTTTGTACAGCTGATTCACCGAATAACTCCACCAAAACACGTTTTTGTTGTTTAAAACGTGTTTGTAGGCCTGCCTTCACCTGAGTTACGACTATTTTCCTCCTTTGAGCTTCTGTTTTCCTTTCTTTCTCCCTCTCTACTTTCCCCATCCCTTCTTTTCTTTAACAGTAAGGTCTCATGTAGCCCAGATTGGCTTTGAACTCACTCTGTAGCAAAAATGACCTTTGAACTCCTGATCCTCAAGCCTCTACTTCCCTAGTGCTGGGATCAAAGGTCTGCACCATCGCAACCATTCTCTTGAGCGTTTGTGTGCGTGCACACTCATTTATGTGTATGAATGTGGCACAGGCATGCCATGGCATGTGGAGCTCTGAGGACAGCCTGGGTCAGCCCCTGCTCTTCCACGTCATTAGAGACAGGGTCTCTGTCGTTTCCCGCTTGCTACCCCAGGGTGGTGTACCTTAGTCATCCAGTTAGTGACCTGTGAGCATCCTGGGTTCGATGTTGAGTACTGATTGCCAATATGGCAAGATTTGGGATGGCTGAGGTGGCATGCCTTCAGGCCCCTCCACCCCCACCCTGGGAGGGATTGTTTAGCGTAAGTTAGTCTCTGACCATGCTTATGAGAGATTATATACTGAAGAGCCTCATTCCCTGGGCTTGGGTCCTGGACTGCACAAAGAGAGCAAAGCTGACTGGGTATCAGCCCTCATCTTTCTCCACTTCCGGGCTGTAGATGCAATGTGACCAGCTGCCTCGAGCTCTCGCCATCTCTCCTCCACCATGATGGACTGTATCCTTTAAACTGTGAGCCAAAACAAGCCTCTCCTTTTAAAAGCTGTCTCTTGTCAGTGTCTTGCTCTTCTATTGTGATGGTAAGATACTGTGACCAAGGCAACTTAGTTGGGAGTTCACATCTGTACCTGCAAGTAGGAGGCAGGAAGAGAGCTAGTGTAGAATGGCACAGGTTTTTGAAGCCTTAAAACCCAGTGACACACCTCCTCCATTAAGGTCACACCTCCCAATCCTTCCCAACTAGTTCTACCAAAAGGGGGCAAAGGCTCCCATCTATGGGTCTCTGGGGCTGTTCTCATTCAAACCACCACAGCACTGAGATAAGTAACCAAGAAGTGGGGGCTCTTCTGTTCCTGCCTCCCACTTCCCCTTAGGAGCTCTGGAATTATAGATGATTGCACTGCTGTATCTGGCCTTTACGTGGCTTCTGGGGGAGACAAACTCAGGTCCCCAGGCTTGCGTGGTAAGTGATTTTACTTGCTGAGCCATCTTCCCGGCTTTCTCTGAAGCTTTTTAAAGTGTCACAGTCACTAAGTTAGCAACTTCCTATGTGTATTAATTATCAAATTACTTATTCTTCCCATGTGAACACTCTCTGTCATCTCTGTCTCCTTGCAAACTTTGCATGTTCATGGATGAAGCAATTTAGCATTTACTTTTTTCTTTAGAGAGTGTGGCAGCAGTGATGACAAAGCCCACGCTGGTGACTCCTGGACTGACTGTGTGAAGCCAGGAACTCTGAGGATCCTGCTGAGGGTTCTCATGTCTGCAAGGCTCCTTCTTTCTTGTGATCCTTCTGGGTGCACTTTCATAGAAGCTGAGGGATGGGCAGAGGTGGGTAACACAGTCGCAGTGTGCAGCCCAGGAGATGGGCCAGGGTCTGGGACGAGCTGCTGGAGACATAGACAGCAGGTGACAGACACCATCCAGGGACCACAGAAGCAGCACAGGGACTGGGGCTCCCTTTGGGCCCCATGGCTACAGCAGAGGAGTAAAGTTGGCCAGGGAATGGACGCTGGAGATAGGAAGGAAGGCAAGCTCTGCCGTGGTATCTCTGAGCCAGGCCTCAGAGGGATGGGCAGAGGTGGGTAACACAGTCGCAGTGTGCAGCCCAGGAGATGGGCCAGGGTCTGGGACGAGCTCACTGGAGACATAGACAGCAGGTGACAGACACCATCCAGGGACCACAGAAGCAGCACAGGGACTGGGGCTCCCTTTGGGCCCCATGGCTACAGCAGAGGAGTAAAGTTGGCCAGGGAATGGACGCTGGAGATAGGAAGGAAGGCAAGCTCTGCCGTGGTATCTCTGAGCCAGGCCTCAGAGGACAGTTAGCTTCAGGCAGACAGCTCTCCCCAGGGCTGAATCAATTTAGCATGTGTATGAGTCCTGCTGCCTTCTCAGATCTGCAGAGGTGATTTCTCTCAGAGTTCGTGATCACAAGTAAGAGCCCAGCAAAAACGGGACTGTGAGCCTGACAGCCAGGGCCCCGTAAACGAGGGTCAGGCTTGGCTGCATCCAGTGACTGACGGCGTCTTCAGGAGCATGTGCCTCCATCTGTTGACTGCTCTGAGCATCATTTCCAGACTGGCTGTTTCTGAGCGGCGGTAAGATGGCCACAGGATTTCTCATGCCAGCACCAGTGGCACCACTCTACCCACTGTTCACTTCCCGTGTCAATCTCTGCCACTCACCTCCCGTGCAGACACTATGCACACCACGATGCTCTCTGTGTTGCTCGATTCCTGACAATACTGTTACCACAGCTCACTGTCACAAAGCTGAACTTCTCAGTAACCCAGGGAAGACATACCTTGGCTTAGGCCTTTAGCCAATCACTCTCCAGGAAGTGGAGGAGGGTGGTGGATATCTTAATAGGTTCCCAGTCATGCTCACCCCTAAGGAGGAAGAAGCAGGGGCCAGTTTATCTTCTCCAGAAGGATGACGTGATTATTTAAACCTGAAGAAGGAAGCTGGACAGGCAAGATGGATATCCATCACACAGAGAAGAGATAACACACAGAGATGGCCTTTGCATTGCTAAAGGTAGAATTGTCTTCCCAGCTCAAGATGCACAGCTATCTGGACCTTTGTGCTTCAGGCTTAAGGCTCCCATGTGCTTAGCGGTGTGTGGCATTGCTGCTGTTCTGGGGTATCCAGAGTGTGGACACTAGGCCTCTTCACATCTTCCTATAAGGGGCATCCTAAGCCTTCTCATGAAGACTTCCCACCGCCCTGTACAGGAAATCCCTCACGTGGAACCTTCACATGCAGTAAGCTGCCATGTTCAGGGGAAAACAGCTTCTCTCTAATATGCTTGTGTCCCAGGATGCTGGTCCCTAGCACCACTTGGCTCTCCTTGAGTCTCTTTGGGATGCTCATCTTGGCTCAGACCTTGACCAGATGTTGGTATCATGTGCAGTCTGTGAAGAGGTCCATCTGGTGATGGTCCTGCAGGGAATGGTCAGGGCAGACAGCCTGGGTCCTGACAAAAGGAGGCACCCCTTAAAGCTTTGGAGCTCACGGCGTGTGCACAGCTGCTTCCTAGTACAGCTGCTCTGTGGCCGTTGTTTTCTGGTTGCTGGTGGTGGCCTGCCTTCTCGTACCCAGGTTGAAGAGTGTCAGGGAAACCCACAACCCCAAGGCCACAAATCCGAGACACAGCTCTGAGGGTTGGGAAGGTGGGTCAGTGTCCCAAGGGTATCCTGAGGCATGGAAACCCAGGAACCACACAGCTCTGAGAGGAGGCTTCCTCAACAGAGATGTTGCGGCTCCCAGGGGAGGGTTTCTCCAACCCCTGATGAGCTTAGGAGCCTGAGCTCAGCCCCTTCTCCAAGTGATGCAGCTCCCAAGGGAGCGGGGTGGCCCAATCCCGGATGAACTGAGCTTGGCAGCCTGGGAGCCGCTCCTTCTTCATTTCTTCTTCCTCTGATGAGTGAATCACAGCAGGCAGTAAATCTCTTAAGAGATTTCCTGAAGGGAAGAATCCAGTAGAGAAGGGACAAATCTAAGAGCAGCTGCCTCTGCTCCCAGACGGCAACAGGGAACTGGGGCAAACACAGCCTTTATATAGGAAATCTTAGGGGGCGGGGTTTTTGGGGGTGGGGGGGGAGAGATTTCCAGAGTGTGGATTGGTAGAATTTCAAGTCCTAAGCTTGGGGAGCTCAGGGATTGGTGGGCTTTCCTGTTCAGGGATTGGTGGGTTTTTGTCAGGCCTTTTCACTTCAAATTTGCATAATGTGGGATGAGTCCGCCTGAGGGGCTGGAGATGACAGTTACAGAGGTCTGGACAGAGGGGTGGTGGGCTGCCAGAGCCTCCTCAGGCAGAGGTCTGGCCACTTTTCCACCCTGAGGGGTTATAAAGTGTACAAAGTGTCCAAAATTTACAAGAGTTCACTGTGAAGGCAGCAGGCCGAAGCAGGGAAGGGCTTTCTCATGGGCAGCTCCTGCTCAGGCGTTGCTGAGGAGCTGGGGCTATTTTGTCTCCCGCCTCCACAGCCCCAGGGCGGGAAGGAGGGCCCACAGCCCTGAGGAGGGGAGCTGGCAGTGAGCCGCTTGCTACTGCGCACTGAGTTGGCCTCTAAACATGGCTCTTGGGCCTCTTAGATTCCCTGATGCTGCTGGGGGCATGGCAGTGGGGTCACGTCAGGGCCGCTTGGATTGCCCCCACCTGGGTGTCCACAGCTCGGTGGGCTTGGGGCGGCAGGTTGCCTCGGCTCCCGCCTTTCAGTGGACGAGCCTGGGGACTGGTCACCTTCCCCTTTCTGGTGCCGCACTGAGGTTTTGTTTTTCTCTTTTCATTAGTTGCTTCTCTGGTACTGCTATAACAAATACCCAAGAAGAACAACTTGGGGGGGGGCAGTATTTGAGCTCATGGTTTCAGGGAGTTTGGTGCAGCGTGATTTGGCCCAGGGATGGAGCGCCATGGCAGTGGAAGTACGTGGCAAAAGCTTGCTTGTTTGTTTTTTGTTGTTGTTGTTGTTTTGTGTTTAACCTCTTAGGCAGGGTACAGAGGAGAAAGTGACGCAGGAAAGGACGGGGCATCCCCTCTGTGCCCTGCTTCCTCTAGTGAGGCCCCTCCTCCCGCTTTGCCGCCTATAGTACCATCGTATTTCTAATCTATGGAGGGATTAATCCATCGGTAAATCAGAACCCTTGTGATCTAAGCTCTCTGAAGAAGCCTTCACAGGCACACCTGGAGGTGTGCCTTCCTAATCCTGCGTGATGGCTGGGAAGACTGTCCCGCTGTTTTCTGTGTGGGGGTGGACTCGGGCCTCTGCATACCAGGGAAAGGCTCTGCCGCGAGGCTGCATCTCAGCCCACTGCTGCGCGTTTTAACCTGCAGACTCTTCAAGTGAAGGCTTATCTGGAAGGCTGAGCTGAACCGGCTGGATTGGTTCTTTGGTTTTTACTTTTGTTTTTAAGACAAGGTCTCACTAGGCAGCCCACTCGGGGTGTGTATCGAGATGGCCTCACACTCACAGCAATCTGCCTGCTTCTGCCTCCCAGGTGCTGGGATGGAGGTGTATGCCCCACTCGTGGCCCTGTGGTCCGGTTGGAGAGCTGTCCACTCCCTTGCCAGCTTCCTCAGCATTGCTGAACCACATCACAGCCCTTGGGTTCTGTCTGACACCATGACCAAAGAGCAAGTTGGGGAGGAAAGGGTTTATTCAGCTTACATCCCACACTGGAGGAAGTCAGGGCAGGAACTCAAGCAGGGCGGGAACCTGGAGGCAGGAGCTGATGCAGAGGCCGTGGAGGGTGCTGCTTCCTGCCCCCACCTCCCCCACTGATCACTGAGAAAATGCCTTCAGCTGGATCTCGTGGCGGCATCTCCTCTGCTGAGGCTCCTTCCTCCCTGATGACTCTAGCCTGTGTCAAGTTGGCACAAGACCTGCTCCTTGAAACCCCATTTGGAAAGCTCTGGGTAACCATGTCCATTGGTCTCTCTTCTTAGCATTTGTTTTTATCTCTGTGGGGATAAGGCTGCTAAAAAACATTTTCTCCCTTTACTAGATTGTTTGTGCTATGAAAAGGTCAGTCTTGAGCTCCTTGTCATCCTCCTCCCTCAAATGCAGACACGCTGGACCACGTTCTGGCTGCAACAGGCTTGTCTCGTTGCCCTTCATGCTAAGCCAGCTGCCTTTGGGAGTCTGCCCTTCTGTAGCACTGGTCAAATTATCAGGGCCTCAGTTTTCCTTCTTACCAAGACACCACAGCCAGAGGCTCCACTCCTGGCTTTGGTGACTCTGGGAAACTCTGTGATGCTCATGGCTTGGGCCCCGCCATAACTGGTAACACTTCTGAGAAGTATCTAGAATCTAGGCCCTTTCTAACAGCAACAGACAGACAAACCCTTCATTACTGGCATGGTGACACACACTTATGATCCCCAGTACTTGGGAGGCAGAAGCAGTAGGACCCTAGGTTCCAGGCCAGCTTGGGCTATACAGAAA
Source organism: Meriones unguiculatus (assembly GCF_030254825.1). Classification (NCBI taxonomy): domain Eukaryota; kingdom Metazoa; phylum Chordata; class Mammalia; order Rodentia; family Muridae; genus Meriones; species Meriones unguiculatus. The sequence goes on from NC_083355.1 coordinate 44,250,029, forward strand.
GATCCCATCTCAAGAAGGAAGGAGGGGGCTGGAGAGATGGCTCAGTGGTTAAGAGCACTGCCTGCTCTTCCAAAGGACCCAGGTTCAATTCCCAGCACCCACATGGCAGCTCACAACTGTCTGTAATGCCAGTTCCAAGGGATCTGACACCTTCACACAAATGGACATAAAATAAAGTTAAGTAAAAAATAAAAATATTTAAAAAAAAAAAAGAAGGGAGGAAGGGAGAAAAGAAGGAAGGGAGGAAGGAAGGAAGAAAGCGATTTGTATGTGCCCAGACTGAAAACACATCCCCTAGAGGATTTAAACCATCCCTCAAGGTCCTGCCTTGGATGGGAAACACCCTATATTTGTCCATGGGCTGCTGTCACCGTGGGACTTGGTTTCCAGTACAGTAGTGGTGTCGTGGCCTGGCCCAGCTTCCCTGCACTAGAAAGAATCCAGGCCTGGGTTTGGCTCCAGCTGGGCCTTGTAAAGCTGTTACTTATTGAGTTAAGTCAGAGTGGTTCAAATGTTGATGTGCAGCACCTGGGTCGCCCTTGACAACCACCACAGAAGGGAGGCCCTCCTTCTGCTGGGGCTCCCTGTAACCCTCTCTCCGCTGGACCCATGGCTTCCTGGTAGGTGCTGCTGGCTCTCTGTGCTCTAAGGAGCCAGGAAAGTATTGCAGTATTTTGCTGTACCTGGTTGGTGCCTGTCTGGTGCCTGCAGGGGCTTTTCCGGACTGTGCTGTGGGGAAGGGGCACCAGGCTGGGAAAGTGTTTGGTAAATGGTTCACAGAGTTGCCTGGCAGCAGAAAGGCCGTGGGTTGGAGGACAGCCAGGAGCCTCCGCCTTAGCCGCTACATTCCATCTGTACCATCCTTCCTACTCCAGGGGACACGACAGATGTGAGGGCCTGGGTGGATAGCTTCTGAGTTTTGGTGGAAAGTTGAACAGCAGGTGGCCCAAGGGCCAGGCAGAGGAGGGGGCTATGCAGCTAGCAAGTCGGACTCCTCTGTTGGATGGATGCTGTGACAAGCTGAGCTCTGTGTAGGAGAGATGGGTTACGATGTACAAGCCATCCCCAGATGTCCATGAGATGGGCCGGAACCCAAGGGTCACAGAGACAAAAATAAATATTCAAGGAAAAGCCATGTTTCTTATAATACATCTAGTGTTTGAAGTACCAGGTAGAGATGGGCTTTTTGTTTGTTTGGTTTTGTTTTTTGAGACAAGGTTTCTCTGTGTAGCCCTGGCTGTCCTAGAACTCACTATGTATTCCATGCTGGTCTCAAACGCAGAGATCCACCTGCCTCTGCCTGGCTAAGAGATGGGCTTTTAAAGCAACTTACTGATCATTAGCTACCATGGGTGTTTTGTTGTGCCTTGCTGAGATTTTAACCCAAGATCTTATATTTTAATGTGTATTAGAACCTTCCAATAGCCTGTGTATGTGGTTTTCTACTTATGCTAGAGATGGAAAGTTTCCTTTGGGAGAAAAAATATTGAATGAATACATGAGTTGATTTAAAGGAAAGTATGAAATGAAGAATAGTCTCTGAGACTCGGGAGCAGCCTTCCAGAATGCATCACAAGGACTGGGGTGGGTTGGGGAGGGGCAGGACCGGTGAGGTGGATCCAGGAGGGAAAGACAGACTGGATTCATAGGTCCAGAGATGTGGCCACAGATCTTGGTGTAGAGTCTTTTTGAATTGTGATGGATGAGACCTGTAGGGACTGGAGGGTGAATTGGACTGTATCATCAAGAGCCACCAGTCTCTGGGTGTAGACCCTTAATTCAGGAGGCACCAGGAACCATTGAAGGTGTTTAAAGAGAAGAGTGGTTCATGACTATCCTTCAAGAGTCTCATTTGTGATGGGTATCATGACTTGGAGTCAGGATGACAAGCTGGGGCTTAAGCAGAAGTATTATTATGAGGTCAAGCCAGGGCCATAGGCTCACAGCTCATCCCCCACTGACTCTGGAGAGAATCAGGTCTGAGGCAGATGAGGCCAGCCTTGGTCCATGGGTTACAAAGGATGCTAAGCATGGCTGCTGATCAGAAGCCTGTGGCTGGGGCTGTCTGGGATGCCTGTTCTGGATGTCCAGGGAGAAGGATGGGGAAGGAGGGGCCCAGTGGCAGCCCCTGGCGCCTCCAGGCCTAGCACAGAGTGTTCTGGAATGCTGTGAGGGGAGTGGGTGGAGTGAGCTGGAGGAAGCTTTTCTGTGGCTACACCAGGAAGTATGCAGTTTCCTGCCTGGGTTTGGTTGGGACAGCCCTGGCTGACAGCCCAGGTCAGGATTTCATTCAGCAGCAGGGGCCCTGCACCCTGGGTCATCTTTGTTTGTTTATCACTGTCCCATTTCTTCCTTCCATCAGTTCAGGCACCAACTCTGCTTAAAACCCCAGGCATTCAGCTTTTTCACTTGAGGGCCTTCTCCGTGCCAGGCAGCAAGGGTTGGGGCTGCCAGGGTCCAGTGATACAGTAAGTGGACCGTAGGGATCCATTGCAGACTGTCTGCCTGTGCTGGCCATTGTAGCCAGACCATGGCAAATTGTCTACCTGGGAACATAAATCATTCTGTTCCTTTGTGCAGGGCGCAGGGCTGTGAAATGCAGGTATGCTCAGTCCTGGGTGGCAACATTTTGGAGGGCTGATTTGACTGGTGCTGTAGGTAAGGTATAAGGGTGGTGTCAGCTTAAGATTGGGGCCTGCTCAGGGCTGACCGGATGGTATTTCTGGGAGTGGGTTCCTCAGGGTGGGAAAAGCTGCGATTGTTGTTGTTACTGTAGTGGTTTTTCGAAGACAGGGTTTCTCTGTGTAGCCCTGGCTGTCCTGGAACTCGCTCTATAGATCAGGTTGGCCTCAAACTCACAGATCCACCTCTGCCCAGATGGAATAATTTCAGCATCTAAAGGGACTGGCATAGATGTTTGCTCTCTGGGATGTCGCTTGGCTGCCCTCCTTGGCCTGGAGGTTGGATGAAGAGTGAGCAGAAGGTGGCATCCTCTCTTCTGTCCTCTCTTACTTCTGGGGAAGCTTGAGAATCAGGGTGACCTTGCTGTCTTCATAGCTCCCTGGAGCGCCTGCTCTGCCCAGAGTTGGTGCCAGGAGCCCTGTGACCTCAGGCTGGCACAGTCACTCTCCTGCCGACAGGATTCCTGCCTGCCCGACAGTCTAGTTCTCTGTGTCCCTTTCTGGCTCAGTGATCAGGAAGAGGCCACCAAAAGCTTCCTCCCTGGCGCCTCTGGGAGGATGGTTATCTCAGGAAAGCCAGACCACTGCCTGGTGTCTGTGAGGTTCCTCGCTTCAAGGGAGACCTCCTCCTCCTCTGCAGATCCTGGGCCTGCAGAGGGCGGGATCTCCTGGAACCCTTAGGAGCTGGCCTGGAAGTTGCTCGGTATCCCAGGCTGGCCCTGAATTTGTGATTCTCCTGTCTCTGCCTCCTGACTGCTGCGATTACAGTCTTAAGCCATCATTCCTGGCTGTCTGGTACAGTATGATTTGCACAACAACACGTGCTATATTGTTAAAACCGATTACTTTAAGAAAATACTTCCAGGGCTGGAGAGATGGCTCAGAGGTTAAGAACACTGGCTGCTCTTCCTGAGTTCAATTCCCAGCAACCACATGGTGGCTCACAAGCATCTATAGTGAGATCTGGTGTCCTCTTCTGGTGCACAGGCACACACGCAGGCAGAGCACTGTATAAATTATAAATAAATAAATAAATCTTTTTGAAAAAGAATAAAAAAGAAAAGAAAAGACTTCCAGAAATGGAGCAAGCTAAAGTGAAGTAAAACAAGTTTAAGGCGGCGATCATCTTACACTTTTCAAAGCTGGGCCAGAATCTGTGCCACCCAGCCTCTCCTCCTAAATATGTTTTGGGGAAAGGCTCATAAAGAGTTGCACAGCCTGTCATGGCACCAACATTTCGCAGAGTGGTGTTTTGCCAGTTCTGAGGCTTCTGTCCATCGGAGGACAAAAGGTGTGGGTGGACTTTGCAGACTGACAGGTAAGCTCAGTTGGGTCGTCACTAGGCATGCGCTGGCAGGGGCCTGCCCAGCAAAGGCATAGCATTCATCTCCTAGTGCCGTGGGACCGGTTTACTGACAAGCTTCCTAGGAAAGGCTTGTGCTAAAGACTGTAGGTTCTTATCCATAACGAAGGCCCCTGTCCTCATGCAAGGGCTGTAACTGTTTATGGAAAGAGGAGCCCATGACTTAGACAGGCTGAGGGCCCCCCAAAAGGAACCAGTCCCATAGAAAGGACCGCGTGTAGCATGAAGGAAAGTAGCCTACTGCTTCTCTCTAGGATGCTGACGCACAGAGACTAAAGAATAAGAAGCTGAAGACTTGGGAAAATGTTACTCTTCAGACTCTGAGAGGTGGATTCACTGCGGGCGGCCCTCCCAAACATGATGGGGCAGTGATTGGCATGTATGAGGGTGGAGGATGGCAGGGGTAGGCAGCGAGAACAGCAGTGACAGCTGCTGGACGTGGATGAGGCAGCTGGTCCTTAATCTTTTGGGGCTCAGACGGAACACATCTGGGAGTGTTTGATTGAAATGACATGTTGTTCATTTTCAAATGAAATCCTTGTTTATGCGTGCTGCTTAGAATTGATCTCCTGGCCCTGAAAACGCTAAGCAAATATGTAAGCATTGCCATGGTTTTGTTTGTTGGTTTGTTTGTTTTGTTTTGCTTTGGCAGGGGTGGGGGGCAAGCTTTCTATTGTTTGCAGGGCTGGGGCTTGAACCCTGGGTATTGTATATGCCAGGCAAGCCCGCTATTTCTGAGCTGCTTCCTTTACCCCCTTTTAGCTTTCACTTTGAGGCAGGGTATCTTGAAGCTGTCCAGGCTAGCCTTGAACTTAGTGCATAATTCATGCTGCCTTTGTCCACGAGCATTTTTTTTTTTTTTTAAGACAGGGTCTCCTTACATGGCCTTGGCTGCGCTAGAACTCACTACGTAGACCAGGCTGGCCTAGAACTCACAAAGATTGACTCACTCTGCCTCCCAAGTGCTGGGATCACAAGTGCGTGCCACCCTGCAGCTCTTACCTGCATGTGTTCTGTGCCGAATCTCTTCCTACACCCTAGTCTTCTCTCTCTTCAGTTGCTTCTGTTCTGTGTTGGCTGCTCTTGTGGTTTAGGGTGCTGTGTGCCTTTTCAGTGGGGCAGGCTTTCTATGACAGGGGCTCACGGATGCTAATCCCAACCTGAGCTGTGCGTACTGGGGCTTTGTTCACCCGGGGAGGCTGAGCCACTGCCTGCAGACCCTGGTTAAGCTGCTGCATTGGCAAGCATTTGGGGGAACACCAACCCCTGGGTCCAGTGCTGTGTCCAGCTGGGACACACAGCCATGGCTCCTCTGGAATGGTCCACGATGCCTCTGCGGAGTGACCTTTTTGCTTTGGCATTTTTCAGCCATGCATATTCCAGGTGGCCCAGGAAATTTCATAGGTGTTCTGATGAGCATGATTTTGTGGAGATTTCAGGGGGGAAAATAGGGGAACAATTTTCACAGGTGTCCTGGTTGACTCTTTGTCAAGTCAGCACAAATTAGAGTCATCTGAGAAGGGGAACCTCAGTTGAGAAATGCCACTATCTTGTTCCTGGAGGCAAGTCTGGGGCATTTCTTGGTTAATGACAGGTGTCGGAGAGCACAGGAGGCCACTATGGGTGGGACCACTTGGAGCTGGTGGTCCTGGGTGCTATAAGAAAGCAGGCTGAGCTTTCATGAGGAGAAAACCAGTCAGCAGTGTTCCTCCATGGCCTCTGTCAGTTTCTACCTCAGCCTCCCTCAATGGACCGTAGCCTGGACAGCTAAGCCAATTAGCCCTTTTATCCCCATGTGGTTTTCAGTCAGGGTCCTTATCACAGCAGTAGACACCAGTCTAAGGCAGTGGGTTATCTCAGGCTGCTTATGGGAGGCATCTGAGAGCTAAGTGTGCCACTTTGTTTTACATCAAGGTGATGAGCGGGGCCAGGGGGCTGGACTTATAGACAGCTAGAGTAATAATAAGTAGGAGAAACAGTTATATAGAGTGATGTGTGTACATTTGTGTAGCCGCATGTATGTCCGTGTGTCCACATGAATGTGATATATACATGGAGAGACAGAGCAGAGCTTGGTTGTCTGTTCCCTCGCCCCCTCTCTTCCCATTTCTCTTCTTCCCCCTCTTCCCTTCCTCTCCTCCTCCTCTCCAGGCTGGCCTCAACTCCTGCTCTGTGTGTGTGTGTGTGTGTGTGTGTGTGTGTACGCGCTTGAGTGCGGCTGTGTTCTGAAGTTGTCCAGTGAGGTTGAATCCAGGGCTCTACTCATACCAAAAAGTGCTCTGTTGCTGGGTCACATAGTTGTATTTTGAAAAATTATTTAATAAAACCCTTACAATAATTTTTAAAAAGCTGATTGCTACTGAAAGCTAATTTGTTGCTTGAGTTTAATGTTCCCCATTTGGGAAGAAGGGTTCTGCCTTAGGAGTTCACTTGCTCTTGCTTTATAAAGCACAGTTGGATGGCGGTTATTTACCAGTTGGTACAGCACAGGGTGTAGTGTTCCAAGTTGCCCTTGGCACCTTACCTCCAGGGTGGCCTGGTAGAGCTGATTTCCCCATCCCTGCACAGGAGAGGCAACTGCAGGCATGCCTCAGCCAGACACGGCAGTGTGCCTCAGCCAGACATGGCAGTGTGCCTCAGGAAGACACGGCAGTGTGGCCTCAGGAAGACACGACAGTGTGCCTCAGGAAGACACGGCAGTGTGGCCTCAGCCAGACATGGCAGTGTGGCCTCAGCCAGACACGGCAGTGTGCCTCAGCCAGACATGGCAGTGTGCCTCAGGAAGACATGGCAGTGTGCCTCAGGAAGACACGACAGTGTGCCTCAGGAAGACACGGCAGTGTGGCCTCAGCCAGACACGGCAGTGTGCCTCAGGAAGACACGGCAGTGTGCCTCAGGAAGACACGGCAGTGTGGCCTCAGGAAGACACGGCAGTGTGCCTCAGCCAGACACGACAGTGTGCCTCAGGAAGACACAGCAGTGTGGCCTCAGCCAGACATGGCAGTGTGCCTCAGGAAGACACGGCAGTGTGCCTCAGGAAGACACGGCATTGTGGCCTCAGCCAGACATGGCAGTGTGTCTCAGGAAGACACGGCAGTGTGGCCTCAGCCAGACACGGCAGTGTGCCTCAGGAAGACACGGCAGTGTGGCCTCAGCCAGACACGGCAGTGTGCCTCAGGAAGACACGGCAGTGTGCCTCAGGAAGACACGGCATTGTGGCCTCAGGAAGACACGGCAGTGTGTGGCCTCAGGAAGACACAGCAGTGTGCCTCAGCCACACACGGCAGTGTGGGCATCTCCTCCTACCTCTTCTGTCTCTCGCTGGAGGGCTGTGCCATGTCTTGTTTGTTTACCTACTGAAGGCTATCTTGGTTGTTTTCAAATTATGAGTAAAGTTTCTATATATAGGTAGATCAGTGTGGTGTGGGCGTAACTATTTATTTGTATAAACACAACAAAGTACAGTAAGACTGGGATCTTCCCGTGTTCTCCTGCCCACAGTCTCACTTTAACACTTTGAGTTGCCTGAACTGAAAGGAGTGGGAGAATAGTCACGCACACTCGATTACAGTACATTGTTATAACTGCATATTAAAACATTGTAAGATTTAGTTTTGTGTGTGTCACATTTGTGCCTATGAGGTCTAGAAGGGTGTCACATCTCCCTTCTAGAGGAGAGGGTGGTACAGGCAGTGTGAGTGCTGGGAGCTGAATTTGGGGCCTCTGGAGTCCTCTGGAAGAGCAGCACACAAACGCTCTTAACCACCGAGCTACCTCTAAAGCCTGCGGTGCGCACGTGGAGGCCGGAGGCTGACACCAGGTGTCTTCCTCAAATACGTCCCATTTCATTTACTGAGGCAGTTTCTCCATGAACTGAGGGTTCACCAGCTCTAGCTTGCCCCGGAGCTGACTCACCTCAGCCTTCTGAGAACTGGTTACCATGCCCAGTTAGCCCTTTCTGGGTTCCCAGAATCTGGGCTCCAGTCTTTACACTTGCAAGCACTCTATCTGCTCAGTCCCTTCCTCTGCCCCGAGCTGCTCTATGTGTTAGTCAGAGTTATTGTCACTCTTGCTGCCTCCCTCTGGGACTGGTGTCACTATGTGGTCCAGGCTGGCCTTGAACTCCCAAAGCTCTCCCACCTCAGCCTGCCAGGTGCTGGGAATATAGGTGCATGCTACCACACCTGGCTTGTCAGTCTCTTACTGAGCCTAATTTCTGAACTAAACTTTATTGTAGGTCGGTCTGTATAGGAGTGAGGACAGCAGGTAGAGAGTTGGACTGTGTGGATTTAGGCATCACTGGGGCTTTGTGCTGGGTTCAGCCGTCCACTTAAGGCCTGCAGACACGGTGATTACTGTTTAGTTCCATGAAAAACCGCTTTGCAGGGTGGTTGTCGCTGGGGAGCGGAGGACACCGTGAGGGAGTGGAGCCCTGAGAGGATGGGTGTTGTTAACAAGGGGACAGCCATGCCAAGGACCCATGAGAACTGCAAAGCCCTCCCTGGGCGAAGAGCAGAGGCATGGCAGACCCTTCCTTTGGGGACTGAGTGGGAGTGGGAACAGTGTTTGCAGAAAATCCCACCATGACTTTCTCCCCCAACCTCATGTTTACCACCTGAAGACTGCTCAATAGCGACTTCTACTGAGGTTAGCTAAACCTTCCTCCCGGGCCCAGCTATAGACCACAGACGCAGCCTCCTGCTCATCTGCATGCATCGGGCCTGCCTCCTCCATGCGTCTGTATGCAGTAAGCCCACCTCTCTGTTCAGCTCTCTCTATAAACCCGCTGGGCTTCCAGGGTGCAGAGTTTTCCATCAGAGGACCCAGGTCAGCCGATCCCAGCTACATGTCCAGATATGTCTGTCTGTATGTCTTCATTCCCTCACCACCCGAGTCAGGTTGGTCCCTGAAGCCATGCTAGATGGCACGTGAGAGTTCTGTTTGCTCCATCTCCTCACTTGATGTCACTTTGAGATTTGGGCTATTCAAATAGATGTGTAGTGTGATCATTGCTGCTGTGGTCCGTAACTCTAAGAAGATGTTATGATGCTCAATATCTTCCCAAGTGCTTGTTTGCTGCTCCTACAGCTTTTTATAATTAAAACATTAAATTATGGCTGGGCATGGTGGCCCATGCCTTTAATCCCTGCCCTCAGGAGGTAGAGGCAGGTCGATCTCTGAGTTCAAGGCCAGCCTGGCCTACAGAGTGAGTCCAGAACAACCAGAGTATACAGAGAAACCGTGTCTCAAAAAAAAAAAAAACAGAAGTTAAATTACTTTTATTTATTCTCGTAGAGTAAGGACTATGTGGAGGTTAGAGGACAAACTTAGGAGCTGGTTCTCACCTTTCACCATTAGGGGTCCAGAGATCCAACTCAAATTGTCAGGCTTGCCAGCCGGAACCTTTACTCACTGGGCCATCTAGCAGCCCTTCACCATTATTATTATGTGTGTGTGTGTGTGTGTGTGTGTGTGTGTGTGTGTGTGTAGTATGTATATATGTAGGTATGTATGCGCTTGTGTGTATATGTGTGCCAGGACCGGGGCAGGTGTGTCATGGTGTACAGTGTGTGGAGGTCAAAGGACAACTTTGTGGAGTCACTTCTCTCCTCCCTACATGCGTTCTGGGGAGTGAACTCAGTTCGCCAGCCTCTGTGCCATCTCAGTGCTCCTAGTCATGAAATTTCTTGGCGTTCAGATCTTTTCAGTGTTTTTACTTTGTTTTACCGGGGTGCCGAACCTCAGGGAAGCTAGCCCTGCTTGGATCTTAGGCCTGCTTTTAGCTGGGTTGTATGTTCTTACTTTAAAAAAAAAATGTATTCTGCATTTAACGTTTTAAGCATTGCTTCTAACTTAGCCAACAGTATAGAATAAAAAGATTGTGTACATGTGTGTGGTATGTGGGTTGAGAAAAGTCCCCGAAAGATACGTGATTTTTGGTTGCAAGCCTGCATTTATTTACTCTGTGGGTAATACATGTAGGTTTTTGTTTTGTGTATCTACATTTACTTACTGTGTGTGTTTGAGCATGTGTGCATGTGTGCACCCACAAGCCCTACAGCAGGTAATGTTGAGTTCAGATGCCCCCATGTTTAGGAATTTGACCTTGGAGTTCACGTTGCCACTTACCTGTGTGCCTTTGGTGAGCACCGGCCTCTCTGAGGTCAGCTCACTGCTCTGTCAAGAGAGATGCTAAGATCCCACCTCAGAGGCCGCTCTGAACTACGATGGCCATGCTTGGTTAACGTTCCTGTCTCTGAGCTCGGTAGAGAGCACTCCAGAATGGCAGGTCTTCTAGCCAATAGCAGGCTTGCCTTTGGCATCCTCTGTGATGTTCTGTGTGCCAGCTGTGTCCTCAGCTTGGAGCCCCAGCCTCTTCTGGGGCAAGTGGGTGTGTGTGCAGATGGGCTCAGCCGTGCTCCCGTGCACACCCCTCCTCAGCCTTGGGGCTCTGCTCCTGCCCTGTTGCCCTTGTCATGATCCCCCAGGGCTTGTCTGCTCACATCTGCTGGGCCGCTTCTCCCACAGGCCATGGCTTGTGGCTGCCACTTGTGTTCTTCCCAAGCTGACTGCCTGTGTGGACACCTCCTGTCCAGTATACCCAAGGCTGACCGCTCAGGGCCAAGGATTCATTGAGCAAGCTTCTGCCGGGAGTAGTGAGAAATTTAAGAGAGGCCAGATAGTGACCAGGTGGACAGAGTAGCTCTAGATGTTTCCAGCTCCTGGCACCTTTGGAGATGGGCCTGGTTTGTTGTTGTTGTTCTTTCCTGTTTTGTTTTGTTTTTTGTTTTGAGATAAGCTCCCACCGTGTGGCCTACGCTGGCTTAGAATTTGCAGCGCTGTTACCTCAGCCTCCTGAGTGCTTGAATTGTTCCTGTCTCACCATGCCCACCTGGGGATTGTTTTATTTTTTTAAACCATGTGTGTATATGTGTATGTGGGGGCAGGTGGGGCAGGTCCAAGTAAAGGCCAGAGGCATCTGATCCTCTGGAAACGGAGTTACAGGCAGTTGTGAGCCACAGGGGTGCTGGGGACTGAACTCAGGTCTTCCGAGTGGGACATGTGCTCAGCCACCGGACCAGCTCCCAGGAATTGGCTTTCCATGTGGCCTTACAGCCCTTGTCCCTTGTAGGAAGTTCACGTGGCCTGTCCCTTGGCTGGTTCCTCTTCCAGTATATCTAGAAATGAGCCTCTCTGGGAAGTTCCTAAAAGTGGAAAGGGGAGGCCTAGGAGCTGGCCACTGGGAGCTGAGTGCTCGCACGGTACTGTGGAGTCTGCAGTGGCCAGAGGGGCAGCAGGGCTGGCCTCACATCTCCAGTTTGCAAATATTTTCTCCCATTCTTGTCACCTTCTTCATACTATTGCACAAGCTTTTCACTCTGATAAAGTTCAGTCGTCTTTCTGTCATTGCTTGTGTTTTTGGTGTCACAGGTTAGGCTGTGAGTGAGGAGTAGTGGGAGGCACAGACTGGGGTGTAGGGTACACAGGCGGGGTAGGTAGGGCCAGGCACCAGGTGAGGGCGGGGTTTGATCCTAGACTGAGCAGTGTGGGCCCTCCCAAGGCTGGCTGCAGAGGCTGACAAACTGACGGAGGCCTGAAGAAGGCTTGCTTCTGGGCCTGAGGGGGACGACAGTAATGCCAACAGCAGCATTGCAGCAAGCCAGCAAAGATTCCCACTGCCTATCTGGCAGGCCTGGCGCTTTTCACCCCAGCCACGTACAAGTGGACACAGCCGACCTCTTCAGTAACACCCTTACCCTTCCATCCGCTCTGTCCTTTGGGCCACTTCCTGCCCCACTCAGGTTCTGAGAGCCCCTGGCAGAGTGTTTGAAAGGTGCTTGACAACTCCCCACCCCCGCCCCTCCAGTTTATTGCCTTTGTTAGGCACCACCTGCCGGCAGCCAAGGTCTTCCGGGGGCGGGGGCGGGGGTGGGGGTGGGGGAGGCGCCCAGCTCAAATTAAATTAGGTCATTTGTGGCAACTATGGGGCACCAAGCCATGGCTGCAGCTCACTGGGGTCTGCTCCTTTGCCTCTGTGAGAGAATAGTAGTCTTGTCATCCCCATGGGCATGTCATGAGTGCCAGCCTGTGGCAAATGCCCAGTGGGCAGGCAGCACCTGTGGCTAGCTGCTTTGCCTTCCCTCCTTGGTAGCTCAGGGTTTGTGTTGAATGTTGTACATGAGGTTGTCACATTGAGGGAGCTTCTTAAAAACCCAAGACTCCTGGCGAGGTGCCACTGGTTTTGTCTGGACCCTCCCTCGGCTCACCTCTGTACCCAGTCCTGTTCTGGGGTAGCCCCCACGGCTACGTGGGACAGTGGACACTCGGGGTGCTCACAGTGGGCATCTTTGTTTATTTGGGGTCCTAGAGAGCCCACAGAGAAGTGGACAGCTGGCTCCTCAGCAGCATGGCACTTAACCTTGGAGCTGGAACAGAGAAACGTCTGTTTGTGTTTCCAGGAACAAGAGGGGACAGCTGGCCCGCAGATAGCAGGCTAGGTCAGCTGAGGGTTGCCTTGGCGGCTGGCTTTAAGCAAACAGCCAGGGCCAGGAGCTCGGGCGGAAGAAGGATGGACAAGTACCTGGTGGGGCTGAGAACAGCAGCTTGAGAGTTAGTTTCTAGTCTGGGCTGCTCGGAGGCTGCTGGGAGAGGAGGAGGTAAGGAAGGCCACCCAGGGACCACCAAACAAGCAGCTGAAAACCAAGCCTCTACCTGGCAGGTAAGGAGAGGGGGCTTCCCTTCAGGGCCTTCTGTCTCCTGGTGAGTTTTGTCCGGTTCTTTCAATAAGCAGTACCCAGGTGGAAACTAAGATCAGATTTCCTTTGCAGAAATGAGGTTGGCCTGGGTGTTCCAGCTCCCCTCACAGTCACATACATGGAAGCAGGTTGTATTTCTGGTGACTCATGTCTGCAATCGCAGCATTCGGGAAGCTCAGGCAGGAGGATTGTACTGAGTTCCAGGCTCACACAGATTACATGGTAAGATTGGAGACAAAGAAAGACAAGGAGACAGAGAGAAAAGACAGACACAGAGACAGGCAGACACGCACACAGGGAAGATGGGGGGACAGAGAGAGGGGGAAAGAGGAGATGGATGGAGAGAGATGAGACAGGGAAGAGAGACGTAGAAACACAGGAGAGACAGTGAGAGGGGAAGGCAGAAGGGGGAGGCAGAGAGACGAGGAAGACAGAGGAGATGGAGAAAAGAGAGACAGAGACAGAGGGGGAGACACACAGAGGAGACATGAGGGGACAAAGAGGGGGAAGACAGGAGAGAGGAAGAGGGGAAGGAGAAGAGACGCACACAGGGACACACGGACGCACGGACAGGCAGCACCGATGTACCTCAGTGCTCAGTGCTCAGTCTCAAGCCAGGCTGTGGCAGCCCCCATGAGGACCTAGGCTTGCTTGTCCGGGCCGAGGCTTGCTTGCCATGACAGCTGGTTCTTATTCTGCTCACTGCTGAGCCAAATTCTAATCCCATTTCCATATTTATGTACCCTCCTTCTTGACAGTCTGGTTAAGCAAGGCTCTTATTCTGTTTACCAGGGGCTTTTAGAATCACATTTATTCACTGAGTGTGTGTGTATGTGCTTGGGCATGCCACAGTACCTGGGTCGGTGAGAGGACAAGTTGCCAAAGGCTGTCCTCTCTCTGCGTCATACGAATCCCAGTGATGAACACAGGCATCAGGTTTGGGCAGCAAGTACCCTAACTCCCAGCCCATCATGTAGGCTGTGTGTGTTATACAAAAACAGGCTCACTTGTCCTTTTATCATGAGAGAAAAAAATATAGAATTCTGGGGTTGAGAAGCATGTCACTGAACCCGACTAAAATAATGGCTTAAAAGCACAGACAGGATAAGAGAGGAAAAGTAGTTGTGTCACAGTGATCAGAATGGGTTTGAAGCTGTGTTACTGTGATCCATAAGCTGCTTTGCTGATTCATGAAGGAAAAGCTGTAGAGTGTGTGTGTGTGTGTGTGTGTGTGTGTGTGTGTGTGTATGCGCTTGTGTGTGTTTGTGTATGTTCATATAAGTGTATGCATACCCTTGGGTGTGTGTGCTTGCTGCAGAGCCCCAGAATTCATTGTCCTGTGTCTTCCTTGTTTTTCTTTTTATTTTTATTCTTCTGGTTTCTCAAGACAGGGTTTCTTTGTGTAGCCCTGGCTGTCCTGGACTCGCTTGTAGACCAGGCTGACCTTGAACTCACAGAGATCCGCCTGCCTCTGCCTCCCTGAGTGCTGGGATTTCAGGCGAGCCCCACCGCGCCCGGCTCATTTCTCTTTCTGAGGCTGGGTGTAGGCTGGCTAGCCTGTGCACCCTGGGGAGCTGCCCGTCTGCCTCCTGGCACGGCGGCTACAGCTCTCCGTGCTGCCCAGTGCCACACTCTGATTTTTATGTGTGTGCTGGAGATGTGAAGTTGGGGCCTCAAGCTCATGCAGCAGGCACCTGCGGCAGCCTCCCCACCCCCACTGCTGTCATGTAGAGGAGTGAGGAGTGAGCGCCAATTGAGATATTCTGTAGCTCTATACTGTGCTGGGAAAACCCTGATCTTATGGTTAAGACACAGCAAACGTGATGGTGACATGCCAGCCACGTGTGTGATGAGAGCTGATAGAAAATTCAGTTGTAGGTTAATGAAAAATATACTTTTCCGAATTCAGGTTCACAGATCCCTTTAGTGGCCAGGGGGTGCAATGACGAAAAGGGGGTGGTTTCATGCTCCCTCCCTCCCCCTCCCTGTCTTTTCCCACTTGTCCCCTTCTCTCCCTGAATCTGGCCTTCCTTTCCTTTAGAGATTGTGCTACTGTGTAGCCCAGGCTGGCTTCAGACTTGCCTTCTCCTGAGTGCTGGAGTGTGCATGTGTCAACTGTGTCCTCCTTGTCCCAGAAGTTGGAGCCCTTTGTTGGTCCTTGGTGCTCCAGGAAGCCAAGGGACACCGTCGAACATCTTATGCATTAGTTCACATACTCAGAGCTGCCCGCAGCACCCAGGGCCCCCACCTCCACAGCAAGATTGAGATCTGCTG
Organism: Meriones unguiculatus; assembly: GCF_030254825.1. Taxonomy (NCBI): domain Eukaryota; kingdom Metazoa; phylum Chordata; class Mammalia; order Rodentia; family Muridae; genus Meriones; species Meriones unguiculatus. The sequence goes on from NC_083355.1 coordinate 44,265,103, forward strand.
TCCTACTGTATTGTTAGTTGGACTGTGTCCCTCAAAAGGATATATTGATGTCCTACCTCTCAGTGCCTCTGGATGTGGCTTTTACTTGGAAACAAGGTCATTCCAGTTGTAATTACTAGATTCAACCAGGCTGAGATCCTTCTGGAGTGAGAGCCTATCTGATTCCAACAGACTTGTAATCCCAGTACTCAGGAGGTGGAGGGAGCAGGAATGCAAGTTCTGGGCCAGCCTGAGTTACATGATAGCAAGCTCCTGCCTCAAAAAAACAAAACAAAGAGAACATGGGCTGGGAATATAGCTTAAAGGGCCCTGGGTTCAGCCCCAGAACAAATGAAAAAAATAAAATAAAATAAAAGCCAGATTGAGACCAGGCTTCTGGGGCCCAGCGCAGGCACCAGGTTCTAGCCTTAGCACTGGGGGAGGAAGAGGAGGGAGTAGAGAGAAAGAGGACCACTGTGTGAAGACAGGCAGACAGGCAGAGCCTCTTGCAGTGCGGACAGAACTCAGAGGGTTCCAACTTCAGGCTTGGGGATGCTGAGAGTTGCCAGCGGGCCCCAGGGGCCCGAGGGACTCCTGCTGCCCCCGAGGCTACACGCAGCGCTCAGCCCTACTCATAACCTGCTTTCAGACTTGCCAGGGCAGCGGCCCTGGGACACAGCTGCGGTGTGGTGCCAGCAGGAACAAGTGCCACTCTGGGGCTGAAAGGCGGCCTGCACTGGCCTGCGCCGGCCTGCACAGTTTCTCTCCTGTGCCTTCACAGGTGATTCTTGCCCAAGAGCTGTGGTTACCCTGTGATTGCCATGACTGGAGTGCTCCTACCTGGCCTGTGTCAGGCTTTTTAGAAATGACAAAAGCAAGCTGCGCCTCTGGGGACTTGTGGGCAGAGCTTGCGTCCTGAAAGGAGGGAGGAGGAGGAAAATGTCTTCACTTCTCATTTTGGGTGGAAGCTTTTCATATGGGGAAAAGAAAAGCCTTTGTTTCAAGTTAGACAAAGGCAGGTAGGAGTTTGGGGTCACTGCCCTGGGCTTCCCAGCTCCTTAAAGGAGCCAGGAATTAAATAAAAGAAGACGCCATCTATGAAGGTGTGTAATGAGGACAGGGTGGCAGGCCTGCAGGGGACCAAAAAGAGCCACCTCCACCAGGCCCCCAGCGACTGAGCTGCTCCTGGCCTGTGCACAGTCAGTAGCCACCGAGTCTGTCGGGCGGAGGGTGAGGCGGGGCTGCTTGCTGCTGCCTTGCTTGGGAGAGAGGACGATGATGGACCCTTTGCCTTATGTCTAAGTAGGGATGGCTACATCAGGTGTCCAGCATTCACTGCTCTCCGAAGGGCATAGGACGAAGGGCATGGAGCCCCACCATAGCTGCGGGGCGTAGGGAGTACGCCCGGAAGAGTCTGAGCAGTGTCCTTGAGGGCAGATGGGGAACTCTCCTCTGGTCACTGCCCTAAGTCTTCTTTGAAGGCGACTAGAGAACCAAGTTCCTGACTCTTGAAAAGCGCAAGCCCAGTCTCGGATGACTCTGCTGTTGTGACTTACCTGTCGTGTCTCCTCGTCTCTTCATATCTGTGCTTAAATGTATTCAAATCTCTACAGCCAAACAAACTGGCTGACCTGAAACTCACTATGTAGACCAGGCTGTCCATGAATCCATGGACATCTACCTGCCTCTGCTGGCCATAAAACCTTTAAGAGATCCTGTTGTTGTGTGTTCGTGTGACGGGGCACACATTCAGAAGCATTTACACGGAGGTCATAGTGTAACATTGAAGGAATCATTTCTCTCCTTTCTCCCTGTTGGGTTGGGGATTAAAATCTGGTCATCAGCCTTGGCAACAAGCACCTTAAACCACTGAGCCATTTTACCAGCCCATTAAAACCTTTCTTTAGAAGCTGGGAGCACTGGTTCACGCCTGTAATCCTGGCACTTGGGAGACCGAGCGAGGAGAATTGCCATGAGTTTGAGGCTGGCTTGTGAAGCAGCCTGGGTCACGGTGGGGGACCTTGTCTCGAGAAAGGGGGGCAGGGAAGGAAGAGAAGGCAATGTAAAGCAACAGCAACTGTCCTTCTCCATAAACTCCAAAAAGCTTACCAATTCCAAATGGCACCCTGCCGCTTTAACAGCGGCTGTTCCGTGTAGCATCATGCTTCCCTCTGCTTCTGTTTGGTTCCTCTTCTGCAGCCAACCTTGCTGTGTTGCCTTTTCCAGGTCATCTGTCATTTCTGACATTAACTGTGACCTTGTGCCTAGATGTATTATACTGATCATTCCTCAAGTGTCTGGGTCCTTTCTGGGTATCTAGTTGGTGTGAACCACCTTGCCACGAGGCCAGAGGCAGGGCAGGAGAGACCCGCTCAGAACTGGGTCCTGGCATGCCGTGAGGGTGGGCTGGGGAGCAAGTGCATGCGCGCGCGCGCACACACACACACACACACACACACACACACGGCTGGATCCACAGGAGGTGAGGTGGCTGGCTTTGTGGGCTGCCGTGTACTGGCTCTTTGAATGTGTGCCTGATGACATGGAGGACATCTCTGAAGTTGTCTTCATAGGTCCAGCAGAGACAAAGAACCCGAGGATACCAACATCACAGTAGGGTCAGTCCACATGTTGGAGAGAGAAAAGCTCCAGAATTCCCATAGAAGGGGAGGCTGCATATCTGTAGGGAGACAAGAGAAAGAAAGTGTCCCGGTGAGGGCTAATGAGATGGGTCAGTGGGTAAAGTGGATTACTGCACAAGCCAGGCAACCTTGAATCCACCCCCCGCCACACACACACACACACACACGTAATAACTTTAAAAACGTTTAAACCTGAGTCTCGGGAGATGGCTCAGTGGTTAAGTACTTGCTGTACAAGCGTGTGGACTTGAGTGCAGACTCCCCAGAATCTGCATAAATGGCAATGGGTGTGGACCCCTGTGTAATTCTAACCTCCAAAGATGCAGACGGATGATCCTCAGGACAAGTTTGGCCAGCGAGACCAGTCAGATTTGGGGACCTCTGGGTTTGAGAGATCCTGCCTCACTGAGTAAGGTTTCCTGTCCTAGGCAACAGAGGACGACTCCTGACGTCAGCCCTGGGCTTCCATGTGCACGCACAGTTCCATGCATGCCATGCACACCCACCACATACATGCATACTTCCCACACAGTGGGGTGAGGAGGGCTGGTAATGCGGCTTGGTGGGTGGAGGGGCTTGTTGCCAAGCCTGCTGACCTGAGTTCAGACACACAGGATGGAAGCCGAGAGCTGACCACCACAGGCGCTCCTCCGACCTCCGCAAGCATGACGCGGCATACATGTGCCCCCCTCAAGCACACGCGCGCACACACACACACACACACACACAATAAATAAAGGAAGAGACGTCAGCGTGGGGTGGGAGATGGGAGGCAGAGGCTGGCAGGTCTGAGTTTGAAGCCAGCCTGGTCTACAGAGTGAGTTCCAAATCAGCCAGAGCTGCATAGTGAGACCCTGTCCTAAACCAGTAGGAAATGTCCTAGGTTTTAAAGGGTGTGGGGGACGAGGCTGAGTGCTTGGAATGTGTCTGGATTCTAATGCCTAAAGCCTGATTTTTGGTTTTGTATTTTGTTTGTTTGGTTTTGGGTTTTTGTTTGTTTTATTTATTTTATTTATTTATTTATTTTTTTGGTTGGTTTGGTTTTATTTTTGGAGGTGAGGTTTCTCTGTTGACCAGGCTGGCCTCAAGCACGCAGAGATCCATTGAGGCTTCTCTGTTTAACAGCACTGGCTGTCCTGGAGCTCGTTCTGAAGACCAGGCTGCCCTCTGCCTGCCTCTGCATCCTGAGTGCTGGGCTCAAAGGCGTGCGCACCACCACCCAGCTTAAAACCTGATTTTTGAAAGGAGTGTGTTAATAGGTAAAACTCAGGAATGTTCAGGGCTAGATCATGTACACCTTTGAGCAGAACTTGGGTTGTTTGCCCTGTGGTAGTGTGGAGCCATGGAGGTTTCTGAGCACACCCTTACCTGTGCTACTGAGGAAGATCTGTCTAGTTCAACATGAAGGGTTTGAATGTGAGCCCCAGAGGCCCAGAGTCTGATTAGGAAGCATTGCTACAGTATTGTGGTGTGGGGGTGGGGGACACATCAGGAACTAGGAGGAAGAGGAAGCAGTCAGATCTGGTAGGAGACGTAATGGCAGGGCAACGTTTAGGGACATGTGTCAGACACAGGCCTTCCTGGGCTCTTACCTTGAATCCTTCAAGTCATTCCAAGATGCTTCTGAGGGAACAGTGCTTTTTGGGCTTGGGATGGGCCTTGGAGGCCACCTGTCTGAATCTCTCTTCCTCCAAGCACAGCCTGACAGGTGGGGATGTTGATGTCTGACTCACCTTATCTCACAGCTATCATGCTGTTTCCCGTATCATAGTAACAGAGGAGATGTCAAGGCCTGTTGCTAAGGATTCCTGGAATATTAATGCCTGCACGTAGCGTGAAGGGCTTTCTCACAATGCCCAAGGCTTCAACAAGCACCCAGCTCTCCCTCCCTCCCTGGCACGCCCCCTCCCCCGTCCCCTGCTCCATCATCCGCAGCCTGTGCACAGCTGTCTATCTTGGGGGTGACAGACTTGACAGCAGCAAATGTGCTCCCACTCTCCCTCCCACACCAGGGCAGACATGACTAATGGATCTCAGCACTCTTCCCATGGGGGCTGGCTGTGCTCTCTAACAACTGGTTCTCCACATGGCTCTCTGGATGCTGGCTCAGCTTTTGCACTCAGTCTCACAAAACCTACCTGCTTGGCCTCTAGCCCCCTACTCCTGCTTCTTAGGGCTCATCCTTGGGCATGTGATCAGGGAGAGGCCTCTGTCTCAGATTTTACTTCCTGCACCTAGACTTGATTTTTCCACAGGTGGAGGTGGAAAAATCAAACCTGACCTGGTAAGGGATTTGATTGGCGGTTAAGGTCAAGGTAAAAGGTTTTATTTGCCAAATGCTACTTGTAGGAGTTTCATGTTGCCACATTAATGTGCAAAGTATTCATCCCTAGGCTGTGGTTCAGCATAGTCATTTGCAGCCTTCCCTGAGCCATGAGCTGGGCAGTTCTGCTGTGTTTCGTTTAAGCATCATGAATCATTCAGTGACTCAAACTTCTCTCTTTGTGTGGCTGGTAGGAGCCCCGGCCTGCAGTGCTTGCTTTCAGCTGCCTTTCTGTTTGGGTGTCCAACCAGGGGCTGCGCTCTTCTTCCCCCCTGCCTGCCTCTTGCTTGTTTTCTTCTCACGTGTTTCTCCGGAGGTCCCTCACTTGTGATGTCATCAAGGTAGACCCTGGCCAAGCAGATCAGCTGGTCTTGGGCTCAGAGTCTGCCCGCTGCTTGCATTCTCCGAATGTGCTGGAAGGCATAGGCTTGATTGTGTCAGCTAAAAGGTCCCGAGAAGAAAGAAATCAAGGCACTGACACCCCAGGCAGAGTGAGCATGAAGAAGCTGTCTCTGCCTGGGCCCGTGCCCCCTACCAGCCCTGGTGGGGTGAGGGCTCTGTGAGTGAGTCATGCTTCTGGAAGGAAAGGTAGGATGTCACCTTTCCTTCCAGAAAGGGACACCTGGAGGTCAGTGCATTCTACCCTGGCATAGCTATGGTGGGGTAGGAGATTGGGGATCACGCAGCAGTGTTTCTGGGCTCAGAGGAACCCTGGGAACCCATGGTGGGAAAGGCTTTGCATGAGCCTTCCCTCTTGGTTTGCCTGCTTGTTTTTATGGTGCCAGAGGTAAAACAAAAGTCTTCTTCCTGTACTTCACCATTGAGCCACACCCCTGGCCGTCACTCCTTTTTATAGAACACCCTACTGGCTAGCTTTACAGTACCTGCCAAGGCCCATTCAACCTCCAAGGTGCTAACACCAGCACTGGTCCTTCCAACCCCGAGCTACGGAGACAGAAGCCTTTAAAGTAGATGCAAAGGTTTTACAGAGGGGACTTTGGGTGTGTGTGTGGTGAGTGACTGGAATTATATGCTCTTGAACCCAATTAATTGAAGATCTATAACTAATCCTTTCCCAAAAAGACCCACAGAATTGACAGTAAGCCGACAGGACCCGGCCGCCTTTAGCAGATTTTTCCCGAAGAACAGTTCTAGACACACTTTGGAGAGAGCAGGCAAGAGGCCCATGGCTCACAGCTTTGAGCGGCTGTGAATGCTACTGTAGCGAAGCTGACTCAAAACGTGTTTCCCCAAAATGCTCACTCACATCTCTTGAGAATTTATCCTAAGGAAGCCATCAGAGATGGCCATTTCTGGTGGGGTATATAAAGAAAATCAGAAGTCACCAGTGTGTCCGAAGATAATGAACTACACCTAGAATACTATATCTAGAATCATAATTTTAAGGAATTCTGGGAAGCACGGGATAATAGTAACAGGAATAAACACAGTAGACAATATGGAGCAAATTCTACTTAAAATTTGTGTAAATCCCTAGGAGAACTCGGAAGGTCCACACGCCGTTAAGACGCTGAGCACCGCCATGGTCATCAACGAGCGAGTTTGTGTGTGGTGATGGGAGGGAGCACGTCATGGCATGCACGTGGGATGGTCAGAGGACAACTTTTGGGAGTGAGTTCTCTCCATCGTGTGAATCCTAGGTATCAGACTCAGGTTGTCAGGCCTGGAGGCAGACGCCTTTACCCACTGAGCCAACCTTCTGGCTCTTGTTTTTCTGTATCAAACCATATCCATGGCGTCCGGGGCATGAAGTTCTCAATGGGCACAAGTCCCATGGGGACTTGGGCAGTCAACGGCTGGAATGGCCAGCTTTTGGCTTGGAGAGAACCTCATTTCTCAACAACCAAATAGTTGCTTTTATGGATCTTGCTCGGAGTAGGCTTGTGAGCCTTCTGTCCCCTGGGACTTTTCTCAAGAAGCTGGTGTAAACCATTTCTGTCCCTGCCTGCCTTGAGCATCCCATAGCCTCCACTGAGGTGCCCCTGAGCGTGTCTGCTCAACTTTCTTCATCCAGCACAGGATGAGAGACACCAGGAGGCAGCAGAGTCCCCACAAAGGACCCGTGGGTGCCTCAGCCCCCAGGGAGCTCCGCTGAGCTGTCAGAGCCATTCACTGCCACATGGCAGATGACCCATGGGGAATCTCAAGGAACAAACTGCCCATGGACCAGCCAGTCACAGAGCCTGCCTGTCGTGGCCCGTCTGCTCTCTGCACATCTGGTTTTCAGTTAAATGTATCTTATTTGGGAAGAGCCGTCTCTCCGTGAAACAGCTCAGTTTAGCAGATAATCCCTGCGACGGGTTCTGTGCTGAGCAACGAGAGATAGGAAGGAGAGACCACAGGGCCACAGAGCCACAGCGTGAGGGGAGAGGGGGTAGAAATGTCACTGCAAGGTCAGGCAAGGATCACTGAGCCAGTGTCCAGGGTTCAGGGGTCTGCCCCACCCCCAGCAGTCTTGACGTGGGTTCATCCAACATGCACAGCTACTGTGCACATTACATGAACTCAAACGTGCCTCTAAACTCTTGCCTGTCACAGCTCAGATGACCTTAGAGACCCTGTGTGCTCTCCTCTCCTCTCTCTGCTTAACAGAGGAAGTGACCATCTTTCTGTCCATTTGCCTGTGTTCTCTAGGCTAGTTCTACCCTTCCTCCTGAATAGGCAGGCTTACCTTCATGCTTCCTCATCGTCTATGAACTTCTGTTTTGTTCCCTCATAAATTATTAACAAACAGGCAAGGCGCACATTTAACACACTCAGTATTGTTGATGGAAGCTGTGAGGCCCCAGTTTTGTATGTGTGTGTGTGTATGTGTGCATGCTTGTACGTGTGTGTGTGTGTGTGTGTGTGTGTAGGCATCGAACCATGAGCCTGTGCATGCTAGGCAGGCTCACTACCACTGAGATACACTACTAGCCCTTGATATTTTTTCAGACAGGGTCTTTCTAATGTAGCTCAGGCTAGTCTTGAACCCTTAAGAATGCCTGAGTCATAGTCCTCCCTCAGGGAGGACCAGGCATTTTGGGTGGTGTGTATGCAGCTTGGCAGAGGAGCACTTGGGTAGAGGGGGATGGGGTGGCATGGTGAGGCTGTCATCAGCTGCCAAGTCAGGGAGCTGGCAGCCAGCGCAGCCCAGAGAGCTCTGGCACACCCAAGCTGACTCTGGCAGGCTCCTAAAATGGGCCTCCTCAGGTTGCCCTTCCTGTCCCCGATCTGTCCTGTGGCTGCTGTGTGTGAAGGATGGACAGCCGTGCTTCAGAGGTGCCAGCCACGGCCTAGGGTGGGAACGGCAGTCCCTGTTCTTGTCTCTGACCTTCATTCCGAGCCACCTCGGTGGATTTGCCATCCAGATGCCCCTGCCCAGTCAGTGCCATGACCCCACGCCTTGGAAGTGACATCCCTCCATCTCTCTTGATCTCCCCGCAGCATTTGGCTGTAGGTTTGTCTGTCTTGCAGTGATTGGCATCTTTTCACCCAGTAGACTGGGCTGGAGCTGGGGTTCAGATTGGAGAAGCCCACCCTCCATGCATTTTCCAGCAGTGACAATCAGGCACAGGGCATGCAGAGAGTCGTGTGGCCATCCATCCCCCAGGTACAAGTGAGGAAACAGGGCCGCAGGAAGATCATTGACGTGTCCTGGACGGTTGGTAAATTTGCATGAACACCGTGAACATGGCCCTTTCCCCCACCCCTTCTGCACTGCCATAAAGGCCACCCTCTGCGCTTAGGTAGGAAGTGACAGGGAAGCTGTGCTATGTGAGCGCTGGCACGGATGACAGTGTAAGGGTGCCCTGGTTTGTGGCACTAGGAAATGACTTGAAGCAAGGCTGTGCATTCATTCCCTAGAGATGCTTTGGGGGAGGGGTGCAGTTTGACGCTATGAGGAGCCTCCTCACCTTCTCCTGACTCCCTTTCATTCTCTGCCATCGTGGAGGTCAAGGTTTCAGTCCCAGGGTTCTTCCCCTTCCCCCAGCTTCTCCCGGCTCATCCTGTCACAGTTTGGAGGCTTCTGCAGGTCTTCCCAGTGCACAGCGTGCTCCTGTCTTCCAGGGTCACCCCCTTTCTCCTCTGCTTCTATAGAGTGGCCAGCAGACCATGGAGGCCACCTCGCTTCTGTGTCCAGCTATAGGGAAACTGGCTGTTGGGTTCAGGGGTTCCTGCTCTGAGCACAGCGCCCCCTGCAGGTTGGGGGCAGAGCTGGGTAGCCCGTGTAGAACCTGTCTACCTGGATCATAGCCCTTCCGTCTCTCGACACTCCCAGAAGGTTAGGAAAAACAGCGTATGAGTGGTGTGTGTTAAAATATTTACTTCGAGCAGAGTAAAGCCTTTCACACTCCGATAGCAGTGTGACCATGCTGTTCACAAGCTAACAGAAACGGAAACAAAAACAACCGCCCCACAGTACACTGGGGGCTGGGAATGGGGCACAGCTTTCAGTTTCTCAGTGGACATGGCGTTATTTTTATTCTTGATTGATTTATTTGGGGAAGCAGCACATGCTGTAGCACGCGTTCGTGTCCCGGTCAGAGGACAACCTGAAGGAGTGGATTCTCTCCTTCCACCGTGTGGGTCCTGGGGATCAAACTCAGACCATCAGGCCTGGGGATAGGCACCTTAATTCAAAGAGCCATCTCTTCAGCCTTGAACTAGTCATTTTCACACTTGCCTGTTTTTCTGGATTACGTCAGCGCCATTTGGGGGACGGTCTGGAGGTGCCTGGCTTGCCCACGGAGCCTGTGCATCTGGCTGGCTGGCAGTTCTTTCCTGAAGTGTGGACCAAGGTGGAATGTCAAGTGCAGCTGGGAAGCTTGGGTGCAGGGACGGACCTTTGGGATGGCAGTGGCTGAGGGCTGGGCTCTCCCCTGCCACTCGCTCGGCTGGAGTTAGCACTAGCTCCCACGCTGCCCCCTGGTGGCCATCATGACACGGGCCACATCGGTCTGGAGAGCAATTCTCTAAGCATGGTTCAGGGGTCCCTGAGGGTCCCCAGCACTTTTCAGAGATCCCTAAGACCAAAACTATTTTCTTTAACATAAGACTCTTTGCCTCCTTCACAACGTAGAAAATGGAAAGCATTCAGATGTGCCTTCAGAAGCTGCGCTGGAACTAGTTTTTTTTTTAAAGTGCCATCTGTTGAGTTTTGGTATGGAAAAACACACACCATTATCTGGGAAAGCTATTAGAATACTCCTCCGCTTTCCATCCATCCTACACATCCGTGAGAGCCTGGGCGCCTTCCATGTGCTGCACCGGAGCAACATTTCCAAAGGTCGAAAGGAAAAGTGAGACAAGAGCGCCCATCTGTCTTCAGTTAATCCCCAAATCAAAGCCAATTGTAAAAAGATAAAAGCAGTCCCGGTCTTCATATGAATGGCTTTGTTTTGAAAACACATGTTTTTTTCTTATAAAAATTATAAATTAGGTGAACACCTAATAGGCCTAATATCTGTGTTGGAAGTTATTAGACTTCTCAGTAAATTATCAATAGATAATAGCACATATATTTCGGAATGTTCAAGCTTGTCTTTTCATTGTATGCGTAAGGGCACATGTGGGCAAAGGGCAACTCTGGAGTTGTTTCTCTTCATCCACCTTTAGGTGGGTTCTGGGAACTGATGTTTTTATAATATCTAATGAGTTGGAATCCACATATTGTAAGCATCACCCCTATTAATTCCAGTCATCAGTGTACAAAGAAACCCTAAAGCCATTAGCTGTCACTGTCCTCTGTGCCAACTAATGAACACTAATCTCTCTATAATTCTGCTTGCTCTGCATACTTTTCTACACAGCATCATACAGTATGTGATCTATTATACAGGCCAGGCATTTTCACTTAGCATAACGTTTCCGGGGTTCAGCCATGTTAGAGCGGTCAAGAACCTCCTTTACACGGATGGTTGTTATACCTTCATCAGCCGATGGGTGTTTTAGTTGTTCCTGCTTTGGAGGCTTTTGGGAACAAGGTGGCTGAGAACATATGTCCTGTGAGGACATATGTTCTCAGTCCTCTTGTAGTTGATACCTACAACAATTGAGTTTTAATGTATTTTACCCATGTCTGTGTGTGTGCATGCAGTGCCTGTAGAGGCCAGAAGAGGGCACCAGGCCCCCATAGGCTGGAATTCAGTCTGCCATGTGGGTGCTAAGAATCAGACCTGGGTCCCCTGGAAGAGCAGGCAGTACTCTTGACTGCTGAACCCTCTCTCCAGCCTCCCCCCGCCCCCAGTATTCTTTTGTAGACTATAAAGGTGTTCTGAATTTGCAATCCAGTGGAACTGGGTGAAGTCCAAGGTCATTCTTGTACACACATCCTTGTGTCCAAGTTCATCTCTTTTTCTCTCCATCATATTCATCGCTCCCTTTAGAAGGCATAAGCAGCATCGCTGTAATCGGCAGCCTGAGTTAGCCCTCTGCCCGGAGCACACAGAAGCAGGCTAAGCTACACCACTGATGTTGAACCATCAGGCTCTAGAGAAGGTCCCTTTCTGCAGGATGACCTTTAAAACTGTGCCTGGTGGAGGTGCTGGCAGCCACCCTGTGCCTTGCCCTCTGGAGAGCTCTGTGGCTTTGGTGGGAATCCCTTAGGGAGCAGAGCCCAAGGCTGTAAGCTGCCATTCTGGTCCAGCGGAGGTAGGGAAAGTGGGGAGAATCTTGGTCATGCCTCCGTGCCATGCTATCTCTGATGTGCCTGGCCCTCAGGGGTGTCCTCAGGGCAGTGGGGCTGTGCAGATGCTCCTCAGGCCTTGCCAGCTGAGCTGAAAGTTGCTGAGGCCATGCCTTCTCCTCTCCCTTCTGATTCCCACCCTCTGATGGCATGTCTCTGGTCGTGTGACTCTGGTCACTTAGCCGTGTGATACACTCACCCCAAGAGTCTGAGCCTTTGTGAAGGAGCCTCCTCCTTGCTGGAGGAGTGCAGGTGCGGCCTCGGTGCTCAGCAGGGGCCCGGCTCCCATCAGCACCCCAGCCGTGACACACGCCTTCCTCTCCCTCTTGCCTCAGATGTGACTCCTGCCCTGGGCTGCCCTCCCAGCATGGCTGACACCATCTTCAGCAGTGGAAATGATCAGTGGGTTTGCCCCAATGACCGGCAGCTTGCTCTGCGAGCCAAGTAAGTACCTTTGTGGCCGGTGAGAGTGGCCCTTCCCTCTCCGCCTGCTGCCTTCTTCCGAGTCTTTTGCAAGGTTTGTTCCCAGGAAGAAGTTTGGAGAGAGGCAGCTGTCAGATACACACCACTCTTGGCCCGTATTTACTTATTACCCACTGTGTGGAACTAACGTATCCCCATTTCTCAGATAAGGAAAACAAGGCCCATGTCACTTGTGAATGGCTGGGTTGGGACCCTCATCTGAGTCCAGCTGGCTCCCATACCTGTGTTCTTCTACAACAATCCACAGGGACCAAGGTCTCCTCATTGGCTCTGCTCCCGTCACTGGGCCTGGCAGAGTGGGGCAGCATAGAGCATGGGCCTGTCCTCTGGATGAACAGCAGAGACCACAGCTAGCCCACAGCAGGGTTGCTGTTCTTCTGTGGCTCCCTTGTGTCCCTTTGGGGGTCTTGATTTTCCTATTAGCCCTCAGCCTAGTGGTCCTTCAGTTCTGGTTGGGCCTCCCCCACCCACACACACTGAGTGGCTGGGCCTCTAAAATTGCCCTTTTCCCAGTCTCTCAGCTCCCGGGTGGGTGCTGTCCACGGCTCTGATAGGTCGGGAATGTCCCTGCAGCTGTCAGACTGTGTTGGCGCGAGGAGCCAGCATTTCCCAACTGAGACCAAGTTTAAGAAATTGGCAGACATTATGAGCCTACGGGGGATGGAGCTGAGGCATCACAGGTGGAGAGAAGAATTAAGCTGGAACGCTTAGGAGGAGGAATGCTGTCACGGGTGACCTGTGAGCCTCTTTGCTCCACCACTGACTCGTCCACCCCATCTGGGTGCCTCAGCTGCCCTCCCCCCACCCCTGCAGGGAGAATGACTGGGGATGAGGCTGGCCCCTCTCACCATCTTCTCTGATAAAGGCCAATGAGATGCCCTCCCTATCAGGGCACATGGTGTACGAGAGCCTGCTGTCCTTTGACCCTCCAGTGCCCCCTCCAGTTCCAATCTCAGCTCTTCTCCAGCTGCTGAGAGCTAGCGCAGCCTTTCACAAGAGCCGGTGTGAGTGCCCTCCTATGTGCCTCTGAGGGACAGGGGGACAGATGCCCACCGCAGAGCTGGGAGCCAAGGCCAGGGGGCCCCCTAGGAAGCCTGAGGAGTTTTTCCAGCCCACACTCTTCTTCCCGGCACCCAGGTGCCTCTGGACGTGCCTGAACTCACTTGGTCCTTCACATTACGGCAGAGATGGGGAGAGATGAGGGATGTGAGTTACTTTAAGGACAGCGGCTGGCAGTGAGGATGGGAGCGGTGCACTAACTGAGTCCGGGACCAAGACTTCCCTTTGAGTATGACGCGACTGTTGACACAGGGAAGTAAGCGTTACGTAGGATACGGGGAAAGTTCTAAGCATAAGAAACAGCACACGCAAAGGCCCTGGCGTAGAAGGAACATTGGCCTGCAGAGAGCCTCTGACAAAAGACTAGTATGGCTTGAGTGCTCAGTGTGAGGGGTGCACAGCATAAAAGGCCGAGAGGGGGCCGGCACCACGCAGCATAGGGCCTGGCCCTCCAAGACTTGCCTGGATGGGGACCCACATTGCTTCCTAGCAGGGACAGCCAGTGAGGGATACGCAGCCGCACCTTACGGGAACTCTCCTCATGGACTCTGGACCAGGTGTCCAGGCTGTGCCTGCACTGTACTCATGGGCGCTTTGCGGGTTCTCTGCAGTACTGCTGCAGTGGGCAATCTCACCTCCATGGCACTGCTCTCTCCCAAGGCTGCAGACGGGCTGGTCTGTGCACACCTACCAGACGGAGAAGCAGAGGAGGAGCCAGTGCCTGAGCCCCGAAGAGCTGGAGGTCATCCTTCAGGTCATCCAGAGAGCAGAGCGGCTGGACATCCTGGAGCAGCAGCGGATTGGGTGAGCACAGTCGGCAGCTCCAGCAGGAAAGCAGGGCAGTGAGCAGGCAGCTGCAGGCTGCCAATCCCAGTCAGCAGGGGTTGGGAGGCCCAGCTTCTCACCCGGGCCCCCTGGAATGTAGACAGCTGTGAGCTGGGGGTTGTGTGGATTCAAGACCTCAGGCAGGAATGTGAGAAGGAGCCCAGGAGAATTTTGGATTTGGGCTCTGTGTACCTCCTGCCAGGTGCAGCTCAGCCACGGATGGACTCAAGTGGAGGCTGGCCATTGAATTATCCCATCCGAGGCCCCAGCAGGAGGCGCCCTCCAGGGTGTGCTCAGCCTGGCCTCTAATATCCGTTTTGGTGTGCCTATTGTTGTTGTTTGGTTTGGAAGAGCTGGGATAGGAGAGTGCAGCTCCACTGTGGCGCTTTGGGCAGGAACTCAGCTTGTTCTGATCTTGTTATTTTTTTCTGCTCATCTTTTTCCATTAGCTCCACGGTCATTTTTTAAAAATCAGACACAGTAGAAAGGCAGCTTTAGAAGGCGATGGTCCCATAGAAGGATGACCGCTGCGCCAGCGGCCTCTTGTATGAGTCTCAATCATGTGGACAGGTCATTATCGTGTCAGTGCAAAGAGGGCTGTCGGAAGAGCTGGGTTTTTCTTCCTTTCATCTAACCTCGCTTCTTACAGATCTCCTTCCCAAGGGCCCTAACCTTGAATGCTAATGATTGACACCCCCAACCCCTGCCACTTCCCGGGCTCCATGGCCCCCCTCCCAGCAACGGTGAGCAGGGAGTGAGTTTCAGGAGCCTCATGTAGGCTCCTCTGTGTGCTGGAAGCGCTTTTGGACGATCTTAGCCAGCAGGCTGCTGCCTCCGCCTTCCAGGGCTGCCTTAGGAAGTCTCCTCTGTGGTCTGTGCGGCCCTAACTGCTGAGCTTCGGGGTGTGGAAGGACCCAGTACTGCAGATGAATCCTTCACATGAAGGAGGCATGTCCTCTACATGAGGAAACCTGACACGGACTGACAGAGGGCTCCGGAGAGCAAATGGGTCAAGCCAGGCTAGAACTGTTTGTCCCTGAGCCCTCCAGGTCCCTAGACAGACATCAGTGTCACTGTATGGAAACCAGAGGTACTCACTGCAAGGCATGCAGACGGAAGTGGCCTCACTGGTAAGCTAACTAACCCTTGTCCCCGTTAGCATCAGCCTGTCACCTCAGGAAAGTGGGGGCCTGTGATAACGGGGACCCTGGCTCCACTTCTTGGGAGCTTCATGACTCAGCCCTCTCAAAAACAGGAAGTGTGGCTTCCTCCCCCTGGGGATGGGGGTGGCCATCGGAAGGGTTGGGGTGGCCCCACACTGTTCTTCACCCACTCACGGTTTTTGCTGAGTCATCCGATGGACACCGGAAACAGCGGCTGACAAACCAAACAGTTCCATGGAGGCTGTAGTCACACAAAATGCTGCCTCCTGCCTTTGCCTCCTGGCTTCCTCTCTTCCCGGTCCTCCTCATTATCCCAGCTTTCCACAGGAGCTTAGAAGTATGTCACTTAGATCAAATTACCTTCAAACTCTTCAGTGGCTTCAGGCTGAAACCATACTCCAGGCCATGACCCACAAATCTCCAGGCCTGCCTTAGCCCTGCCCTTCTCTGGCTTAAGGGACATTTCTTGGCACTCTGTTATCTCTCTAAGTGGCTTCCCAGGCCTCCACTGAAGTGTGCCTCTGACCCCTCACTTGTCTCTTCTTGCCCTCTCACTCTTGGCTTGTTTTCTTGTTCTGACTTTCCCCCTTTGTTGAACCTAAGTTCTAGGGGAGCCGGGACTATGTGTGTACCTGGCCTGTTTGCTACAATATTCCCAGTGCCCGGCACATCCTAGGTGCTCAGTTAGCGAGTGACAGAGAGTTGGGCAGGGGAAGGGGTGAGTTGAGGGAGCAGCAGGTAGGCCGAGCCCCCTATAGCAGCTGTGCCCAAGTGGCCTTCAGTGGAGGACAGGAAGCACGCCCCCTCTGACTGTGTGTCCCGTGCCGCAGGCGGCTGGTGGAGCGGCTGGAGACCATGCAGCGGAACGTGCTGGGCAACGGCCTCTCCCAGTGTCTGCTGTGCGGCGAGGTGCTGGGCTTCCTGGGCAGCTCCTCCGTGTTCTGCAAAGACTGCAGGAAGGTAAGCCCCGCTCTGACCTGCCATGCAGCGCCCCAGCACAGGTCAGCTTTGCCACCTGTGGCTTTGCACCCCAGTTTTCAGGACAGTGCGTCAGCATGTGTGAGTTTACGTGTAAGCTGATATAGTTTGGTTTTTTGGGGAAGAAGGGCCTGAAGGTTTTTTGGGGAAGAAGGGCCTGAAGATTGGATGGTATGGTTTCTGGAGCTAGCTCTGGCAAGGAGAGTGAGAGCCTGGGTGCGAATCCAGCTCTTCTGCCAACCATATGACCTCAGAAGAGTGGTGCAGTACCTCAGGCCTCATTCTCTCAATCTGGAAAACAGGGGCATCTATGACATATACTCCAGAGAGCTGGGACCAGATACACTGAATGCAGAGCTCAAAAGGCCTTGCCTCACACATATGCGCTCGTAAATGTTAAGCGAGCACCGTCTCCTCGGGACCACGTAGTGTGCTAAGCCCGTGCTATGCTTCCATTCTGGCAGTCCACTCTCGTGACGCCAGGGAGAATGGCCTTCACAAGACCAAATGGGCTTTCGCCTTTTCTTATACTCAACCGTGCCATATGTTAAATCATTTCACAGTGAGCCCAAGACTTTTCAATAGTCGACTTTAGTTCGTTATTTCCCAGAGAATGATGTCCCTTGCAATGCTCATTTATTTAGGACATCAGTTTTACTCATCATATGGAGCCTGTGCTATTTTTTTCTCTTCCTGGCAGAAACTCTTCTCATTATCCCCTTCTGGCCGTGACTCTGTGATGTGTAGTGACCAGCACGGGACTCCCCTCTGCTGCCTCCCTGGGTCAGGGACGCTGAGCTTTTTGGCTTCACCCTGGTTTTGCTGGAGCCCATCTTCACACAGCCTTGAGATACTTCCGCACCTCAGTCATTGTTTTAACCTTGGGGCGCTCTCTTTATATTGAATTTTATTTATTTTTAATTTTACGTGCATTGGTGTTTTCTCTGCATGTGTGTCTGTGTGAGGGCGTTGGAACCCTTGGGACTTCCAAAGAGTTGTGAGCTGCCACATGGGTGCTGGGAGTTGAACATGGGTCTCGTGGAAGAACAGATAGTGCTCTTAGCCACGGAGCCGTCTCCTCAGCTCCTAGCTTGGAGTTCATAAAGTGTAGAAGACACAGAGAAAAGAATCTTCACTCTTAAGACGGCAAAAAAATGACAAGCCATAATCAACTATAAGATGGTTTCAGAGATAACCAATATTCTGGGAAGAAATAACAGAGGATGTAAGCCTAGGGGCGGGGTGGGTGATGGTCCCTGAGAGGACTGTAGAGAGTACGTGCCGGAGCCCAAAACATGGACTTGAAACATTAAGGCTTTTACAGCCTTGCCAAGGGCATCGTCCTTGACACTCCAAAGCTAAAATGAGTAAGTGGGAAAGCCAGGATCTGGAGGCTCAGTCTTTGCCCCTTCTAGTACTCGGTGATACTAGTCTGAAGGGTATAACTGATCGTCCAAGCACAGCAGAGGTGTGCTGCTTCCTCTTTCAGCCCAAACTAGAAACTGCATAGGTGGTGGGTGTGGGAACCTGAGAATGCTTTGCTCCCAGGAATGGGGCAGGTGGGGGATGTTTGGGGACTTGTACTTTCTGCCCCTGCGGCCTTAGCCTACTTCCTCCTCCTGTCTCTGCCACACAACTCCAGGTTTGTGGGACCGTGGAAGGCAGTCCATGGCTCTACCCGACAGGGAACTTCCTGGCCTCTGCCACAGAGCAAGCTGCTGCCCCTGGTTAGCAAAGAGTTAATGCCAGATGCTCCTCAGAGAGCCATTGCCTAGGCAGAGGGGATCCCAGGGAGGCCTCAGCTGGGTGAGGGCTAGGGTGAAGACGCGGGACTTTCTTCCAGACTTACCTCCCCCACTGCCCAGTACCCTGAGATTGGGCTGGTCACCGCTAGAGGATGATCCCATGATTGTTCTTACTCTGCCAGTGGGAAGGAGACTGGGTGCTGTCCTGGCAAAGACTTGTGAGGACAAAGGGGAGAGGGGAGGTGAATATTGGCTAGATGAGGGCATGGGGAGGCTTGGGAGGGTTTTCTTCGTCTGTCCTTAGGAAACTTCAGAGGTAACCGTTCTTTATTTTATTTTAATTTTTTTGGTTTTTCAAGACAGGGTTTCTCTGTATAGGCTGTTCTGAAACTCTTGGCTTCCAACTCACAGAGATTCACCCGCCTCTGCCTTCCAAGGGCTGGGACAAAGGTGTGCACTACCACACCCATTGGCCATTCTTTAACTAGTAGAGAGGGTCCGTGTGTGCAGGCTGGCTCTAGGGGACAGACAAAAACCCTTGCTCTCATTCAGGCTGTTTTCCAGGGAGGGCAGAAAAGGGACAACAAACAAATTTTAAACAAGCAAACGTAAAATGATACCGGGAAGACTGAGGGCTTTGTACCGAGTGGAGAGAGAGGTATGTCTTTGTCTGTGAAGGGAGGCTTCTCTGAACTGAGGGGATCTGGATGGAAATATGTTCCAGGCAGTTCTGCAGGCACAAAGCCTCTGAGGAAGAACCACAGGGCTTCAGGAACTAATGAAACTCTCTGGAACAGGGGGAGCTAGGGATGAGCTTGGGCCAGGCTCCACAGAGTCTTGTAAATCCAGGTGAGGAACTAGAATTCTATTATGTGTTTAAGAGGATGACATGGAGCACTGAGCATGGCACGGAATACTGAGAAGAGGCAGCTGTGTATTTTGTGGTTGTGTATTGGGTGTTTTGCCTTTTATGTGTATGTCTGTGCACTCTGTGGGTGCAGTGCCTGCATGGGCCAGAAGAGGGCAGCAGATCCTCTGGAGCTGGAGTTACAGTTGGGAGCCACCCTGTAGATGCCCGCACTTGAACCCCGGTCCTGTGGGAAAACAGCCAGTGCTCTTAACCACTGAACCACTCCAGCTTGGTGGTGATGGCTGCCATTGGAGGAGTGAAGGGCTTAGGGACAAGGCATCATGGGGACAGAGACCCTGTACTAGCAGGGCATTGGTGTCTTCGTGTATTCTAAACAGATCCTGGATGAAGAGGCCTAGCCTGCAGGGGCCAGAGTGAGAGGCCACTTGGCCTGCCCCATTGTCAGTGTGCTGTTCCCACACCAGCCCTGGGCAGTTCCTGGGGCAACTAGCTGCCTGGGTGTGGCCACGGGGAGGGGTGCTTCTCTCTCCCTCAAAGCAGAAACAGGTGCCAGAGCTGTAGGACAGCTTGGGTTGTGTTCCCAGCGTGGCCGTCATGGAGAGGATTTGGTAAAACGTGCTTCACCTCCCTGGGCCTTCATTTCTGTAAGACAGGGTCACAAGCAGCCATCAGCACCAGGTGGGTATGGATTAGCTGGCGCAGGGACTCCCTTCAAGTCTGGCCAGTCGCCAGCACCCAGCAAAGGCAGGGGGCCCTGTCACTGACTGGGCCACCCCGGAGCTCCCTGCTCGGACTGCACACTTGCCACAGAGCCTGGCCTGACCTTCATGGAGACAGAGAGATGCCACAGAGCAGCCAGCTGGGACCAGGTGCCTGAACAACACACCTGTATCTCCCCATGGTTTGGGAACTGGCCAATCCTGGCCTGCCAGATGGGTGGCTTCCCCTGTGTCCAGGTCCTCACATGGCGCAGGCAGGAGCCCTGATGTCTCTTTCTCTACAGATATTAATCATGTCAGATATAGCCTCACACTTAGGATACATATAGTCACAAATATAGGCATAATGGGATTTGGAGTTGAGCGCTGCGATTTGGAGGGGCCCAATTCAGTCTAATTAGAGTTCATGCTATGGTTTCTGGCTTATTTAGTCTTCCTGCTTGTTGGTTTTTTTTTTTCTCTCTCTTTTTAAGGTGGAGTCTCAATAGGTAGCCCATATTCAATACATTGGCCTCAAAGTCAACCTTTCTTGCCTCTGCTTTTGGAATGCTTACCACCATGCCTAGAAGAACTGGTGCTTGCTTAAGCCTTACGTTGAGGCTGCCATCATTTGTCTTTTGTTTTCCCAAATTTATGTAACTAAATTGAGGGCTTGGATACCTCTGCAGCTCTCAGTATCAGTGTCGAGCTGGCAGGGACACCAGTTAACGTGCAGGTGGCAGTGGTTCATACATGCAGCACCCAGACACAGTCCATGCGTCACTGGGGGGGGAGGGGAAGCTAGGAGAAGGGGAGTTCTTCCCCTAGGACCTGGCTGTCAAGGCGGATGGGCAGTGCCCTCCGAGTGACACCCACTGTGTAGGGATCTGGCTTCCCAGGGCTTAGCAACCAGGAGAGCTGTCCGGAGGAGCAAGTCTCCCAAGACCGGAAGGGGTGTGCTTGGGAAGGCTGAAGAGAAAAGGTGTGGGGAGACCCCTGTCATTGGAAGTATCCAAGCCAGACCTGTGAGGGTGGGGGGAGGGGACAGATCCTCAGGCGCTCCTGGGGACACTGATGCCTCTCCGGCAAGATCCCTGACAGTGTCCAGCAGCCACAAGCTAATCCCTGACAGTGTCCAGCAGCCACAAGCTAACGAGCATGCGGGCGGGAGGCACAGCAGCCCTGGGGCTGTGGCCTTCTGTAATTGGGCCTGCACACACACTCACACATCGGCTGCCTGGCCTCATTTCCCGGGCTGTAGTAGAACCGGAGAGGGGCTGGCTGGTTAATTAAAGAGGCCTGGTGCTCCTAATTGCCTGAGACCTGAGTCAGCCAGCCTTTAGCCTAATTGAGAGGCCAGCTTCCCAGCCATGGGAGGCCGTGCCTGGCTGCAGGAAGACCATCCAAGCCCAGGACAGTCCTGTCACCGGTCTAAGGAAGCACTTGGAGCTTTTCCTGGTGTCAGCCAAATGGCTCTCACAGTGTGGGCCCAGGAGAGCCAGCCTGACACCTCGATCATGTGCACCAGTTCTGGTAGCAGGGGTTCCGAGGTCAGCCTGCATTTCTCTCCAGTCCCTTAGCAAATACTGTGGGGGCGTCACGGTTCCAGCCCATTGTGGGAGAATACTGGAGGGCAGGGCGTGGGCCACACCTGATCCCTCCTGCCACAGGCTCAGACCATTTCACTCCAGGCGGGTGTGTGTCCTGCCAGTCCGGAGAGAGCCCTAGACAGACGCCATTCCGTTCAGGGTGGGGGACTGTGGCTGCTGAGCCACAAATGGCCCCCTTCTCAGCATTCCCTCTCCCATAGGAGACCGGGGGGGGGGGGGCTGGCATCTCCGTCTCTCCCCTGGGAGTCAGCTGGGCACAATGTCCAGAGTTGCAGAGCGGACATTTGGGTAGGGATGGAGACTCAGTCCATTGAGCCATGGGTGTCACTGGCCAAGTTCCATCCAGATGACCCAAGAAGAAGGAATTGACTTGGCTCCTGTTGTCAGGATCAGAGGATTGGGCCTGACACAAGGGAGGAGCCGATGGTCCTTCCTTGTCACCCTCCTGCCTGCTGCTAGCCTGGGCAATCTGAGGACCCATAGTCCCTCCCCACACTCCCCATCACCATTTCATACCCATCCCCCAGCCCTCCTCTCTTAGTTGGCAGTTTCAGATCTGCTAGCACTTCTTTCACACTGTGCTGATTCTGAGCAGGGATCTGGTGTGCTCCCGTGAAGATTTGGAAGTCCTCCCCAGCTAGTCCTCAGAGAGCACCTCTTGCAGGTAAAGACGCCAGAGGCGGCAAAGAGTTCAGGTGCTGGCTACTCAGTCTGCTAGATTGAGCCCCAGAGGCCCAGACATCCTCAGTGCTGGCTAGAAATGCAAATTCTCAGGTTCCTTGTACCAGCTGAGCCAGAATGTGCATTCTGCCAGGTTCATTTAGCAGGATGTCTTCAAGTGTGCCTGTCGCCTTCCTCTCCTTTGTGAGGAGACTAACATTCCAAGGCGTCTGTGCGACCACACTTTGCGTCGTGGTGGGCACCTGGGGTGCTCCCACATTTCAGCTCTCGGGAACAATGTGACTGGGTAGGGGCTGTGCAGATCTCTCTCTCTCTCTCTCTCTCTCTCTCTCTCTCTCTCTCTCTCTCTCCCTGGGAGTATACAGCCAGCAGTAACACCATTCTGTGCGGTGGCCGAATGATCTACATTCCCGCTGCCAGTGTTCAAGAGTCAGGAGGTGGCCATCTTTTGCAGGGAATTGGGATAGGCTGAAAGTCCCTAATAGCTCCCATCCAGAACTCCCTTTCCAGGCCTGATCTTAAGCACCTCGGCCCCTGCTGGGGAAGGGAGAGAAAGCATGGAAACAGCCGCCAGCCACCTTGAGTGATAGCATATTCATCCTAGTTGCCTCCAAATTGGCCTCGCTGTGTCCTTTCTCCTCCTCAGCCTAATTCAATGTGGAAGACGTGTGTTTATGCCTTATTACGAAGATGGATTTTTTTTCGTTCAGCTACTGATGTTTCCTAAATTCCCAGAAAAAGTCACTTAATTCCTCTGCCCTGAGGGGCTGCTCCGGCTGCTCGCCTGTCGCCAAGGCTGTTTGGCAGGAATTGACTTGGCTCCTGATGTCAGGATCAGAGGATTGGACCAGACACCAAGCTGCATCTGGGAACATCCACCTCGCCTGGGGTTGGCAAGCCGAACATCTCCATTAAGGCGCACTTGTCTTGCTGCCTAGTGCCTGCAGCCGGGCCTTTCTTCCCCGAAATAAAAGAACTGCCACTCAGTGCAGTTCAGTCTGTTCTGGTCACACTGTCACGCCACCAGCACACCCCTGACCATATTGTGTCTCAAAAGAGGAAACAATAGTCAGGGCCTAGGTTAGGCAGGAGCACCAGGGTAAGAGACTCAGAAACAAGAGAAATTAGGAAACAAGTTCAAGTTATCTGGGGCTGGGGAGGTGGCTTGACTGGCATGTCCCAAGCTCTGGGTTCTATTCCCAGCACAGCAGAAAATTTGGCACTCATCCCAAGGTCATCTTCAGCTATATGGCAAGTTCAAGGCTAACCTGGGCTACATAAGATCCTGTCCTTAAAAAAAAAGTTCCCATAATGCCCTGGCTTCTCTTCAGATCATATATAAATCTTTCTCCTTTTACTAAAAAAAGGTTTCTAGGAATTGAGAGCTGCCTCCATGCCCCTTTGCCTGCTTTATCACCAGAGCCACCCTGGGAGCTGGCTAGCCATACTTTGCAGGCAGGGAAGCGGACACGGAGGGGAGTGGGGGATGAAGTCCTTCAGGTAGGGTCTTACTGGCCGAGCCCAGCAGGTTGTGTCTGCTCACAGGTACCTGCCATGAAAAGGCCAGGGCAAAAGGAGTAGGTGAGGGCATGTGGCCTGTCAGGTGACATCTTCACGGCCTAATATCCCAAGGTATCCTGCCGTCGCACTGTCAGCTCCTTGGCACAGCAAGTGAGCCAGGACCAGTGGCTGGACACCCGTTGTGTGGCCAGATCATCTAGGTTGGGGTTGGGGCAAAACTGAGAAGGGAAAACCTTGTGACCCCACAAAGCTGACCAGTGGGGCATGAGGAACAGGGACAGGAGGAGCATGGGCTGAGCCTTTTTCAGAGCAGAGCCTGCACCAGGCTCAGCCACCAAGGCCTAAGGGCAGGATATTTACCCATCATGAGCTTTTAACCTGAGCTCTTACACTGCCTCCCCCCCCACAGTCCAGCTTTAACCCTGTTTCTAAAACCTGAGAAGCCTACCACCGCCCTGGCCATATGCCAGTTTCTCTGGAGTCTCTTGTGAGCAGACCTGGTTTCCTGGCTTTGGATAGTCAATGAGCTAGAGGATTGTACAAGGATTGTGAGCAGACCTGGTTTCCTGGCTTTGGATAGTCAATGAGCTAGAGGATTGTACAAGGATTGGAAACCAGTACAAAGAGAAGCTTC
The DNA here is from genome assembly GCF_030254825.1 of Meriones unguiculatus. Classification (NCBI taxonomy): domain Eukaryota; kingdom Metazoa; phylum Chordata; class Mammalia; order Rodentia; family Muridae; genus Meriones; species Meriones unguiculatus. The sequence continues at coordinate 44,289,003 of NC_083355.1, forward strand.
TGATGGGTGAAAATGGTAGGAATTTCAAACTGAATACCCATAAGGCCTTATCAGGGCACAGTCATGCCATGCCCTCAGTCTGAATATTGTCCTTGGCTGCTTGACATCGAAATGGCAGAGCTGAGTAGTGACACAGCTTGCTTCCTGGCCCTCCCATTCCTAGCCCAGGGCACCTGATGGCTCCAGAGGGGAGAGAGGGGGCTAGAGATGGGAGGCTTGCCCAGCATGCCGTCCTGGCTTCATCCTCAGTACTGTAGATGTGAGAAGGGAAGAGCCAGCAGGGCGTGGCTGCGAATGTCTGTAGTTCCAGCACTTGGGAGGCAGAGGCAGGTGGATCTTTGTGAGTTCAAGGCCAGCCTCTACAGCCAAGGCTACACAGAGAAACCCTGTCTCAAAACACCAAAAAAAGAAAGGGAGGGAACTTTCTTCTCTCCTGATTATGTCATTGGTGGGATTGGGCAAGTGTTCCAGGGCTGGGTGGCTGGGGCCCAGCAGCTTACAGACTCAGTGGGGTAATCTCACTTAGCCTGAGAAACTCTTTTCCTGGATTGATTTATTGTGCAGAGTAGGGGGTGCAGGATGGAGAGCATGCTGGCTGAGTGCTGTCTGAGGTGCACTCCTGGCCATCTCTTCCTGGATTCTTAGTGCCTAGCGGCTTAGAGCAGTGCATTCTGTTTCCTATATTCTCCTGCCTCGTTTTTTCTCAGCTAGGAATGGGAAGAATCAGAGTTCCTGCCTTGGAGTGTGGCTGTGAGGGTCAGCATGGGCTAGGCATGTGATAGGCTCTTAGAGATGGCGTCTCGTGCACAGCAACTGCTGGGGAATTACAGAGAGCTTATACAGACGTAGGTAAAATCCTGCCACAGCCCTGACCCTGGCAGCCTGGGCCCAATTCCTTCCATACTCTTCTCTCACATCCAGGCGTGTATAGGTGTATGTCTACTCTGTGTGTACTAAGAGGGGAGGGAGTTCTTAAGACAAGGTCTTGCAGAGCAACCCTGGCTAGCCTGAAACCTTCTGAGTAGCTGAGGACGACCTTGAGTTTCTAATCTTCCTGCCTCCGCCTGCCCAGCAATGGCATTAACAGCCTCCACCTACCTCCACCCCAGTGCCTGGCGATATGTGTATTTTCTTGATGAGACTAAATATATTTCTCATTCTGTAATCTCCTTTGTTTATATTTTCACTTCATATCACATCAAAATCAACACCCCCACACCCAACACACATGCAAAAAAATATATACAATTCTGTTTTTAGGAACTATGTAATAATATCAACTTCATTTCACACCCTTTTCTGTAGCCCTCCCTTCCCAGGCCACTCCCAGCCTGCTGGGGCCAGGGCTCGAGTGGGGTGCACAGATGTTCGCCCCCTTGGGTGCAGACATCCCCCATCTTGTTGCCGTCATCCGCCCTTCTCCCGGGACACACAGCCCCCTGCAGCTCACTGCCCATCCATGTCTGAAATCCAGATAGCACAGTTCAGGTTTCTTTCCAGAAGGCTCCTTGGTCTTTCCATGAGGTGGGTGGGAACCCCGCTGTCCATCTGCATCTGCCCTCCTGTACCCACAACTGCTAGGCACACCTGATCACAGCCCTCTCCTCCTAGGTGACCTTGGATGAAAAGAATCACACGTTATCCTTCCCGCTCGCTCAAGGCCAGCTGTGAGAGGAAAGGTCTGGGCCAGACTGTATCATAGGCCCAGCAGTTTCCGCCTAGCTACAGCCAAGCTAGCTGGGAATCGCCTGGGATGGTGCAGCTGGGAGCTGAATGTACACCCATACCTCTGCCCCTGCCTGAGTGTTTGCTCTCCTGGGCTTTTGTTTTTCAGGACAGGGTTCCCTGTGCAGCTCTGGCTGTCCTGGACTTTGATCTATAGACCAGGCTGTCCCTGAGCTCAGAGATCCGCCTGCCTCTGCTTCCCTAGAGCTGGAATTAAAGGCATGCACCACCACTGCCCGGCTCTTCTGGACTGTCTCTTGACGTTGCTGAGAAGTCCTGAGTCCTCACAGCCCACCACTGTCCCAGGATAGGCAAAAGGCAGTGTTTAGACCATTTCCCAGATGGAGAAATGAAGGCTTGGATGTATGGCTGAGCTCAGTTCAGACTTTGGCTCCATACCTGTGATAAGAGAAGAGAGCTGAAAACATCTGGGAGACCCCTAAAAGAAGATGTATGTGCCACCTTGTAGTTGGGGTACCCCAATGGCAGAAGCAACCGCCACCGCAATGCCCCTGGCAGACTGCGGCTCCCAGCATTAGCTCCCTAAGGCTGGGGTCTGGTTTGAGTCTCCCCGAGGCCTCGCCCCTCACCGAGTGACTAAGAGCTCCTGTAGCCCATGGATGGGAAGCACACCGGCCTGCTCTGTGGTCACAGTAACCCCACTACCACCACCAGCTCCCTGAAGGCTCCTGGCTGCAGTTGCAGCTCCAGGTCTGGTGGGTAGAGCTGAGCGGGGCTCCAGCAGCAGGAAGCGCTGCTGGCCAATCTGTTTAGCGGCTCTTGCAGAGGTAATTCTGTGCATTCGCTTGTCCTCTGTTGTGGTAAATGGCAGATAATGACATTTCCAGTCCACGGTGTGGCTCCGTGCCACGCACTGCACCTCTCCGGGTGCCCTGCCAGCTGTCACACTCCGGCAGGCCTGCAATTCTTTCTCCTCTCACACCGCCCCTTCGTTTCTGAAGACTTTTCCCTATGGCTGTCAGCTGCTCACTAACCACAGCTCGGGCTGTGTGTACCCAGTCCTCCTGCACCCCGGGGGTGCCTGGGCAGCTCTGCCGATGGGAAGGGGATGGAGAGGGGAGAACTGCTTCTCCTCCTCTCCCTGTGCCCCCGGCCTCAGAGCCAGACAAGGTAGGGTACATTCAGAATGGTCTAGCTGGAGAGCCCAGACTCAATGAAAAACCAAGAAATGGGCTAACTAACTCAGTGCTAGCTTGCTTCCCTAGCATGCCAGGGGCCCTTTCTTCTGCCCCTGACTTCCTAAGAGCAAAGAACTATGGCTTTCTTAGATGCCTTGGGAGGTTGTCTAGCCCCACTCCTTTGAACTCTGTTCTCCCTTTTACCCATCTCCAACGAGAGGGACATTTCTCCCTGTGGAATCACATGGATGAACGGAGGCTGAGCAGGGTGATAAGCTGGACTTTCCAGAGACGACCTGAGGAACCACATCCAGATGCACAGAAGAGCTGGGCAGAAGTGCACACCTGTAGTCCCAGCATCGGAGGCAGAGGTAGGAGGATCTCTGTGAGTTCAAGGCCAGCCTGGTCTACAAAGCAAGTCCAAGGCTACACAGAGAAACCCTGTCTCAAACCTTTCGCCACCCCAAATGCAGACAGGAGCATAGTTGGTCCTATAGGGTATGATTGCCCAGTGCGTGGCTGTGGTAGGTTCTCCCTACCAGTCTCCAGTCACTGGCTCTTCTCGCTTCCCTGATCATTCTCTGCTCCTGCCTGCTTACATCTTACTCAGCTTGTGTTATTCTCCCTGTCTCCCTGAAGTCTTCAGTGGCTCCCTACTGCTTGTAGGATAAAGCCTGAATGCCTCCATGTGGTGTCAGGGCTTCCAGTTCCTTCCCTGGGCTGTAGCTTGTTGACTTTCCTGTCATAATTGGCACCAGCTCCACCCAGCGGGCCTGTCTCCACCTGACCCTGACTTGTCATTGTTTTCCATGGAGCTCTGGGCCTGCCATCACCAGGGTCTCTAATTAGCCATTAGTGCCTTGCCCAAAGACGGTTAGAAACTCTGGGGTGTTTGTCTAGTCTGCTAGCTTTTTCAAATGAAAACAAAACAGTTCCAAAAGGTACTTTACTGGTCTCATCCGCAGAGCTGGAGAGAGGGGGAGGGTTAATGTGATCCTTGGAGGCCAGAGGGCCCCTTGCTGTTCTAGTAGGATAAAGTAGAGCTGACAACGTGTGGGCGCCATGCTGGGGGCTGGGAGCAACCTACTGACTTTGGCCAGGGGGCTGTGGACTGGCCATTTTGACCCATAGCCACAGCAAAGCTTTGGACTCCTCACTGTGCTCTCTGTGGCCCAGCCTCTCAGTTCCAGCAGGCCTAGGCAGCTGCCTGCCTGCGCTCTGAGTCCCACCTGCCTCCTCTGGGCCCTGGGCTCAGCAATAGTGGCCCCTCCCCTGTTTACATCCTGTCTGTTTCCTCCAGACTACTACCTCCCCACTCAAGGCCCCTTCCTAACCAGCTGTCCGCTAGTGCCCAGTGAGCCTCTGGACACACGGCAGAGCTGTGTCCTATCCTGTCTGCACCTGGCTGTGCCACCCAGGCCTTTCTGCTTTCTCTTCCTGATCCTCGAGGTGCTGCTTCCCCAGGGTCTGCCGTTAGCTGGGGCTTACTGTTTTCTTTCCCTCACATAAGTGTTTATTGAACACCTAAGGCACAGGCTGGACTCTGGGAATAAGGAAGACAAAGCCTGGCCCCTCACCTCAAGTCTGTTCTGGGGATGTAGAATTGACAGTGCAGTGCACTCCCCAGTGTTGGGAGGGTGTCTAGCCTGAGGCCTCCCTGCCTCCCCTGATACGTCTGCAATGCTGTGCGTCATCCCTTGCCCTGAAGCTGTGATGGACAGCCCTTCCAAGGGATTCTAGGGACAAAGACCTCAGTACCAAAGCCGGCCGCCCATCTCCTCCTCCCTCCACCCGCCCTCATCCTGCTGCCCAGGTCTCTGAATAAACCTTGCTTGCCTTCCAACCTCCTAAACCCACGGGGATCCAGGAATCCTGCAAGGATCTGGAAATGTTCTGGAAGACAGCTGCATTCACTACTAGACCCTGAGAATGGTCTGGAAAAACAGCTTCTAAGAATGCAGAGGACAGGTTAGCTCGAAGAGTGATTGGGTCTCTGAAATCACATCTCTCCCTCCTTAAGCGCTCCATAGGCCACCTGAAGCCCCATGCATAGAGGGATTCCCACCCTGTAGGATTTTGTGTTTGGCATTTAGCTGCCCCTCCCTTGCCAGACAACTCTGTTCCAGGCTCCTGCTGAGCATCAGGCCTTAGATAGAAGTGTGGGCCGGGAGCATGGTTCAGGAAGAGCATGCTCACCTAGCATATGCAAGGCCTTGGGTTTGATTACTCAGTACTTATGTGGTCTCGGGGGAGCTGGTCACAGAGGAGACATTCCAGTAAGACATGATCAGCACTGCTCTGGAGATGGCCTCACACCTGAAAGGGGACTGGGGAAGACATCAGTGCCTCTTGCAGGAGCTCAAGGGAGGAGTCATGGAGGAGGAGACTTCTGGATATGTCTTAAGGATATGAAGATGTTTCCAGGCATGAGGCTCAACCCAAACAAAAGCCTTGGGGACAGGAGAGTAGCCACGGTAACATGAGGCTGGTGTGACAGGCTGGTGAGCTGAGAGATAGACAGGGTTAGATAAAGCAGAAGCAAACGGGGGAACCTCTCTGCCCTTCCCTCACTCTCCTCCAGCCAGGTACATCTCCCTGTGTTCATAAGTCTACTGTCTCTCTCCCCTGTGGACCTAACTGTCCCTCTGTTTAATCCAGAGCCTCAATGTCATTGTCCCTGATCTCAGGTGACATTGTTCCCCAAGTTCTAGGAATGAGGTGCTCCACCTCACATGAAGACTGTGTGAACCCTCCAAAAATAAGACTAGATGTCTCTGCTTGGGGGACCAGGCCCTAAAATATGAGGGGGGAAAAAAAAGCAACAGCAGTCCCTAAAATGAGTGGGGATCAGCTGGGCAGCAGAGTCACTGTTTGGGAGGTCCCCAGTCCAGTCAGGTCCCACAAGTTAGGGCTCCGTTCCACAAGGCTGTCCCCCCGACAGGGAGACGCTGCTCAGAAGTTCACCTCTCCTGACCAGGCCTCCAGCCACATTCCTCTCCTGGACTAGACCGACATCTCCCTGAGACTCAGAGCTCTCAGAGCTCAGGAGATGTGCTGCTTGGTTTGTTAGAGAGGACTTTACAACCCATTCAGATGAAAAGGTACGTGGGTCGAGGTGTGGAGAGGGCGAAAAGCCTCTTTTTTTTTTTTTATATCGTTATTGAACACTTTTATTACACAGTTAAAGTTATATAGCACAGTAGCTGTATCTTATGTTACTATTTCGGAATGGTCTCTGTAGGGGACCTCCCTTAGGTTCTACTGTCCTGGAACCCATCCTTCTGATTTAAATGGATGGAGACACCTGACTCAATTCTCATCTCTCTCCCCTCTGAGCTAAAGGGGCGGGGAGACAGTCCCAACCTTCTAAGCACACTTCGCTCTTTTTGGTGACCAGTCCGTTCCTGAGCCACGTCTTTTAGCATAAGAAAAGCCTTTTTCTCTCATTTCCTTTTTATCTTATTACATAGTCCAGACTGTATGCTTGCTTCAACCTCCCAGTGCTGGGATGAAGTGTGGGTGTGCCACCATGCCTAGCTTCAAAAGCTGTTCTTGAGCTGCAGCGGTGGCTCAGGGGTAGAGACCTTTGCCGTGCAAACCTGATAACCTGAGTTCCCAGAACCCACGCTAAAAGCCAGATGCAGTAGTCCACCTCTGTAATCTCGGAGCACCTTCCGTGAGATCGAGGAGCCTGTTGGTGAGAGGTGGTCTATGGCAGGCCTAGGTAACCAGGACCTGAGGCGGGGTTCGCCTCATCAGGGATCACCCTCTTGTCGTGGCCAGTGTCTGTCTGGGAAGCTTATCATCAAGGAACAATAGCTCTATCCACTTATGTTCCCTGACCCCCTAAGAACCAGTGACATTGCTTCTGAGCCTGGAAACATCCTTTTTAATGTGCAGGTGCTGGAGCTCAGGTGAGAGTCAAGATTGGGAAGGAGGCTTTACCCTTCACCTCCTAACCCCTGTGACCCTGACAAATATCCCCGCGGCTCTCTGTCAATCCCATAATCATGTTGAGCAAGCTTATGTAAGCACCCCACCCCCACTCCCTACGCACTTGCACGCGTTTTCCAGTGCTGAATCAGATCAGGGCTCTACCACTGAGCTGTACCCCCAACCCAAGCTTTAACTTTGGTATTTAGCCACCAGGGTCTCAGGGTCCCAAGCTAGTTCTGCCCTCTCCTCCGTGTGTGAACTTGGCTGAGCAGCCCAACGTCTCCTCATTCAGACCACTAAGCCTCCCTTGCAGGGTTGTTGTGAAAGTCGCTAAGATTAAATGTGATAATGATAATGTATGCTGAGCGCTGAGCACAGCGCCAGGCATGGAATACGTGCTCAATAAATCGTGGCTATTATCATGGTTAGGCAGTGTAACTCTAAGTGACCGCACGCACAGCGGGGAACAAGACTGATGTGATTCTTTTCCTCCACCACCTGGGCCTTCCCTCCGCTCACTGCTTCCAGCCGTGGAAGAGATTTGATTTGCAAAGGTAAAACTGGGTTGAAGAGCGGCTTGCCACTGCTGGTCCCCAGAAGTATCTGGGCTGAGCCTTGGTCCTCTGGTGATCAGACATGGTAGGTGTGGCTCAGTCGTAGCGGTTTCAGGTGCCTTGGTGGCAAGTCAGGTGTTGAAGAAGTGGCCTCATCAGCTCCTTCCAGCTCCAAAAGGCTTCCGGGAAGGATTTGCTGTAGCCAGGCTGTTTGGTTTAGATACAGGGCGGAGCCCTGTGGTATACATCAGGCCCAAGGAACTCTGGGAAGATCGCGTTCAGGAATCCAGGATGGCATGGTCCCATGCATATATGTTAGTTTTCTTTGGCACCCTGGGGAGAGTCGGTGTCATTATTTGTCTCACCCTCTGCTGTGAGACTCAGGCTTATCCCCTTTGATGGCTAAGTCCTCCCAGTCTCCTCACTGGGAACCATTGGGCCTCTTTTCCTTCTTGGAGGCTATGGAGCAGTGTTGTTTAAGTGTTCAGACCCCACATGGGGTCCCTGTTAGTGGATACAGGAACCTTCCATCCATATTCTTTCTCCAAGCTCTTTGACAGCTTAAAATATTATTGTTTGAAAAAGATATCCACTGTTAACTGTGCTTTTCCCAACGCACATGCCGTATCCTCTGGGCACAAGGTCCTGTAAGCCCTCTGGTAGGCGGAGCCCACGTGGTGTGGCAGACTGGTAGCCACGGTAGGGCCATGGTGGAACAGGCACACAGGGACTTAGCAGCCTCTATCCCGGGTGACTAGTTCAGGAAGCCGCCCCTCCTCCCCCAGCTGTCTCCAGCCTCCTGGAGCGGGTTCCCTGGGCCCTCTGTGACTACATGCACAAGTCTTCTCTGCCATGTGTTTCTGTGCATCTCCCTCTAGGCATGTCACACTGGCAGCTGGGTTCACACTCAAGCCAGGGTTTGTGTGTCTGTGCCCTGGGGGCTGCGCCAGGTACCACACTTCCCTGGGATCTCAGGGCTGTGCCAGGCACATTGTCCCCATCTTCGTTAGGGCTATGGTCATCCTCTCCCTGCCCCTGCCCTCCTTCCCCTGCTGCACCCTTCCCCTCCTCCCTTTGCTTTTGGGTTTTCTTTAAGACAGAGTCGCCCTGTGTAGCTCAGACTGGCCTGGAAGCCACAATCCACCTGCCTCTGTCTTCTGAGTCTTGGGATTACACACCTACATCATGGCTACTTTGGTGTTTAATTTTCATTATTTATTTAGTTATTATTTGTGTGTGGCCACACGCATGCCACAGCATGGTGTGTAAAGGTCAGAGGACAACTTTAGGAAGCCAGTTCTCTCCTTCCACTACGTTGGTCTCAGGGACTGAACCAAGGTTGTCAGGCTTGGTAGCAAGCACCTTTCCCAGCTGAGCCATTTCACTGACCCGCATAGCACTTTGTCGCGCCTCATGCTGCACATGCCTGACGCCCTCCACCAACACCTGTCATGTCGCGCTCATTTCCTGGGACCGAAAGCCGCGTGCCCTGCATCCTGTTGGGACTGCGCAGTATCAGGTCTCCTGTTGTTTGGCCCTTCCTCCCCCCGCCTAACTGGATGGCACTCCCCTCTCTGCCCAGTTCTTGTTTAAACCACTTCTGCTCTCACCGTGCTCCTCTGTCTACACCGCACACCCCTGTCCCTGCCCTCACTGTGCTCCTGCCCCCCACACTGCACACCCCGTGTTTCTCTGGCCCACTGGAAAGAAGACAGAAACTCCAGATTCAGTCTCTCCATCTGGAGGGGCACGAGGAGGGTCACTGGGACCCGAGAAGGTTAAACGGAGGGAATGCTGGGGCCCTGTCCGTGGTGCCTACCCTGCCCAAATCAGCCAGGGCCTCATCTCGGTGTCCTGGTCAGATGCGCAACCGAGTGCCACACCGGCACAGAAACCATGCATTTCCTACATGGGCCATGTGAGGGCTAATAACCGAGAGCGTCTACTGTTGCCTTTTTTAACCCTCCCCTCTGCTGGGGACACCATGGTGACTGTGAGTGGCAGGCTAAGGGAGGTGGGTTTTGAAAGCCTAGTCCTGAAAGGAGCAGGATATGATGGTGTCTTTTCATCGGGAGAGGTGGCCGGGGTTGGGGGTGGAGGGCTGGCATGGGTCTGGGGCTTGCACGTGGTCTCTGCAGTACCAATGGCTCAGATGACGGGAGCCTGCCTGGTGGATTCTTCCGGCTGAGAGGGGATGGGACTGCAAGTTCCTGAGCAGGACGTCAGGGTAGGAGGCCCTTCTACAGGCTGCTCCGCTGCCCCCTGGCTCTTTCTGTTGTAGGCCAGGCAGTGATGGCTGTGTCCTTTGGGCCCTGCTTGTGACAATATTTGAGAACGGTCAGGATAAAGGCGGGGACCTAGGTTCCTTTAGCCTTGCTGGCTACCTGGGCTATGTCCTAATGAGTGGGAAGGTGAGGCTAGGCTGTGCCCTCTCCCCTGTGAGGCTTGACCTTGTCTGTACCTCTGGATGAGGTATGGGGTTCAAGGAACCATCCCTGCCTTAACGCTGGGTAGAGAGGGTGAAGTTGGGCCCTGTCCAAATAGGCCTGTCAGCTGCAGTAGAAACCAGCGTCTGTGCCTCAGGACAAGGTTCACACTCTAGCTCGCCACGGCCAAGGTGTCCAGATCCCTTGTTCATAAGACAGGACCCTACATCCCCACTTCACAGAGACGCTCTGAGAGTCTACATAAAGCAATGGCGGGCACAGCATTGGCACCACGTCAAGTGTTTAAATGTTTATAACACACATCAGTATCTGAACTGTACGTTTTAAGTTGCTTGGCGGTGGAGCCCGGGGTCTCAGTACTGAATCTATGGCAACAAAGCTGTTCTCAGTCCCTCTGCATAACAGGGCTGGTGGCGCAGCTGTGGCCCAGCTGGTAATGTCTCAGGGATCAAGCGAGGCTGAGCCGGCAATCAGTGTCTGGCCCGACTCTTCATTTGACCTAGTTGACAAGTACGCCAGTGTCCCGCTGCCACGTCCTGTCAGCGTCACCCTGGCCCGCAGAAGTCCAGAGCTAATGAGGCAGAGAGCGAGTTTTCCCCAAAGAGTTCTGCATAGACTTCCTTTAGAGAGGGGTTCCAGGGTCGGAGGTGTCACTCGGTGCTAGAGCACTTACCACTGCAGCGTGCATAGGGTCCCGGGCTCTATCTCCAGCACAGAATGAAGGGAGTGAGGGAGGAGACAGAGTAAAGGAGAGGAATTTCTGCTCATCTTGGTGCTGGAGACTGCCACTCAGCTGTAGCCCCAGCCCTGCTGCTTATATATTTAAAATAGATTTTAAGGGCCAGCAAAATGGCTCAATGGATAAAGGCACTTGCCCTCATGTCTGATGATCCGCATTTGATTCTGAGAACCCACACAGTCGAAGGAAAGACCTGATCCCCAAAAGTTGTCCTCTGGCCTCCTCTACACTCGTGCTGGGTGGTTCTCTCTCTCTTTCTCTCTTTCTCTCTCTCTCCCTCCCCCTCTCTTCTCTCCCTCTCCCTACCTCTTCCTCTCTCTCTCTCTCGCTTGTAGAATAAAGTAGATTTTGACTTAGCATGACTTAGTTTACATTGTGCCTGATCTCTTCCCAGAAGCCCTCTGTGTAGATAGACTTCTGATGCGTTACGTACACACATACGTGTTTATGGTAGCTTGCTGACATCACTGTGCTGACTCTTTATAAGCTTTTTTTAAGCTATGTCTATCATCCTTTTTATTACCTATACAGCTTTGTCAGTGTTTTTTGCCCACTTTTTAATCTATATCATCATCATTTTTATTGTTGGCGTAGCTTTTCACAAAGCACGCTATGCTTTAGCCTTCTTTTGTGGCTTTGCTTTCAAGCACCAGGCGCAGTGTGGGTTAAGTGTATACTCGGAGGCTCACGCTCCGTATGGCCTGTGTGTGTGCTGGGACCATGTTGTGTGACTGCTTCTTGTCCCTGCTTCACTGGGGTGTGGGTGGTCCCCCATCGGTGTCCCCTGCGCTGCAGCTCCTTCGGAGAAAGTCTTCTCTGTCACCTTCAGTCCTTTGGATCTTTGGGGAGATGACTGTGACCCTTTTTGTGACATCAGAAGTGTGTGTGCTTGTGTGTGAGGACATACTTGTACCGCAGTATGTGTGTGGAGATCAGAAAACAACTTTGAGGAATTGGTTCTCTCTCCGCCATGTAGGTTTGGGGAGTAGAGCACTCAGGTCATCAGGTTCAGTGGCAAGGGCCTTTACCCTCCTAGCCACCATCATCAACCGTTCAAAAACAATTTTCTCACTTACGAACACCTCCACTTGAAAGGGTATTGACATGTCTTTTTATCCTCAGACTGCCTAAAACAACACCTGTATGTGATAGTAATCGTATAGGACGCATCAGATACGTTTCCGTAACTGTTCTAAGTGGTTTGTACCTGTAGTCCCAGCTGCTCTTGAAGCTGACATAGGAGGGATTTGGGTAAAGCCTGGGCAACCGAGCAAGATCTTATCTCCAAGAACTAAAAAGCAAACACATAGATATGTAAACGCTAGCTGTTGTTACCATCTTTAACGCAACACAGTGCGGGGGTGCTCCGGCCTCCTGCTGTAGGGTCTCAGAAGGTGATCTCACCCCTTGGGTTGATGGAAGTGCCATGAGCAAGAACCCTCAGGCAGTGAATGACAGTCCTGAGGAGCCAGGCCCCTCTCCGCCGTGTGCAGCCATTTGCTCCAGCCATGCTTCCAGATGGCTGCCCTGAGAGACGGCAGGCCTGCTCTGGAGACAGCTTCCTTTCCTTCCTGCACCCTCTAACTCCTCACTCCAAGCAGCTTCACGGTGCAGCTAGCTACACCGTGTGGAGTGGAATGGGACTGGAGCATCGGGGTGCCTAGGCTAAGGCGCCTGGGTTTTTATCTTCCCGGCGTTGAGGGCCTTTTTATTTACATATGTATTTTATTTTGTGATAGGGTCTCATGTAGCCTGAGTGGTCTTACCATGTAGTTGGAGATGGTCCTCCACTCACAATTCTCCCGCCTCGGCTTGCGAAGCGCTGGAATTACAGAAGTGTTCCGCCACCCAATTGTGCAGTGCTGGGGTGGAGCCCAAGGCTCTTGGCCCGTGGAGAAACATTGCCAGCTGAGCTCCACGCCTGCCCCTCGAAGGCCTTTCTCAGGCGCTCTGGCTCTGGGCTGTGGTCTGGAAAGGGCAGATGTGGCATTGGCTTCATGGGCATACATAAAGGGAGTGTTAAGAGGGCATCGGGGGGCACCAGATAAGCCTCAGGACAGGGATTGCTGTAGCTACAGGGTGCCCCTGAGGGTGCTCATGTGAGGGTAATATGGGCATCTCTGCTGCCCACCTTTGGCAGAGGATGTTCTATGTCATCTCTTCTGAGGCCTGCCCCGTTGGATCCGTGCTTCATCCTTTAGGAATAAGCCCCTCCCCCAGCCAGAAGTGCCCCACCCTGTCTAACCTCCCAGCATCCCCCTCATCGGCACCACTTGGCATGAGCCTCACGCATGGACCTGGCTCATGCTGCCAAGTGCGTGCGTCTCTGTATCTTGCCTCCCAGCACTTTGGCATAGTCCAAGGGAGACCCCATCTCACCTTGTTGGTTATAGAGCTAACAGGGGTTCCCGTTTGTTCCTTTGTGTATTCTGCTGATAGTCGTAACAGGCGCTGGCATGCACATACAGGTAGGGAACTGGGAATGATAGACATGGCCTCTGCCTTGTCACACAGTGTGGTGGGGGCGGTGACAGTGGCCCTTCAACCACAGCAGAGGACAGAAACAGAACCTTGGCGCAGGAGAGGAAGAGACGCGCCTGCAATGGAAGTTCCTGCTGGGCAGGCCACGGAGAAGCCTGCCTCAAACAAGTGGTGCTTCTGCTCGGGGCTGAAGGACACACAGGCCAGGGAGGAAGACTGTGAGGTCAGGTGCGTCGCGGTCAAGGCTGCAGCACGGTAAGATCCTGGGGCAGAGGCAGAGCAAGGACTGGGCTCTGGAGGAAGGCGGCCAGCGTGGCTGAAGTGCAGAGAGCAAGGCTGTAGAGCAGGAGGCAGGTAGGAACAGAGGCGGGGGGGCATCCTGAACACCCTTCCCCATGCAAAAGGGGGCGATCCTCGCCCAAATGCACAAGGAAGCCCCTTACGCTGGCAGAAGTAGGAGCAATGACATCTGCAGAGATCACTCGGCTGCATGTCATGAACTAATTGCGGCCCGGCTGCTACAGGGGGATGCTTAGCGCTGGTGTAGGCTAAGCATGGTGGTAACTGGATCACGCAGAGATAACGGAGGGGAGTTTACAGGTTCAAAAGCCATCTGGAGTTCCTGGGGAGGGATTATTGCGTGGGGGTGAGTGAGAGAGAATCAGGGAGCCTGCTGGGTTGGAGCTCTGCTAAGTGAAGTTGGGTCGTTCATTGAGAAAGGCGTGCCTGCCAAAGGACATCATCATGTCCCGGGCGAATAACCTTCCTTGGTGATCCTCGGGCACAGGTTGTCTGTTGCTGACAGGAAGGAGGTAGAGATGAGAGGAGGCGCGAAGCCCAAGGCTGCCTCCCCAAGGCACAATCTGCCGCTGGCCTGCCTGAAGCCTGTGCACTTGACTGGCCCCTTCCCTGTGTTCTCAGGGCTGAGCCACCCATCTGCAAAGGGGCCAACGGACAAGAGTGACCCAGAGCGCACAGCCCGGTGGCTCAGTGTGGTGTCGCTTCTCACCTGAGTGAGGTGTGATTTTGTTAGTGCTCAGATGTGGTTCCAGGCAGCCAGGACCCCAGAAGCTAGCGTCCCATTGTAGAAGGCAATTCTGCTCCTGGGAAGCCCATCTGGGCAGGAAGCCAATGGCTTCCCCCAGGCCCAGGCTCCCCTTGCCAGTTGGAGGGGCTGGCTTGCTCTCTTTTGCACAACCTTTCTTTCACTCATTGTTTTTAAATACTGGCTGCTTAATTTTCTGTACTGGGATCTGAAAACAAAGACAAACCTAATAAAGGGAAGTGGAAATGGCTCATTATTTTGCTGTCGATCTGCGATTTAATAGAGCAGCAATTCTGCATTCTTTGAAGTTGGGCATGTTATCTTTTGGTAGCCCTGGTCTCCAGGGAATACTTGGCTCCCCCTGCCAGCCAGGCATGCTTCAAGCCTGTTGAATGTGGCCCGGTGATGCCTGGGACTCACTGTGGCTCCCATCAGTGGGAGCTGTAGCTTGGCAGTGGGTCTGTGCACACGTGGGCGGGCGTGTTACCACCTTTCGGATTCCTACGGAAAACTCTAAAAGGCTAAGGATGGAAGGCAAACTGCAGGGAAGCCCTCACAGCCACCCTTTCTGCCTGAGGTAGGATGGGGGTGTCTTTCTCTCCACCTGGTTACCCACAGCCCTGGCTGGAACCCAGGGAGCAGGCGGCGCTGAGTTCTCCACTGTGGGGAGTGGGGAGTCCGAACCCCACTGTGTAAAGGCTGTTTTGCCCCTCTTTTCCTCCTCCTGCACCTGACTGGACCTACTGTCTTCAGCCTCACCTGTGGAGGGTGACTGCATGCCACTTCTGTCTGTGGGTGGAGGACAGACAGTTCTTATGAGCCCTTTTCCTGCTTTTTGCCCTGGACCCACAACGTGGATGCCCCGTCCATCAGATGGTTTAACAAGACCCCACTTAGGTGCCAGGGACCCCACTTAGGTGCCAGGGAGATGAGAGATGACTCAGCCAGTAAAGACCCTTGCTTCCGAGCCTGCTGACTTTGAGTTGAAGCCTCCACATGGAGGGAGGAAAGAGCTCACTACCCCTAGGACTTGCCTCTGACCTCCACACACGGTGTTAAAAATATAAAAACAAAAAGCCCACTTTCTTGACTCCCCTGCCCCCTCGTGGCTCAGCACTTCGTCAGGCCCACAGCAGTACCTGGCGCTGCCTGTCCACGTGTCCACCCACCTACGCCGTGCCTCACGTGGCATCCCACACTCGGTGGGCACGGGGCTGGGCTAAGCAAAAGTTCTGTCACTGAACGACTTCCCTGGTCTCTAATTTCACTTTACTTGATCATCCGTGGCTGCCGGCCACTATACCACGTGACACATAGCCTGCAGAGACGCTTCCAGAGCAGGCTGCGACAGGCGCCGCTAGTAAGCGCCGGGCACTGGCCGAGTGCTCATTGCATACTGCTGGTTTTTCACACGAATCTCAGCCCTCCGAGTGGTGAACAGCGAGCTTACTGTAGACATGAGAACATCTGAGGTTTGCATCAGCGTGGGCAGCCCACCCAAGGGCTACCCCGGCTTGTCCCAGCACCATGACCCAGTGACTCTGCAGGGTTCCGAGGACATCAAGTTGGTGGTTGAGTGCTGGGTGGTGTAGGAAGGAACATAGGTGACTCCAAGTAATACCAAGAGCTCCCAGCATGCAGGAGCAGAGAAAGACCCAGTCCTGGTATGGGGCACTTTGGACTGAGTATTGGTGTTACCTAAACCTATATCCTGATGCCTTCACCCAGTGGGGTACTTGGAGGTGAGGTCTTTGGAAAGTAACTAGAGTTAGAGGCAGGTGCAGGGTTGGGCCCATGTGGTGGAGCTGGGAACTTTGTCCCCTGTCTTGTGGGAATGCTCTAGGAAGCACCCATCCATTGTCCTGTCAGGCCTCCAGTACTATAGAAAGAAGCTTCTGTAGCTTCATCCAGGCTCCATGATGTTTCCATCACAGTAAACTGAGCTGACCTAGACAGGGCCTGACGCTGCACTATCCTCTCCCTCCAGGGACAGTGACCATTAGGCTACAGGAAGGCTTGCAGGGTCCCAGTGGAGGCTGCTGGGCCGAGAGAACTAAGAGCAGAACCAGACATGTCGGGATGTGTGAGTGTCCCAGCTACACCTTCATCCCCGTGGAGCCAGGTCTCTGACCAGCTACTTAGAGCTCTGGAAGGTGACCCTGTGTGGAGGTTCAGAAGCCGAGCAGTCTGCAGCACCTGAGAGCCTCTGTTGCTCCGCTTCACAGGAAACACACACACACACACACACACACACACACACACGCACCACCTCCTCCACACTTTGTGGCTGGGATCAGTGCACCTGGCAGACATAATCGCTCTATCAACAGTAGCCGTTGGTATTTCAAGAGCGTGGTCTCATCCAACAGCCTTGGGAGAGTAGAGCACTCCGCATTACAGTGTGAAGTGTGAGGACAGCAGCAGCACCTCCTGGCCTCTCTGAGGCTTACACCAGAGGTGGTGGCCGAAGGTCTGGGAGATGAGCTGCCGGTCCCTGGAGAGGCTTACTATCCCTAGCCTGCACACATCCCAAAGCCAAGGCTGGCACTTAAATAACTGCCTCTCCCTCCAAAAGGCCTGGAGAGCTGGGAGCGCCTTCAGGGAATAATGAGCTGCTCTGAGAGGACCCTCCCTTACAGCACGAACGCTGCAAAGTCAGCGCCTCCCGGGAGCCGGTAAGGAACCCCTGTGCTTCCTGGGGACCTGAGAGGGGACCTTAGAGCAGATTCCATTTTGTTTAGAAAACCAGAGAAGTGAGTTTGGATGGTGGCCAATCCGTGCCCCCAAATGAGTGTGTCACGGCGTCCCTTCTGAGTGTGCCAGCTCCCACCACTCCTGCAGAGCACAGGCTCAGCCTCCTGATCAGGCTGGTGACGCACGCTTGGGGAAGCCAAGTTGGTGACATTTCCCTCTCCGTGGAGGGATGTGTCTCTTGCTCAGTTGGCAGCCTGCAGAAAAGGCCAAACAACAGATCTGTCCTTCCCTCAGTGGAAACCCCCACCTGTAGAGACAGGAGCCTCTGTAACCCCCCAGGAAAAAGCGCCATTGTTGAATCACACACCTCTGGTAGGCTGGGAACCAACCTCAGCCCCAACAAATCCACCTCTGCCTCCCAGTGTTTATCCTGGCCTGCCCTGCCATTGCTTGTTGCTGTGTCTCTCAGGAAAGCAAAGTGTGTGTTTGGATGTTAAGATCTTAAACAACTCAGTGGAAGGAAAAACACTGGGCTCTGGGCTCTGGCTATTTATGTCTGGAAAGGAACAGCAGGAGAGCTCCAGAGTCATTGCTAACCAGTTTTCCCTTGCCACAGACCTCAGACAAGGTCTCGGGTCTTTCCATATCCTCTGAAGAGAAGGCTTCCCACCTTCTGGGGGTCCTGGAATCCTTACATGAGAAAGTGGCACCAGGCCACTGCTTAAGCTGCTGCTCTCACCGTGGCCCCTGACCTGTCAGGCACACATGGGAGTTTCCGACCTACGAGGGTGTACTTTCTTTGGGAGCGGACCATATTTCCCGCCCACGTCTGCAGGTAGCCGCAGTCTGGTGTAGGAAGGCAGTGTCTGCCCCTGCTGCTTGCCTGGATCCTCCCCAGGGATTAGGCGTTTGGGTAATTTCCAGTTCTTTGCTGCTGAACTCACTGGCACCTCGGAGATCTACTAGCTGATTTTGATGTGGTCCTCACAGAAGGGAATTATGGGATACCCAATCTGTAACATGAAGAGCCATAGATGAGGCAACTAGATAGCAAAGGCATCCAAGGATATGCTCTGGGAAGCCTTGTCCTTAGCTCAAAGCAGGAACTATCCTCTTAGAAGACGCCAGAGTATCCCTTGGGGATCACTGCTCTGGTCCTACAGCTCAGGAGAAGCAGCCAGAATACTGACACATATGTGTCCTCTCTCTTGTAGAAAGTCTGCACCAAATGCGGAATCGAGGCCTCCCCTGGCCAGAAGCGGCCCCTGTGGCTGTGTAAGATCTGCAGTGAGCAAAGAGAGGTAGGGTCCTGGAGTGGGTTGGGCTTGGGTGGGCCAGGGTGGGTGGACCAGGATGAAGCCAGCGGTGCTGAATAGGTGCTTCTCCAGAGGGCAGGTGCAGAGGGCAGGTGCTGTGGAGGACTTTCCAGGATGTCCAGGGAAGAAGGGCAGGAAAGAAAAACTTCTGGCCTGCCCATCTCTCCTGTAGAAGTGAGAGGAAACCCTGGTTTTGCGCTTTGGGGGTCCTTGGATTCCATGGGTAGCCTCCCTGGGCATGTGTACATGTGGCGTTGGGGGGCAGGGCTGCGACTGGAGCAATAGTAATTGCCCAAGTTAAATGTCTTCTGAGCATGTGCCACCACACTCAACTAGTTACATCTGTCATTCTGTCCCCCGTCACACCTGCCTGATGGGTGACACGGCCGCCCCTTGCCTGGTGGAAAAGCACTCGAGGCCAGAGAACCTGCGTTTACTGAGCTGGTGGTGAGCCGGGTGGGCTGGCGATTGAGCACAGCCATGATGCCACCACCCAACCTTTTCTGGTGCCAGTGTTCTATGGTCCAGTGTGACCCCTTTGGGGGGGAAATAAATCATTCTTGGGTGTTGAAAAGGCCCTGAGATGGTAGCAGATAGGTGGACAGAGCCTAGAATTGCCTCTCCTTACCCAAGCCTGACTTTTCCTCTCTGGCAAGATGGGAATGGAAGCAGGGCAGGCGGAGGCAGGCGCCTCATGGGGAGTGGCCAACAGGAGCAGCAGGGCAGAGGGACCCTTAGCTTTCTGAGCATGGCCTTGCTCTTTAGCAATCTTGCTTGGCACTTTATGTGTGCTTTTCCTCTGAGGGTCCATATAATGCTTTCAGTTCGGACCTCCCGTCCTTGGACATCATCGCCCAGTCCTGCCTCCGTCTGTCCATCCTCTGCACACCTAGATCCTTTGGCAGTGCCTTTCACTGGGTCCTGGGTTCCTTAGGGCAGAGCCAGGCATCCTGGATGAGTGGGGGTCATGGGAGAGCACCCCAGCCCCACCGTGTGCACGGATGCCCACTCTCCTCCAAGCATGCTCTCTCTCACAGCCTTGGGGCTGGGTCTTGCTGTTTGCACTCTCTCTCCCAAGTGAGAAACCCTCTCTCCAGCCTCACTTTTAGCAACGGGGCTGTGGCCCCCCTCACCCACTGTGGGATGCTTTAAGTTCTCACATATAGGAAAACCAGTCTCCAGCTGCCTCCACCTACTGCTGGGCGCAGAGCTCTATAGGCAGCCCATTTGGACGCTCAAAATAGTAAGTAGCTGGGCGCAGTGGCGCACACCTGTAATCCTGCACTCAGGAGGGGGCAGGAGCAGCACAGTCAGAGGCTAGCCTAGACTACCTGGCAAGATCCTGTGTGTGTGTGTGTGTGTGTGTGTGTGTGTGTGTGTGTGTGTAAAGAGTAAGTAGCTTGATCCTCTGATCTACTGAGTTATATACCTTGGTTTTGAGCACAGACAAGCTTACATGTTACTTTTAAAATATGTCCACCTGCTGTGTGTCTGGAAGGCAGGGCCTTGAAGTGTGAGCTGGCCTTTAGACCTGCCTGAAGGGCCCTTGTCCCCAAATGGTGGTGATGATGGCCCTTCAGGTTTGGGGGATGGGGGGCAGCAAGCTTATGACTGCCCCTCCATAACTGTTAGAGCTTCCCCTTCCTCGTGATCCCCTCTGTGAGCTGAGTCTCTCTAGTCTTCAAGGGACGTCTTTTAAAGATACAGGTAAGTAGCTGGGCAGTGGCGGCTCACACTTTTAATCCCAGCACTCCAGAGGCAGAGGCAGGCTGATCTCTATCAGTTGGAGGCCAGCCTGGTCTAAAGAGTGAGTTCTAGGACAGCCAGAGCAAAGTGAAACCCTTTCTCAGAGAGTGGGGAAGGGAGGGAGGGAAAGAGAGAGCATGTGCTCAGATAAGCAGGGAGAGAATCTCTCTAAATGGTGCCTGGTGAAGAACTTCCTCAGGGTGAAGTGATGATCGCAGGTAACTGGGATACTGGAGGGAAAAA
The DNA here is from genome assembly GCF_030254825.1 of Meriones unguiculatus. Lineage (NCBI taxonomy): Eukaryota > Metazoa > Chordata > Mammalia > Rodentia > Muridae > Meriones > Meriones unguiculatus. The sequence continues at coordinate 44,309,068 of NC_083355.1, forward strand.
AGTGGATGGAAAGAGAAGATTCCACCCTCTGGAACAGCATCACCAGTTACCCGCACATGCCTCAATAGTCCTGAGCTCTCGGACGCAGAGAGGGCCTCTGCCAGCCCCTCCTAATCTCCAGAGTGCCCCATTTCCAGAAAAGTCTGAAATAGCTTCAGATGAATTTTCTTATCTTTCCTAAGGCAAAGAATACAAGGCTGTGCATTGCCCTTGAATCTTTAGGAGCCGATAAAGCTTAGCAAGATCAAAAAGGTCCCCCTCTGTGGCTCCAGGCAGCACAGCATGGATGCTTGCTCCTTGCAGACAGGGTCATGAACAGCACATGGTTCATCGACTGTCTGTGGGTACAATGCCCACAGCCTGGAGTCTGCAGTCTGCCATGGTGGGGAGGGGGACAGGGCAACGGGTTTCCCAATGCCTTTCTTCTCTTCAAGAAATGTCTAATCATAACAAAGAGGTAGCAGCGAGAAAAGACATTTGAAGTGTCAGGATTTAGGCACCGAGCGTAGCTGATGTGGAGATTGTGATGGGAATTTGGAGCTGTGTCCTGTGCCGGAGAGCAGGTCGTGACAGGAGAACTTGGGTTGCTGATGGGCGCTCTTGTGCCGCTCTGCCCCAGCACTCTTATCTCCCTCTCCTCCTGGCTAGCTTCCATCAGCCCTGGCTGTAATTGCCAGTCATGAGTGGGTCGGATGCCGGCTGCATGTTCCAGGGTGGGCAGCTTGGTGTTGCTGTCTGCTAAGGCCTGTGAGCGGCAACGTGAATCTCGGGCCGTCGTGTTTAGAGTTTACAACCTAATGCGTCTATCCACTCGGGCATTTGGTGCATATTTATTAAGCATCCTCTGTATGCCAGGTAAGACAGCTCTTGCAGAGAGAGAGAGAGAAAAAAAAACCACAAAGGAAGGTGCACAGATGGTAATAATGTGATCCAAGGAAATGGGGAAAGAGGTGGGGGCTGTGACCCCTGCTTTTACAGGGGTCAGGGAGGGGATCACTGACAAAATATTGGAACAAAGATCTGAGGTACACTCTGTGGGTATGGAGGGGAAGCGCTGCAGAGGGTCAGGGAGATGAGTGTGCAAAGGCCCTGAGGTGGGTGTGTGCTGAGCCGGGAGACCAAGGAGACAGAAGCAGGGTCAAGGTTGAGGAGAGGAGGTCAGAGGTCAGAGGGAGGTCAAACTAGGGCAGTTTCATATGCTGTTGTAGAGACTCTGGCTGCTCTAGTCAGGAAAATTACGGGTCCTGGAGGACCTTGGTTATATCAGTGACATGTTCTGACCTTCTCCTTTAAGGGACATTCTGGCCATTGTGTTATATGAATCGTCAGCTGTGGAAGCACGGTGCTTTGTTCTCCGTTTTTAATATCACTCAGGGTACTCAAGTTATCTCCTAGTAGCTTTACAAGTTTTCATATGTGTATACACAAACCACACCCCTCTCTGTGTGTGTGTGTGTGTGTGTCTCTCTCTCTCTGTCACACACACACAGGAACTTAGAGAGAGAGATGGGGCCAGGCACTAGCTATGGTGGCAGCATAAACCTTTGATCCCAGCACTTGAGAAATAGAGGCAGGGGGATCAGAATTCAAGGCCAGACTAGGTTTAATGAATCCCTGTCTCAAAAAAATAAATAAATAAATAAATAAATAAATAAATAAATGAAGTACACTTTACTGTTTTTACTAGCAAGTAATTGGATAATTGAGGAATGCTGACACTGCATAGTAGCGTATAAAGAAGTACACACAAAATCTTACCCCGACTCTGTAGAAACAACCACTATTAACATTTTGCCATGTTACTTCCAGCCTCTTTGCTGTTTGTTTGTTTGTTTTCCCCTCTAGTCTGTTGAAACTGTGTTTTAAGTTAATTTTCTATTCTAAGTTATTGCACGATATAATCAGAAACTCTGTGGAGCTTCCCGATGGTGTGCTATCAGACAGCCCTCGATTACATGTGAGCTTGGTTTTGTCTTGTCTTTTAGTTTCAGTTTTTTTGAGACAGTATCTCAACATAGCCTTATCTTGAAACTTCCTATGTGGCTGGGCTCAAGGATGACCTGGAACCCCAATCCCTGCTGCCTCCCTCATTTAAATGGTTTCCATTTTTTCTCTAGCTAGTAACGATGTATCTCTGTCTGCATGCCTTGCAGGCTGGGATAGAACTCCCACCTGGTACATCAAAGCTAACAAGCTCAGCCATCCCAGGCCCTGCCTGCAGTGTGGATCACAGCTCACAGTGTAGATGATCACAGCTCACAGTGGCTTCCTAGGCTGAGAGATGGCTCAGGGGGCAAGAGGGGTCTACACAGCTGGGACATGGCTGTCTAGACGAGACGACTGGTAGAGAGAAGATAGAAGCCATGCTGAATATGCAGGAAAAAGTACAGGCAGAGCAGAAAGGGAGCTAAATGAAAAGCATTGTTAATGATCTATAAAGTCAACTGAACCCTAGTCATTCCTAGTCAGTGAACCTGATGGTCTCCAGAGGCAGCCACAGGGTTTGTATATAGATTTTTTTTTTTTTTTAATTTCCAAGCCAAATCTCCTGTTTGAACAGTCACTTGAGACTCTCCTGCCTCACCCTCGGAAGCACTGGGGTGGCATGTGTAACTGACTGGCTGTGTACCCCAGGCATCCTTCATGGGTCTCTGGTCCCACTGTGCCCGACAAGCAGACACACTCTGACACGTGTGCAAGATTTAAATAAACAAAGAAGAGCACAAACCGGGCCCCAGTGCACTTAACGGCACATTGGACACACTCAGGAAGGAGACAGAGGCATGCCGTCCAAGGACGTGACACAGAGTGGCAAGCTGAGGAGAACTGGCCTGTGCCATGCCAGGAATGGGATGAGACAGCGGAGGGCCTCAGCAGGCCGTGCTTTCACTCCGTGTTAGTGACCAGTTGAAGCTTTACTGTACTTGGCACTTAACATTTTTATCTGGCAGGACTGGGGAGATAGCTCAGGCGGCTGCAGACACCTGAGGACCTGAGGTCAGACCCCCAGCATGCACATACCAGCCTCAGGACCAGTGTTGGGATAAGAGGATTTCTAGAGCTCACTGGTCAGTTGGCCTGGCCGGTCAGTGAGCTCTGGGTTCAGGAAAGAAATCCCGTTTCAAAAAAATAGCTGGAGAATGATAGAGAAAGACTTGATGTCTGACCTCTTTGTACATGCATAGTCTCTCTCTCTTTCTCTTTTGTACTTGGGTATTTGGCTCACGAAAGCTTTTCAGTTATATTTTTTATTATCGCTTTATGCCCACCACTTCTTCCAACTCATCTTCAGCTCCCTTCATGTTTTCCCCTCTGTCCTTAAAAATCTTAAAGCTTTTCACTCGTGACACTGATTTTTCTTTTTAATATCTGATTTAAGCACTTTGTCAGTTTTTATACTGATACCTGTGTGTGAACAGCCAAAACGGAAAAGAGCCTTGAGGGCTAGGGGTGTAGCTCAGGTGGCCCGTAAATGCACTAGGGCTGGACAGATGGCCCATCGGTTAGGAGTATGCAGACGCTGCTCTTGCAGAGGACCCAGTTCAGCTGCCAGAACCCAGGGCGGGCATTTCACCCACCCTGTTAGTCAGCGTTCATTCATTCCAAAGGGCTTTCCTCTGAGCCAGCTAGTTCCATAGTAACTGAGACAGAGACTTAGAGATTTATTAAATAAGCACAATAACCGGGCAGTACAATTTAAACTCATTTTCCAAGCTAGTCTGGCTACTTCCCAGCCGCACTCCCCAGGTTACCTGCCAAATATTCGGCCTGTCTGGGTTGCATCTGCTCCATCAGGCCACATCTTCTCCCTTTCTCCTTCCTCCTCTTCTGCGGCCTCCTCCTCCCGGCCTAGTGGCCTCTACCTCAGACCCCAAGCCCAGGAGGAGAAGTTCCGCCTACTTCTATTCTATCCAGCAATTGGCTGTCAGCAACTTTATTAACCAATCAGAGATAATTGGGGAGCAAGGTTTACAGAACAAAGACTGGTGTGAGTGCTGGGCAGGGGGGCACACGCCTGTAATCCCAGCACTCAGGAGGTAGAGGCAGGCAGATCTCTGTGAGTTCAAGGCCAGCCTGGTCTACAAAGTGAGTCCAGGACAGCCAAGGCTACACAGAGAAACCCTGTCTCAGAAAAACAAACAAAACAAAAGACCAGTGTGAGAATGCACTCTGGACTGCAGCCAGATCTCGGGGGCCAGAATTTAGCCGGAATTTACCATGTGTGTACATAGCCTCAGAGCAGCCCCCAACCCAGCACTTTCTGTAACCCCAGCTCCTGGGGGTTCTGGCATCTCTAGCATTTGCAGGCACATGTGCCCATGTGTACCTACCTACACTCAGCACGTAGTTCAAGACAAAAGAAATCATAAGAACCTTGACATCGACTTACGGAGGGGGGGCCACAGTGGTGGGCGCCCACACTTCCAGCCACTCCAGAGGCTGAAGCAGGAGGATTGCTTAAGTCCAGAAGTGAAAGCCTTTCCTGAACGACATACCAAGACTCCACCCCAAAAACAATTTTTAAAGACATGTGTTGCTTAAGAAGCATCGTAAAACTGTTGGGACTAGCCACTACCCAAGTCAAGCCCTAGGGCGTGGCCGCACGGGCCTTTCAGTGCAGCATCCTGTGTTCATTTGCTGTGCCTGGCTGCTTTTACTCAGTCAGGATTCTGAATTGACCATGTCCATGTGCGCAGACACATGCCTACCTGTTTCTATTGCCCTGCCCTGGACCCTCCCCCTCACAGTCTCCCTTTTGTCCTCCCCCACCACCACATTGGTGGCTTCAGGTCTCTGTTCCTTTGCTGTTGGGAACTCTTGTCCCCTGACCATTCGCTTACCCTGAGAATAGAGCGGAGAGTCTCTCTTGGGCCATGATACATGCCATGTTTGACTTCTTCGTGTGATCCCCAGTTATTTTCCAGAGAAGCCAGCTGATGCTCTCGTGAGCCCTGGGCACAGGTCCCTCAGTCCTCAGCTGTCACTCTCCTCACTCCAGCCTCCAATGCAGCTACTCTTTTCCTCCAATGCAGCTGAGCTACTCTTTCCTCCCATTGCCAGTCTTCCCCTTGCCCTACAGTTTACATCATTTTCCTCATGTTACCTATTTGTTTGTTTGCCTCCAACTTTTTTTAAGGTTTTTTTATCTACTCCATAAACAATGTTCTGTCTGCATGTAGACTTGCACTCCAGAGGAGGGCACCAGGTCTCATTACAGATAGTTGTGAGCCACCATGTGGGTGTTGGGAATTGAACTCAGGACCTCTGGAGGAACAGACAGTGCTCTTAACCTCTGAGCCATCTCTCCAGCCCCGCCTCTAACTTTCAATCCTCCTGCCTCAGCCTTCTGAGTGTTGGGTTCTAAGGAGGTACCACTGCTCCCAGCCCAACTGCTATATTCCCTAGGCTCTGTTTCCCAGACCAGTCTTCATCTTTTCAAGACACTAAGTGCCTATCCTTCTCTGAAACCTGGCATGCACACCCGTGTAGTTTCCAGGTTTTCCATCCGTGACTTTAGAACAGTCCTCACCTTGCCCACTTCTGTGGTTGTTTTCCCTGACTCAAGCTCCCCCCTGCTCATTAGTCTTCAGATGCAGTGAACCCAGTAGACCATAAGTGACCTGAAAACACTAAGAAAACCTCTCGAAGTCTCCTCTGTGCTGGGAACTCCTGCCTGTGAGACTCTGCATTTCAGAGGTGGCACCTGTGACTCCTCTCTGTGGCCGTTGGAAAGGGGCCAGAACCTAACAGACAGCAGCCCCACCCTAATCATCTCCTTGGCACCCCCTGGCTCCGCTCCCCCTGTGGGAAGCTGACTGAAGGAAACCCACTCCCCAAGTGCAGTGACATTGCCAGCCTGGCTGTGTTTGGCAGGAATGGAAGATGAAGGGTGGCTCTGTGAGCCCTAGCAGCCAGGCCTGGCCTGGGTGTGACATCACACACTTAATCCCCCATCACCTGAGGTTCAGGCAGGCCTGGCTACGGCCCAAGTCCCTCTAGTGGTCCTCAGTTTCACCTCTCTCCTGCCTCCTTGGCTGTGTCATGGGGTTGGAAGAGACTGTTGAAAACTTCAAACCACGGGACTAAAGGTAGCAAACTGAAAATTCATTTGTTGTTTAGCCTTTCTTCCCCATCCATTAAAAACAAAACCCATGACTCACCCAAAGTTGTCCTGCAATCAGTGGAAAGGTTAATTAGAATCTAGAGTCCCCTGCATTCTCGAAACCATTCCCCCAGCCCCTAACAGGCAGAGGCTGAAGCCGAAGCCTTTTCATCCAAGGGGATGAGCTAAGAAGGGGTGAACACCAATTTGTAAGTCATTGAACGCTGATTAATCCAATTAGAGCACTCTTCTTTCCCCTGGCCTTTCTCTCCTGTGCTTTCACACACAAGCCTGATTAAACCCGGGAAGAGCCTGCAGCAGCCCACAACACACCGAGGCTCCCACAGTGCTTTGCATAGAAAGGTGTCTTGCACAGAAAGGTGCTTAGGAAATGCTTGGTGATCCAAGCAAGGGAAATTTGCCAAGAAAAGCCCTGGTCTAACCACTTCACAGCCCCGTCCCCAGCAATTCGCCTTTGTTCGGCTTCCCTTGTATTGTCACTTCCCTCGTATTGTCACTGGTGACCCTAAGGGGGTGACCACAGGCCCACTGAAGCTGAGGTACATCCCCTTCCCCTCACTCCCCTGTTTGTTGACTGACCAAAAAAGAAATCTGTGGATGGGGAAAGTGCCTTTTGCTTCAGCCCGCCCAGCCTGGAGGTAAGCGGTATTCCAGTGGGGTCATTTACCCTCGTCCGTCAGTCCGGGCCTCACAGCCTGAGGTGGGAGAATTGGGGGCATTCCCTCTTCCCCATCAGATTGCCTGGGGCTGGTGAGCCCAGCACCTCCGCACCTGCCTCCCTGGCTGGCAGCCTGTGTCACTGCAAGCTGCCATCTGCCTCGCCATGCTGGATGTCTCCATTGCTTGCAGTTTGGATTTTTGCTGCAAACAGCTTTGCCTGAGGGCCCCTTTCACAGGCCTGAGAGCGCAGTGAGGAGTGGGTGGCTGGTGCCGGGACAGGTGGCTGCCTGAGTACCCTACCATCTGGGCCTGGCTCGCTCTCGGCTGCTGTAGGGACATTCCTGGGGGACCTGGATGGCCACACTTCCTCGGTGTGTTGTGGTCACCTCCCACACTGCTGTCACTGCTATCTCCCGGCCTCCCACATAGGCACCAGAGGCAGCAGGAGGAGGCTCCCAACACCCACCAGGTCCCAGAGCAGTTTGCCCATCTGGACGCCCCCACCAGGAGCATCCTCGAAGCCAGGCTGAACCACTCCCACCCTCCTGTCACTTGGCTGAAGTGTCAGTCTGAGCCCCTGCGCAGGAAGTTTTACCCTGAGATGCCAACAGACCCCAAAAGGAAAGGGCTTCATTACAGCCCTCTGAGCTGACTGTACACACACATTCACAAAGCGCACAAGCAAACACACACACACACACACCAGAAAGACCAATATCAGCAATGGGTGTTGGTCACATCTAAGGAGCGAATATTTGCCTCTCACAGGAGCCCAGCAAGGGACTTAGAGGATCTTGGGTCCCCCATGACAGATGGGATAACTGAGGCTCAGAGAAAGGAGGTCACTTGCCCAAAGACCCCCAATGAGTGAGTAATGGAGGCAGGAGTTGAAGCTAGACATGCCTTCTTCCAAAATGCATTCCGACAAGACTTCTAGCCAATCACTCATTTAGTCACGTGACACCCTGGTGGTTTATTGTGTGCCTGGCGATATTTCTGGCCCTTAGAAAACGGTAACCAGCAAAGCATCCGCACGTCCCTTTCCTGTACTCTCATTCTAGCGGGACAGCGCAGGTGAGAAGCTGCATGAGCAAGCATGAGCAAGCCAGGAAACAGGAAGGCTGTCTTAGTCAGGGTTGCTATTGCTGTGCTGAAACACCATGAGCAAAGCGAGTTGGGGAAGAATGGCTTATTTGGCTAATCCTTCCACATCACCGTACAAAGAAAGTCAAAACAGGAACTGAGACAGGCCAGGACCCTGGAGGCAGGAGTTGATGCAGAGACCACGAGGGAGCACTGCTTCCCGGCTTGCTCCCCATGGCTTGCTCAGCCTGCTCTCTTACAGATCTCAGGGGGATGGCACCACCCACAGTGGGCTGGGCCCTCCCCCATCAGTCACTGAGAGAGTGCCCTACAGGCTTGCCTATGGTCCAATCTGATGGAGGCATTTTCTCCGTTGAGATTCCCTTCCCTCTGATGACTCCAGCTTGTGTCAAGTTGACATAAAAACCAGCTGGCACAAATGACATAATCTCGTGGGTACCGGAATAGAAAGATAAAAGAAGGTGGAGGGGCCAGGACAAAGCAGGAAGGAGGTTGCATCGATAAAGAGGATGGCACTATGTCATGCCCGTTAGAAATCCCCAGTGTTGGCAAGAATGTGGGGAACCTGGACTAGACCACTGGGCACTGCTGGCAAAGTACAAAACAGTGGGTGCTGGAGAGGAGAGTGTGGTAGACTCTCAAGATGTTTATGGAGAATTACCCCATCATCTAGCATTTCTAGAGGGTGGATGTTGATATCCAGTTATCTAGGTGCTGATATATCTCGGTATTTCACCTAAAGAGTTAAAAGCTAGGCCTCCAGAGCTAACACACACACACACACACACACACACACACACGGCAGCAGGGTTCACGGTGTCTGAAGGTGGACACCAGCCAAGTGCCCACCAGCCAAGTGGCTAAGTGAAATGGATCACATCACTTGTTTTATGTGGCCTCCAAAAGGAATGAAATTGTGGCACAGCCTACAGCATGGATGAACCTTGAGGTTATGATGCCGGGTGACAGAAACCCAGTCACACCAGGACAGACACTGTGGGCCGCTACCTAAGAAGGGGAGCCAGAGCTGGCAATTCCAGGGAGGCAGAAATGGCAGTGGTGGTTGCCGGTGTGCCATGGGTGCAAAGCTTCCGTTTGGGGGGGTGAGAAGGAGTTGTGTGGGTGGAGGGCAGACACACAGCAGTGTGTGTGCATTTAATGATGCTGAGCTGTAAGCCTAAAAATGGTTACAGATGTATTTTGTTTTGTTTTGTTCTTTTTGCTTTGTTTTGTTTTTGTTTTTGAGACAGGGTTTCTCTGTGTAGCCTTGTCTGTCCTGGACTCCCTTTGTAGACCAGGCTGGCCTCGAACTCACGGAGCTCTGCCTGCCTCTGCCTCCCCAAGCACTGGGGAGGCTAAGTATAGAGCTATACAACTATAACTGAATACAACTATAGCTGTGACTGAATGACCTGCAATGGCAACTTACAAGAGGGAACAGGTTTATTTTGTCTCACAGTTTTCAGGTGCGCAGTCTGTCGTGGCGGGGAAGGCATGGCGCTAGACTGTGAGGAGGTGGGTCACATGGTGTCAGGAAGCAGAGAGAAGAAACTGGTGGTGCCCAGTATTTGTATCACTTTCATCCCTGGACTGTGGGGTGGAACCATCTACAGTCAGGGCTGGTCTCCCCAACATGGACACATCCGGATCTGTGTCTCCTAGGTGACTCCAAATCCAGGCAAGGTGACAGTGAAGGCGAACTCTATTGGGTCCTTTGCAGAAGGCTGGATTCCAGCATAGAGGCAGCTGTGATGGGGAGGCTGGTGGCCATCAGAACAACAAAGCAGAAACCCTCTAATGTCCATTATGTCCATAGAACTACAGCTCCCTACCATGTGGTGCTAGGCTCCCTGAGGCAAGTACAGGTACATGGTCCCCAAAGTCTCAGGAAGTCGGCATGAACCTGTCTGGAGGTGGGTCGCCAGCCCACGAGTCAGAGTTTAGTCGTGTCATTTACTGGATGCTTCAAGTTACTAGCCACCCTTAGGAATGTGCTTAGGAGTTGGCAGTATCTATGTGGACTACAGCCAGGTCCAGGGTACCTGTGTCCCCAAATGCCAGCTGCTGTGGCTCCATCCTGATGCTGCTTTCCATCTGGCCCCTCCCACCCTGCCTGTCAGGCCTGTGTGCTCATGCTTTGGCTCTGTCCTACATGTCCCTCTAGGGAGTGTCTGGATTTGGTCTCTCTCTCGCACTAATTTGAATAAAATTTGATCCAAGCTTCTAGCTTGTTTTTCTGATGCCAAACGACACTGGCTGGCACATTTGTGCCTCTCCCCCTGGCTAGCCGTCTCACAGACGGGGACTAAGGAACCAAGGATAGACCCCTGCTTTAGGGAGTGTTTACTGAGCGCCTAGGCGGTGCCCAGCCCTAGGGTGGCATGCCATTTCCTTTCCTAAAGAAACAGCTTAAGATATACATGCCACAGGGCTGCCAGAGAATCCTGCTGGCACGGGGAAGCAGACAGGACAGCCTTTGCTGGAACCTTCCTGCAGAGTTGACACAAGGCTCAGAGGAGGCATTACTGTCCCCATTTTACAGCTAAGTGGAGGGTCTGGCCCTTTGGTGACAGTCTGTGGTGGCACCACCAGAACCAGAGAACTGTGTGGTCCTGGGACGCCCAGGGATGCTTTCCCGTCCAGGGGCTGCTTCCATCCAGTGATACTTGGTCTTCTGATGAGCTTCTAAGCGCTTATTTGAAGATGATCCATGGAAGATGCTGTATGTGGAATAAGCTTTGCACGCATGTTTGATGTCACCGGTGCACACCTAAGGATAACATAAAATCCCCCAAACCCAACAAAATGAGAAGCTTGAATTAGTGATTCAGAGAAATAGCTCTGAGACCTCCCAGAAAACGGGATTTTTAGAAGAAGAAGAAATAACCAAACAGAATGAGGGAACAATGAGTCAGAAAGGTAGAGGGGCCCCGGGGCCTAAGAATGAAAGGTTTTCCCAAGAGAAACAAAGCAGATTGAAAATGAAGCAGTCGCAAAACACGCCACTGAGAATACGTCCTGCACTGAAGACCCCCGCAGCCCCCACCTGAGAGCTCTGCCATTCAGGGGCCGGTGGTATCACTGTGGCTGGGGCTGTGTTTAAACACTGGCATATTTGTTGTTCTGGGAATTGAATCAAAATTGAGACGCTCCTCCGAGAAGACCTGGCTTGCTATAATTGGCCTGTGCAATTTTCTGCTCACAGCCTCTATTCATTTCCTGTGTGCAGCCCACTCCATCTGAGGCCAGAGCTCCGCTTCCCCGCCAAACACCACCTGAGCATGCTCCCCCGAGAGCTGTGGCAGAAATGGGAGGGGAGGCCACTGTGGGGTCTCAGAGGGATTTCGTGCTGCTTATGAATTCAGGGGAAGGGGACGTGTTTGCAAAGTGCTGACAATCCAGTGGTATAGAAGGCGCAGAGAGCCTTTTCTCCCTGTGGATTTGCTGAGCTAGCAGAACAGCCAGGTTGGAGGGTGGGGGCAGCGCTCCGGACCAGAGGGTCCTTGTGTGTGTGTTGCAGGGTGCTTATGAGGACCTTTCCACACCCCAGATAGCATGGGACATACAGGGTTGGAGGGATAATCCTGAGGGTGGGCTTCAAGGCTGCAGAAAGGAGTTGGGGCTAGATCAGGGCCAGCAAGCCTACCCCTGATGCAGGAGCATAGCCTGTCCATCAGAACCCTCTGGTTCCACTGGCTGTGACACTGGCAAGCTTCCCTTGTTTATTATGGTGGGGTAATTGTTACAGAGCTGCTTCATGGAAGTCAGAGCATTCCCTCTAGTTCTGAAATAATCCAGCCATGCTGTTTGAATTACCAAAAAAAAAAAAACTTCACAGTATTTCTCTCTCTCTCTCTCTCTCTCTCTCTCTCTCTCTCTCTCTCTCTCTCTCTCCAGTTTCCCAAGCTGGCCTGGTTGCTCAAAGCCCACTTGAGTTGAAGAGGAGGCTTGCTCGGCCCCTGGGAATTCAGGGCTCCACTGTGCTGAGCTCAGCTTCCTGCCCTCAGGGCTCAGAGGACAGGGCATCTTGAGGGTGCTCTCTGCCTTAGTTTCCAGTGTCCTGGTGAGGTCAGGGCTCTGCATGGCAGGCATGGAGTGTAGGGAGCCCCCAGTGGGGAGAGCCACCTACCCGGGAGACCCAGGGGCAGGAGAGCCTGCATTCCAGATGGCTGCAGGCTCCCCTGGGGTTCAGGGTAGGCAGAAGCATATTCTTCCTGACTAGCCAACACACATACATGCACACACATGCAAACACAGTGCATTTTAAACTATTATCCTGACACTGATGGTATTGCTGAATGGAAGGGATGGCTCAGTGGTCCAGCCCTTGCCTGACAGGCCTCAGACACAGGACTTCATCCCCAGCACCACCGAAGAAAAGAAAAAAAAAAAGTGTTATTCTTCAAAATGCAAATGTGCTAATTGCCCCGGGAGGGGTCTCAGCCTCTCCTTAACACCTCAGGCGGATGAGAGCTGAGAGCTGTCTGGGTAGGGAGGGAAGCAGCTAGGGAGAGGTAGCTCTGCCTGTGGCCCTGGTTCTCCCACACCCCACCTCGGATAGACTCCAGCGGGTGCCTAACACGGAGGGCCCTGTGCAGCGAGGAAGGCTCACTGTGGGGTGGGAGGGCAGCCTGTCCCCAAAAACACTGGTGTTTGTCCCCCGAGCTCAGTCTGAACCCACAAGAGGTGGCTGATAAAGGCCATCTGAAGAATACCCACTGCTCCCCCTCTAGAGGCGAGGAGGCGAGCGGCAAGGCACAGTGGCTAACTCCACTCTGCCAACAAACCAACAAAAAGGCTGCAGCACAGAGCAGCTTAGAGGAGGAGGGCGGGTGACTGCCTCCTGGCAAGCATGAGGACCCGTGTGAAACAACAGGCGCGATGGCCTGTAAGGAGAGACAGAGAGACAGGCGGCCCCCAGGGGCTCACTGGCCAGCCAGGGAGGGACTGTCTCCAGAAAGAGGGTGGCCAGGGCCGGAAAGATGGCGCAGCAGGGGCAGGCACTCACTGCCAAATCTCACCATTCAAATTCGAGTCCTGACACCCACGTGGTATAGGGAGAGAACTGACTCCTCAAATTGTCGTCTGACCTCTGTACGTGTGCTGGAGGTAGGAGAGAAAGAGACAGGTACAGAAAGGATAAGAAAATTGTGGGCACACGCCCTTAATCCCAGCATTAGGGAGATCAGCCAGGGCTATATCTGACACCTTGTCTTTTTGTGTGTGTGAGAATTTTTTTTTTTTTTTTTTTTAGACAGGGTCTCACTCACTGTGTAGTTCTGGCTGTTCTAGAACTTACTATGTAGACCAGGCTGGTCCCGAACTCATGAGATCAGCCTGCCTCTGCTTCCCCAGTGCTGAGATTAAAGGCATGCACCTTTATGCCCAGTGAGACCTTGTCTTAAAGAAAAAAAGCTAAGAAAATTAAGTATGCTAAAATGACAAACATGCCTAGTTTTAATTTTGTTGATTGTCATAGATAAAAAGATTGATTGACTTACTGATTGACTTAAATTATATATGTATAACTTTTTGAATATTCAAAGTAATCCTGTTTCATCACTTACATTATAATAGGAAAAAAACTCCTTCATCGTCATGAAAAATGGGCTTTTATTTGTAGCCTTTTGGTTTTCACTGCTAGAGCTTTGGATCCTATTATTACCCAATTCTTTTACAGCTACTGTTTAAACATAATTTCTTTTATATTATTATATTTTGTAGCTCTGTTTCTGTCAGCAGTTTAAACTCAATCTGGCCTTTACCCCCTTGGGCGCTGAATTTTCTATTACCACAGTCCCTCGCCTGCCTCTGGCTCTTAAACCTTTTATTTTAATCCCTCTGGGTCAGCTGAGCTACCACACCTTTGAGCAGTGTTTTTCTCTTGCTGGTTGGTCCACAGCTCCTGCTATGATCAGAATCGCAGCCCTGCTGAATGAGCAAATAGAGAGGGCTCCATCTTGACCCTAAGAAGGGCAGATGCCAGCCTCTTCCACACTCTGGTTTCTTGGTTACAAATGTGGCCGCCAGGCCATGTGACCTGCTTTACACTCTTGCTCAGAGCAGGAAAAGCCCCAAGCAAGATCTGGCAAGACGGCTAGGCCAGTAAAGGTGCTTGCCGCTAAATCTGATGGCCTGAGTTCAACCCCTGGAACCCAGAGCATAGGAGGAAGGACTGACTCCTGCCCGCTGTCCTCTGAGCTCCAGAGTGCTGTGGCTCATTCCCAAACATACAAGATAAATAATAAAAGGTGTGGCTTTAGTTTAATTAAAAAAAAGAAAAAGAAAAACCTGAGGGGCTGGAAAAATAGTTCAGTGCTTAAAAGCACTTGGGTACTTTTATGGAGGACCTGAGTTCAGTTCCCAGCACCTACATCAGGCTGGAGCAAGCCTAAAGGCTTATGGGACAGCTGTTGGAACTGTGGAGCTGAGTGGACTTGACCTGGTTTGAGCAACAGAGCATTTCTCACAAAACTGCTCACATCGTGGCTGGGACAGGAAGGGGCTGCAGACCCACAAGGCCCCACTCTTAAAGATCTCCCACCTCCCAATGGCACCATGGACGGGGGACTAAGCCCTGAGTACACGTGTCTTTAAGATGACAAATCCAAATGAGAGCATGCCCGGCCTGACACTCTGGTCTGTCATGGCACCTTTATTGTTTCTTTTCTCTTTTTTGTTTGTTTGTTGCTGTTGTTTTGATACTCAGCAGTTAGGTCTCATCCACACTGATGCCCGAGGATGTTTACACGTGCTTGCAAGGACGTGGGTGCCCTGTAGAGCGTGCTCAGCGTGTCCTGGACTCAGTGAGTTTCTTGGAGAGATGCACACAGGAACAGCATGGGCCATGCCTTGGTCTGTCAGCGTGTGGAGCTTCCATTTTTGTGGCAAATCTCTCTGGGCCTGGGTTGCTTCCAGAGGCCTGATCCTTGGGTTCACTTGTGAATGGTCATGGCACGTTCTGGCACAACATTTTGTTGATGGCACAGTGTCCCTTCATTTTCTTGCCATGTTCTTTGCAGAAACCAGTCTGCAAGGCCCACCCAACTGAAAAAAAAAAAAAAAAAGGGAAAGTGCTAGGGATTGTGGGAGAGAATACTACTTTGCCAGTACAACTTCTGGGCCACTGAGTTGGGGGAAGGGGCCAGGTTCACCATGGCTTTGCTTTTTAAAGATTCATTTATTTTTATTTGTGTGTCTGTTGTGTGTGCCTGTGTGAGTTTATGTAAGCCATGTGTGTGCAGGAGCCCAAGGGAGCCAGAGCGTGTCGGATCCCCTGGAACTGGAGTTACAGGCAGTTGTGAACCACCTGAGAATCAAACTTGGGTCCCCTGCAAGAGCAGCACTTGCTCCTAACTTCTGAGCCGTCTCTCCAGCCTCTCCCCATGGCTTTTCGTAGCCAGCTTGTCCCCACAGAAACGTAGCCACGGGATACTGTCCAGCGGCCTCCCAGAAGAGCATGGCTTCACCAGCCGTGGGGTGCCTGGGCCTTGTTCCTTCCTGCCCCCTGCCTCAGCTTTGCTCACCTTCATCTCTGTGCTTCCCACCATCAAAATCCCGGCTCTGGCAGCTGGATGGGAGCAATGAGCCGGGGGGGGGGGCATGTCTTCTCCTGTCTTGCTCCACTTACAGAAACATTTCAGTTTCTGCATTCCTCCCCTCTCCTGTGCTCTTCGCTTCTCTCCCTGAAGCCACATCGAGATTCGGTATTCCAGCCAGACACTCCAGCTCCGCACATGCGGACCCGCCATGCAACCCAGGGATTAAATAGCGCCAACATTCAATTACAGACCGGCTCTGTTTTCACTTTAATCAGAGGAATGCATGTGGTTTAGAAGAAAAAAGAATCAAATTGTTTGGCCAAGTGTCAGCCAGCAGAGGCAGCCGCAGGCCAGGCCTCCCTCAGCCCACGGCGTTCGCGCGCTGGGCCTCATCATGCTCCTTGTGACTCATCAACACAAGATGCCCGCTATTGACTCATGCTGTTGGAGGTGAGGAGCTGCCGGCCTTGTCTGCTCTGCTTCCTCTCTCCCCTCCTAATTTATGATCATTTTAATATCTGATAGCCCTGTAATTACATCTGTAACTCTGTGTGATATCGCTGCCCCCATTTCCATAGCATTGCACCCCAGCCCCAGAGCTGTGGAGGCTTCTATCCCTCCTCCCCAGTGCTCACACCCCCCTGCTTTTCCAGATCTTACCTTTACTGGCAGGTTGAGATTTTATTATTTAACTGTCATTAATTCTTCCAAGCTCAATGATTTGTACCCAGGTCCTAATTTACAGAGGTAGCTGAGTGATACCGTGCAAAGATGGGTTTATTACTCACAGATTGTGAAAGATGGGACCACCATGTTGCATAGGCCACAGGAGCCGAGGGAAGACACGGGCCACCATGGTTTGGCTAGTTGGAGTATTTCCAGCAGACTTTGGGCCTTTTCATGGGGTTCTTGTCCAGCACTGGGGTGGAGGAGATAGAGCAGTGGAAATGTAGATTGGTGCGATAGACCTCTTCTCGTCCTGAAGGGGGCTCTGGGTGGTTCCTGCTGCCTCAGAGACAGGCAGGTACAGAGGTGGTCCTAGTATAACAAGTTCTGTGACCTGACTGGAGAGAGGGAAGGCTTTCTGTCTCTGAAAAGTTCTAGATAAACGTGATTTCCCACTAGTGAAATAAGAGCTCATCTGCAGAAGGGAAGAGAAACATCTACAAAGATTTGCAGGCAAAAAAAGAGAGAGAGAGAGAGAGCTTAGTATGTTCAAAGGAGAGAAAACAGCTGGGTTTAGCTGCAAGGCATGGGGCGTGGCAGGAGGCAGGGCTGTGGGCTTCTGGTGGCCATGTTGTCTGGTAACTCCTGGGGAACCAGAACTCACTCACTCTCTCACTGTCTGTCTCTGTGGTGTCTCTCTCTGTGCATGTATGTATGTATGTATGTACATACATATATGTATGCATGCATGTGTATGCTCAAGATGCATTAGGGAAGGCTGTCTCTTCTCTACCATAGCAGGTAGACCTTACATGACCACAGTGTAAAAAGGACCATATTGTCACAGGCCAGTTCCTGTTGCTTTCGGGGCTGGGTCAGCCTACAGCTTGTAGAGCAGCAGAACATTCTCCTTGAGGACAAGAGTCTATGCTTTGTTTGTTGTGCTTTATCTGTTTGTTCTGTTGGCCACTCAAATAGTTGATTCCTCACTAGGGTTAGGGATGGCTCCGACACAGCCCTGCCCCTAGTCAAAAGAACAGAGCTACGCATGAAGGTGCACACCTTTAATCCCCACCCCACACTCAGGAGGAGAGGCAGGCTTATATCTCTTGAGTTTGAGGCCAGCCTAGTCTCCATAGCAAGTTCCTGGCCAGCCAAAGCCACACAGTGAAATCCTCTCTCAAGAGAGACAGGCAGACAGACAGACACAGACACTTGGCAGGGGGAACAGGCAGGCAAACAGTAGACAAGCAGGAACTCCAGCCCAATGATGGCTTGTCCCAGTGGTACTCGATGACCTTGGAAGCATGGCAAAAGGGCCGTGACTCTGCAAGTTCTGGCATGGAAGAATTCCCAGGGGGATATGGATGCCCTATGGGAGACCCGGCTGCAGGGACTGCCAGGAAGAGCATGTGGAAACAGCCCTTCCCCTCTGTGCGGTGAGGGGCAGAGAGAATGGGCAAGCCAGTGAAGTCAGTGAAGATTCGAACAGACAGTGAGATACACCAGGAACACTGGAGTCATAACCGAGGTCAGACCGGCAAAGGGCTGGGCAGTGGGCAGACTGGGGTCTTCAGCCTCCCTTTCTCCATCCTTGTCCACTGTCCCCTTCCTTCTGCCAGAGCCTGGGCAATTACCACCTGCTCCTGCCACAGCCATTTAGGAACCTCCAGTGATTAGCGGTTGTTATTGTGGTAATTAAAACTCCCCGGGAACAGCTTGGCTAATATCCATCAGTATCTGCGGGCAGGTTGGCCCCTGTGAGCTGAAATGGTAATGAAACCCTCGAAACCCAGCACAGAGCAGTGCTGCCGGGGAGCGTTAAATGCGGCCAGACGTGCGGCCAGACGTGCCCGAGCACCATGGCAGCCGTGTGGGTCTTTTCTCATTAAATGGCACTTTCAAGGCTGGCTGCTCTGCTGGTCTTATCACAGCAAACCACACATGGGGAGCAGAGTGGAGCCGCACATCAACACTTAGCTTCTCCAGCGCAGAGTGCTCTCCCGTCTGTGGGCCTAGCGCGGCGTGGGGGTGAGACTCCGAGGAGGGCTTGTCCCCTCCCTTGGGGAGGGGCCTGGGCAATGATGGGCCTGGATGTGCTGGGCAGACGTCATACGATTGGAAGCCATTGTTGTGCAGGTTGTAGAGGGGGGAGGACAGTGAGGCCGGAGAAGGCCAGGCTGTGTATGGACAGGCATGGATGGGATTGCCGATCAGAGCTTGGCCCAGCGGCATCTCCACCGCTTGCCTCACCAGGCCTGCTCAGCCACGTAGAAGGTGATTTTCAAAACATGTGCACAGGCACACTTCTGTGCTGAGCGACACACCCGTGCTCCGGGGGAGGGGCCTCAGGAAGTGCCTCTCCCCAGCCATTCTGTGTGGCAGGGTATGCTATGGGACCATCCACCTGGGTGACAGTGACAACATGGTTGGGAATCGGCCCAGAATCCTTCAGAAATGACATTCCATTGGCTAGCCTCAAACCTGAGCCCTGGGGAGACACGAGCCTGGCTGGCTGGAGGGTTGTGTACGTGGAGTGTAAATGCTGAGGTAAAGTTGATAAGGTTTGGTAAAAGTTTAGGCGATTGAATACCCCCCCCCAAAAAAAAAGGTAGACTCCTGACAGCTGTGCACTGCTCAGCCTGGTACTTTAGATCCTGTGTCCTTCGCCGTCTTCATGAAGCGATGGGCTGAGAGTAATTTGACAAGGAGGAGGGGTGGGGACAGGTAGTTGCCGTAGATGGCAGGGCTGAAGTATGGGTTCTGCAGCTGTGCCACGCCTGGGGGCAGCAGGAAGGGCACCTTCAGGGAGGTGCCTGGGGCTTGCTCTCCACTAACATTGTTAGGTGTTTCCTCTAACCCCTCTTTGAATCCAAAACAGTAAGTCCATTTGGTCAACAATAAGAAGCCAAGGCTACACCAAGAAGCCCTGTCTCGAAAAACCAAAAAAAAAAAAAAAAAAAGGAAGGAAAGAGAGAGAGAGAGAGGAAAGAGAGGAAGGAAGGAAGAAAGGAAGGAAGGAAGGAAGGAAGGAAGGAAGGAAGGAAGGAAGGAAGGAAGGAAGGAAGGAAGGAAGGAAGGGAAAGAAAGAGAAAGAAAGAGAAAGAAAGAAAAAGAAACCACCAGGCCAGTTCCTAGACTGGGGACATGGTACAGTGACAAAGCACTTTCCTGCCATGCCAGAACCCTTCCTCAGGAAGGGGACTGCCCGGCCCTGTGAGTTGGGCTATGTTCCGGAAGAGTACTCACAGTCATCAATTCCATCGTTTAACCATTGTTTGCTGAGCGTCTATCTACTCAGTATGGAGATGTGTAGATGTGTGTCAGGAGCTTGAAGGAACAGTGGTGAGCAGACAGCCATGGCTCTCCTTCCCGGATGAGAGAGCCTGGTGAGGGAGACTGTTGCAAATTAAGGGGTGCGGGTGACCCAAGTGTCTATGGACAGATAAGCATTTGCTGTACGGAATGCCATGGAACACACCCAGTAGGACCATCTCCAGCCTCGGGCAGGCGCTGCAGCATGTGTGAACCCTGACAACTGCGCTACGTGAAGTGAGCCAGGGCCGAAAGCTAGCTTCTAGACGCTACCACTGACACGCGGTGGCTGAACCGAGCAAACTCGGGGAGAGAAAGTAAAGGGCGGCTGCCAGGCCTGAAAGACAGAGAGGAACAGGAGGGCGACTGTGTCGTCCACCCTGCAGCACCTCCATTGGGTGACTTCGGGACCCGGCCATGCCTCTCCCACGGAAACTGATTCAGGGGCCTGACCTGAGGTCCTGGCCCTGTATGTTTCTGTGCCATCTCATCTCAATGTGTGTGCGCAGCCGTAGCCAACAACTCTGTGAGGAGTGTGTTGTAAAGAGACCTAGCCTGCTCCCAAGAGTAAAAGAGTGGGACAGTTCCAGTGTCTTCCGCAGGGGCTGGATTCATTAGGCTGAACCTGAACACGGCTGACTTGATTCGGGAGTGCGGGGCAGGGGGTGGGGGGAACGCTGCATGTTGGCGGAAACCATTTCTTAACATAGAGCAGTTGTCATGACGCATGGTGGGGAAAGGGCCAGCCTGGATGCGTGAGCCCTGTCTGTGCTGACTTTGGGCAAGTAGCCGAACTTGTTGAGGTCTCGATTTTTCCATCTGGAAAACGGGGCATCAACCCCAAAGCTTCCTCAAGGAACTGTTGGCACCGTATGTTCTGGGAAGTGGGAAGGAGACTTCTCACTCTTACGCTTTGTAGATTTTAGACCAGTGTGTCTGCTATTATCTTAGTCTGTTGTCTGTTATGATAACAAAATGCCTGAGATAATTGATGAAGGATAGAGGTTTCTTTGGTTCCTTCCCAGGCACTGGAAATTCCTGGAGCACCGTGCCCATGTCTGGGGTGGGCCTCCATGCTGTGTCATGCGGCCAGACTTGTTTTTACATTTTTATTTAGTGTGGATATAGAGGAACGAGGACAGCCTGTATGAGTCTGTTCTCTCCTTCCTCTGCGGGACAGGTCCTCAGGCCATCCCACCCAGCCCCTCCCTCCTTCTACAAAGATTTATTTGTTTGAATTTGATGTGCATGAATGCTTGCCAGTATGTGTGTATGCATAGCACGTACAGACAGGACCCCGCGAAGTTCAGAAGGGAGCACCACACGCCCTGGAACTGGAGTTACCGCGTGGGTGCTGTGCCTGACCCGGGTCCTCTGGAAGAGAAGCCAGTGCTCCTAACTGTGTGGAGAGCGGTGGCGGATTCTAAGCAGGGAGCGTGCACGTTGAGGGCTCAGAGGCATCCCACCACGACATCTTGGTTATCCTCGCAAATGTACATGATCTGGGTTAGTTGCTCCCTCAAGCTCTGCCTCTCCCTTTCCCTGCCCTCTCCCAGCTTTCATTATAATAGGCCACAGTTTAAACATGGCACCATGGACATTTAGGGAGCCGGAAGCCACACACTGTCTTCACAGTCAGCCAGTGCTGGGATTAGGTTCTTCATTTTAAATAAAAATCTGGCCCATAGAGGATAATGCTGTCCATGCTTGTCACGGAGGGTGACAATGTTGATGGCAACCATGGCATCTATGGGGCGGCTGCCCCGAACCTAGAGCAAGGATTTGAGGTTTTAAGTCCACTCGTGGGTCTGATCCTCCTGGCCACGCCATGAGACAGCACCATCCCAGATCTGCCTGGTGGTGGGGAAATGAGGGTCCAGGAGATCTGTGTGTCCTCATCACACATCTGGGTGATGTCCTTAGGACTGACTGTGTCTGCATGGAATCCACCAAGCCTGGCTTTTCTCTGGGAAGGTGACCCCAGCCCTCCCTCACCCCCGCGCTCCTTACTGAATACCCAGAGCACATTCCCTTCATAAAAAGGAGATCATGCAGCGATTGGCTGACTCTGAAGTAGGCATCAAGGCTTTGGGGCTTATCTCAGTTGCTGCTCTGAATTCTAATCTGAGGCTCTTGGAGATTCCAGTTTTTTCCTCGTCTGTGCAGAAGCCCTCAAGGGAAAGCTTCCAGATACCGTGATATGGCCTAGCCTGGCTGTCCTGTAAGCCCTGTGCAACCCTTCCCGGAGCTCTAGGAGGAAGGCACCTGCTGGGCATAGTGCTGGCCACTCCCAGCCTGGGAGGAATTAACTTGCTGCACCAATGGAAGGAGCAAAGCTCAGAGGCTTATACTCACCAAAGCTACGTGGCCAGTGCACACGGAAGCTGCGGTTGATGCTGCCTTGATCAAGCAGCAACTTGATTCGTTTGAATCCTCCTGCCGTGGATTCCTCCCACGGAGAGCAAGAAAGGGGGCCAGGGTGTCCGTCCTGGAGATGACAGGGCTCAGAGGGATTCCTAGAGGGTTTCGTGGCTGCCATTCCTATTCTGGACAAGAGCGGATACCCTCAACTTCTAGGGATCCACCCAGCTTTTTTGGGTACCCTTCCCAGCCAGCGCTGGGGTGACCTCTTTGCTCCTTCCCACAATCAGATCTACTCCAAGGGGAAGAGATGGAATCCATCTCTTTCCCCCTCCCCACCTACCAGTTCTGAGAGACCCTGATGGCTGTGTGGGATAGAGGGGTCCCGTGGGAGGCAAGGAAGCAGGAGAAGACATGGGGGGCAGCCACACCAAGCTGAGACACTGGCACACTGGGCCTCCCTGCTGAAGGACACTGATGTGAGCCAGAGGGGTACTGTGTAGGAACTGGATGGGAGTAATGAGGTGCCAGGGACATTCTCCCTGAGAAGCCTGGGCCTGTGCATAGGATCATGGGAAGCTTCAAGACTGGCAGGCACTGGATAAGAGCTATTAGCAGCTGCCTGAGACTGCCTGACTCCATCTTGTTCAGCCCCACCCTCAGACCCCATAGATAGAGGTGAGGCGGCTGGCAGCGGCAGCCCAGCCTGGCGAATGGGGCAGGAACTGTAGCATTTCCTGCTCACGCACATCTGTGTGCTAGAGGTAAGGAAGGAGACTTGAGCTGGGCAAGAGGTAGCTAGGCAGGCTCTTGGATTCTGGTGAGTGTTAGGACAGACCTGGTATCGGTGGGTGGGTGGGTGGGTGAGTGATGTTCATAGCGTTCCTTACATGCTCTTAGGTGTTACCTTGCTGTGATCACACTGTGCAAAGAGAAGCAAGAGAATGTGGGGTCGATTTTAAAATAGGTGTGGGATGAGCTGGGCATGGCAGTTCACACAAGCCCTATGGAGCTTGTGAAGTGGAAGCAAGAGAATGGGTTGCTCCAGACCATGGATGGACCAACAGGACGATGGATGGATGGATGGATGGATGGATCGATGGATGGATGGATGGGTGGGTGGGTGAGTGGATGGGTGAGTGGATGGATGAATGGATGGGTGAGTGGATGGGTGGATGCGTGGATGGATGGGTGGGTGGGTAGATGGATGGATGGATGGTCCATAGGACTTAATGCAATGTGTCCATTCTGTGTCCACCCTAACCCATTGGCTCAAGAGACTGAGAGGAATTCTCGTCTGTACTCTTTCCTGGATCTCACTTTCTTGTCCCATCCCATCACTGGCAGGCAGGATCAGTAGGCCTGTGTGGAGAGTGCCACCAGGGAGGGAAGGCCGTTCAACGTCCTGTCCTCTAAGCACACGTCTCTCCTTCACAGGTCTGGAAGAGGTCAGGGGCCTGGTTCTACAAAGGGCTCCCCAAGTACATCTTGCCCCTCAAGACTCCTGGCCGGGCTGATGACCCTCACTTCCGACCTCTGCCTGTGGAGCCCACAGAACCACGGCCTCAGAGTGCTGAAGCCAGCCGCGTCTACACATGGGCCCGAGGGAGAGGTAAGAACCCGGTGCCCTCCGTGGGGCTCCAGCAGTCCTCATCCCCAACCTGTTCCTAAATAGAGCATCCCTGGCCTCAGAGTGCCTAACCACTCAGTCTGCAGAGACACAGCCAGGGGGTCTTTTGGGAATGGCTTTCCCAGTGGGGCAAGAAAACCACAAGTGAGCTGGCAGGGGTATTGGGGTCATCTCTCTCAAGCAGGCCTGTGGCACCTCTTTACCTGACCTCCTTTATTTCTTGGGGAAGGGAGCCCCAAGGTGACTCTTGGTATCTGTGGTGACTATCCAGAGGTGGTTGAGTCCTGCTGTGCTGGTGCCATAGAGGGCTCTATGCAGTCCTGGTGTTTCCGGTTTTCTTTGCAGAGTTCCTTGTCTCACAGAAGCAGCGGGAGGTTCTCATGGGATGCTCAGTAGCAGCATCTTAGAGCCACATCGTCTGAGGCCCAGGGTGCAGCACTAGAGCTGGGCAGGCCCTTCCCTCTTGGGTCTGGCTTCTGCCCTGCAGTGGCCACACTTCACGGGGCCAGAGGGGTGAGGGGTCACCTGCTGGTGGCTTGTCTCAGAAGTGGCCTCAAGATCACAGGCTGGCAGTGGCTTTGGGAGATGAACCTACGATCTTCGTGTCATGTGGACTGGTTTTTCCTTATCAAAAGGGCAACATGTGTTTGTGACAGAAAAGTAAAGGTCACCAAGTGGCGGGCCCCAGGAGGTGAACTCCTGTGAGTCACCCTTGCAAACAGCCGTGTTAGGTGCACATCCTTCTTGGGTAATTTTCATCCTTGTGTCATTTGGCACTTTCACAGCTGTCCCTCCTCACAGCTGTCCCTCCCTCCATCCTGATGCCTGCAGCTCTCCCTGGCATGACTCAGACCCATGTCTAGCTCCCCTGACATTAAAGAAAAGTGTGTGAGGGTGCAGGGCTGAATGCAGGTGAAGACCAGGAGTGTGGAGTCCATGTATGTAGGGGGACCGAGGGGAGCAGTCCGGTTGAGCACTGCCTCACCAGGATGTCATAGCTACCGGGGCCTGAGGAAGTGGCCATCTTCTATCCTGTCCCTCTCCCTGTGTACAGTCTTGTCCCATTGTCTAAAGATAAAGATGTGACCTCAGAAACGGAAGCAAATGGACAAGCAGGTTCAGACTGTTGCTCTGAGTGGCTGTGAAGAGGCCTGAGGCCTGTGTGAGTAGCTGGGACCCAAGAGCCCACTGTAGGGGTCCTCACTACCCACCTGCTCTCAATCAGTGCATACATGTGTGTACACATACATACACACATCATTCAGTGCACACATACACACACACATCATTCATACACATTCACAGGCACACATGCTCACACATATTCACATGCATGTAGATTGGCATGTATGCTCACACATGCTCACCAGCAGACACACCTGTACCCTGGGCACAGCAGCACTCGAGGCACCTCCTCAGCTGTGGAGACACAGGTGGGCTTTTGCTCATACAGGCGAGGCAGTCAGAACCCCCACACACTTGGAACCAGTCAACAGGCAGCCTAGAGACTCTTCAGGAGCTGGCTCACCCTCTGAGGTGGTGAGGTGCAGAGCCCTCAGGCTGCTATGCCAGGCCTGTTGAAGCCCTGTGGTCCCCGAGTGACCTGATGCATGAGGCTCGTGGGCAGCGGGGCAGGGAGAGATAGCTGCTGGTGATCGCATCGATTTCCACACTGAGAGGCCACTGGTGTGTGTGCTGCTGGGGTGGACAGGGCTGAGGCAGAGGAGGACCTAGGAAGGAGGGACAGCAGAGTCACATCAGGGCAGAAACCATGCTACAGGGCTGGCTGGGAAAGCTCAGAGAACCCAGTAGTGTGTGCTCGTCAGCTGCTGTGGCTGGTTGCTGGGCAGCTCCATGCCTTCTCACGTCAGTCCCTGCTTTCTGCCCGAGAGCAGTCCCCTGGCCATGTCCTCACAGGCCACAGCCCTGACCACTTTACCTGTGTGAGACTAGACCAGCTGGTGTGTGGGAGCCGTCTTGGGCTATGGACTGAGATGAGGGACTTCCAATCCCCTCTGTATCTTCATGATTAGCTCACGTAGCCTCAAGGTGAGGTCCTGGCAGCCTATGGACAGGCCTCTGTCACACCTGCCTCAAGGAATCCTGATTGCTGGCAGAGGCGGCTGTTCTGGCTCCTGTGTTCTGGCTGCTGGACTCTCAGCAGGGAGCAGATGGCCCATACCAGGTGGCCATGAGAGTGTAGTCTCCATCTGTCCAGTCCTCTGATGACTGGATCCCCATGGTGCTTTCCAGATCCCTCACCCTAGCCCACCATCAGTTGCCCAGGGTCTTGGCAGCTAGCTGGCTGTGTTCACAGCTGTGGCCATGGCCAAGGGCAAGCGAGTGCCCATAGCTCTCCCAGCACCACAACTGGGCTGAGCTCAGGAGTCAGAGTAGCCATCATTGTGAGTACTATTCCTACAACCCTGAAGAGTCCTTCGTCAGGGCCACATCTGTCATCAGCAGACCAGTGCCTTGGCACATAGCACTAGGCATTTCCTGGAAGAGATGCTCCATTGACATGGGAGCAAGGGAGTGAGCCCTGCCCCTGCTTCTGACACTGCGGAGGAGGCTGTGGCAAGGGGCTCCATGACATCACAGGTGCCTGTGGTCCATGGGCTGCTAGGTAGACCCAAGAGATGCTGGGAGGCTGCTAAAACCATGCCCTCGCAAGGCAGCTGGCTTTCTGGCTCCAGGCCTTCAGGGACTCCAGGCCTCCTGCCCACAGCTCCTCCTACAGGCATGGAGCTGAGGCTAACACCATCTCTCAACCTCTATCTGTGACCCTCTTCCCCACCCTTGTTCCATCCCCCCACCCCAAGCCTTGGGCTCCAGCACCCACGCTTTCCACCCTCTCCTGCTCACATGCCAGCCCTCCCTCGTTTCCTTTCTGTGCCCTGTAAGCAATAGGTATAGATTCTGAATGAATTCTTTTGTTTATGACTGTGCACATGTCTACATGTATGCTGTGTGTGTGTGCACACACCACAAAGGCTCTGGGTCCCTTGGTGAGGTGCTTCTCTCCTTCCATCTTTATGTGGCTCCAGAGACTCAACCGCAGCCAGCAGGCGTGTGCAGCAAGCACACTGAGGCATCTCACTGGCCCCAAGCTATGAACTTTTCAATGTGTCCACAGGGATCTAGGAGTTAATTGATGTTTTCCAGATAGACGCCTTCCCATCCTCCTCCACGTTTTCCTTTATTAATTTTTAATACTATAAGAATACAAGTTAAATAATTCAGCAAGGAATGAAAACCAGTAACCTCTTCTATTGGCCCTTACACCGTAGCCCTTGACCAAACACCCACTGAATTTAGGCATTTAAACTTGCTATGCAACAGATAAACAAAACAGGCTGTTGCCGGTAGATCTGTTGCTGTTTGAATCTCATGGGTTTGTTTGTATGTTTGTTTGTTTTGAGACAGTCTCTCTATGTAGCCCTGGTTGGCCTGGAACGCTTCGTTAGACCAGGTTAGCCTTGAGGTCACAGAGATTTGACTGCCTGTGTCGAATGACAGGATCAAAGGTGTATGCCATCATGCCAGGCCTGTTAGGAGAGTGTCACAGGCTCCTTCCAGGCCATTGGGCCTAGACTGCATTTAATGGCCGAATAAAATCCCATAAACACTGTGTCAGGTTTTCACTGTTCTCTGTTGATGGACTTTGATGTTGTTTCTACATTTTTGCCTTGAAAGAGCTTTAAACCTGAACCCTGTGAACTGAAGCTTTCTTGTCTCGGTTGGGCCATATAACGACCTAGTCATATCTAGTCGCGTACGCTGCGGCTGTCAGGCCGTACATCTTTGCTGCCTGTGATACTGTTGGGGGCTGTAACTGCGGCCAGTCTACAGGGAGGAGAAACAGCATTCATCATTCCTATGTCCACATCTGCGGAGGTTTTCTTAGGTCTATTATTTATTGATTTTAATTCAGATGTCCTGTTTTCCAAGTTGTTGAAGCCGGGCACTGTGCTGCATGCTTTCCTTACGCCACAGGCGCCTCTGCGCCAGCAGCTGCTAGGCAGTGGTTCTCAATCTGTGGCTTGGGACCACTGAGGGGCTAAATGACCTTTCTACAAGGGTCGCCTAAGACCATTGGAAAACACAGACGCTTACATTATGATTCATAACAGTAGCAAAAATACAGTTATGAAGTAGCAATGAAAATGATTTTATGGTGGGGGTCCCCGCAACATGAGGAACTGTATGTATTAAGGGGCCAAAGCTGGGAACCGCTGTGCTGGGAGGACCGGACAAGGCTGGTCTCGGCTTCATCTGCACTCCTTGTGTGTTCCAGACTAGCCTGGGCTACAGAGTGAGCCCCTGTCTCAAAGGGGTAGCCAAAGGAAATCTTCTTAACTGAATCTCTGTCATCCAGTCTTATCTGATTGTTTGGCTTGGCCTTGCTGCCCGCTGCATTTTGTTTTTCAGGGGCACGGAAAAAGCCAGGCCCTTGAGTGAACCAGGCAAGTGTTCTGCCGCTCACTGTGCTCCCGCCATCATTAGGTGGTTTTGTTTTAGGTTTATTTTATGTACCTGTTTCTCTTGCCTGCATGTGTATTTGTGTACCATGAGTGTGCCTGGCGCCTACAGAGGTAAGAGCAGATGTCGGATCTCCTGGAACTGGAGTTACCAACAGTTGTGAGTCGCCTTGTAGGTGCTGGAAACTGAACCCAAGTCCTTGACAAGAGCAGCCAGTGCTCTCAACCACTGAACCACCTCTCTGGCCCCTTAATAGTTTTTAATTAACACAGTAAAGCAAGAAATCAAAAGCATGTCTTAATATTAGAAAAGAACAAAAGGCATCTATCTCTTTACCGTTGATGTGTTCACCAAGAACTCAGCCAAATCTAACCTAAACACACGAGCATGAATAAGGACATCTAGAAACTGACAAAACTTAAGCGAACTCAATTCAGGTGGGCGGTGTTGGCACACACCTTTAATCCTAGCACTCAGGATGCAAAGACAAGCAGATCCCTGAGTTCAAGGCCAGCCTGATCTACAGAGCAAGTTCCAGGACAGTCAGGGCTTTTGAAATCCTGTCTGGAAAAACTAAAAAGAAAAGTCAATTTAAAAAATCAATAGCTTTAATCTGTACTGACTAATTAGAGGCGGAAGTGAGAAAACCTATTTGTAATTGCAACAACAAAAAAAATTATTTCATGCCTGGAAGGAAACTTTAAATGGAAATTATAGGGACCAGCATGAAGGTAATGAAAGTCTTATTGTATTGGTATGCTTGGGCTGCTGCAACAAGATACCAAGACAGGCGGCTTAAGCTACAGAAATTGATTTCTTCCGGGTCTGGCTGGCAGAGAAAGATCAAGGTGCTGACAAGACTCTCCCCTGCGGTGCTGTGGGTAGCCTCCTGGTCCAGGGTGTGCGTGTGAGGACAGCGAGGTGGAAAGCGCTCTGCTCAGGAGGTCACTGAATCAGGGCCCCAGCTCGGGCTTCATTTAACTCTTCCAGATTCCTGCAGTCTAGAGCTGCAACGTGCCTTAAGGTCGGGGGTACAAGCATTTGACCCACAACACTTTATCAAAGGATGAAAGAGAAGTCCTGAGCAGAAAAGCAGGTAAAAACCTCAGTCCTGCTGGGGGTGGTGTCACTTTTAATTCTAGTGTTTGGGAGGCGGAGGAAGCCGCTGTGAGCTCAAGGCCAGCATAGTCTACATAGCAGGTTCCAAACCAGCCAGGGCTACATAGTGAGACCCTGTCTCAAAATAAACAAAAACAAAAACAAAACAAAACAAACAAAAAAAACCCTCAATACTTTCATTTTTGTAGTTATATATTGGAGGATCTGCCTGATTTCCTGTGTGAGTATGTGTGTGTGTGTAGGCAGACAGACAGAATGAAAGAATGAATATGAATGTGTATGTGTGTACACATGTGTACATGGATGTATGAATGTGTACATGGATGGACCTGGAAGACTTCTGAATGAAGAAAGCCAGGGTCAAAGGCTATATACTGTATGATCTCCTTCATGGGAAATATCTAGGCTAGGCAAATCCACAGACAGAGGCTGTACGTGCCCGGGGGTGGGAAGAACAGGGGGTGGGGGGGCTGCCGGTGAGGACCGTGTATGGGGACACTCTGAGGCTGAGTAGCGGTTGCGGTTGCCCGGTGTTATGACTGTACTGAAAACCACTGCATTGTGCTCCTTCTAGAGCGTGAACTTTACAGGATGTGAATTATGTCTCAATCGTAAAGCTTGTGAGGAACTGAGAGTGGCTATTACAGAATACGCAAATAGATGGATGGACGGGAATTGGAGCAGAGTAGGTCCAAGAATGTACGGAAGCCTAACAGAGATCTTTCAACTCAGTGGGAAATGGTTTAATAACCTGAGCCAGTGTGACTCCACCTTCCTGTGCTCCCAGGAGCACATCACAGAGTAAAGCAACTGGCCAGAGTGGGTGACCTGTGCCTCTACTCCTAGCTACTCAGGAAGCTGGGGCCGGAGGACCATTTGACCAACGTGGGCACCACAGTGAGACCCTGTCTCCAAACCAGTCAGTCAGTGGAAGTATTAGCGATGGAGTTGCTGTGGCCCTGCTCCATGTGTGACAGCTGGAGGACAGGTGGGCTGAACTCCCCAGTTTGCTCCATTCTTCCCTCGGGGGCTTGGGGACTGATCTGAGGCCAGGATGCCAGTTAGTGACCCCAGGGAGGCTCATCCACAGTGAGACACGGGTGCCCACCCCAGGAGGCTGCAAGGAACAGCATGGCCTAGGGCAGCCCGGAGTTGGGTGAGGCCAGCCTCGTGTGGCACCTGGTTTCGAGCGTGAAGCCAGTGCTGGGGGCTCAGGGTTCATTGTCCTTTAGCAGGGCCACCCCTCTTCCCACCCACCTCTCTGTCCCCTTCGAGATGGCAGACATCAGAAAGGCCAGGGCTGGCACACCTGCGCCTGCCTCAGGCTCCCTGAAGCCCAGAGGCTGGTGTGTGCCCTCTCGAGGGAGGGCAGCGCCCATCCCCGGAGTGCTCTGCCACCTCCTCCCCCTACCCTGGTCCCCCTAAGCTGGGCATCTCTTCCTGGGTGATACACCAGCTGCCTTCGAGATCTGCCCCGGAAAGCACTTCAGGGTCTTGGATTTGTTTCATTTGGGTAATTTCAAGAAAAAAATTAGGGTTTGACACCACTTCACCGGCTACTAGGGTTTAAGCAGTGTTTTCAAGATCCTGAACTGAAGCCGGAGGGCTCTGCCGACCTGTGGAAGCAAGCACTGGGGTTCCATTTGGGGTGGGTGCTTGGGCTCAGCTGCTCTGCAGAGGTTCACCAGAGTGGCCCTTACTGAGTTACCCTCCCGGCTGACCTAGCCTCCCCAACAGGCCAGCACCTCCTACAGAAGCTGAGCCTCTGGGGCTGCACTGGCCTGGACCAAAGCACCCCGTGATTCATGGTCATTATCTCATTTGGAGCTCAGGGCAGCTGCAGATGGGGAAATTGACTGCTCATGATGGATGAGGAGGGAAAGCTGCACAAGGTCACGTAGGCTGCCGTAGGATGCCGGCTGCTCTGAGGGCCACGGACCCAGGCGCTTCCCCATGAGCGTGGCCCATAGTGAACACATGTGGGGGCTTTGCCTTGTCTGATGGTTCAGAGGAGTTTTCAAGTCAGAGAGTTGCTGTCAAGCTGCTGAAGGGGGCGGGGGGGGGGGGAGTCCTGTGGCAAAGGAGGGGTGGGTGGAGCTACTCTGCCTGTCCGTACCCTTGGCCACTCCCTCTGCCTGCTGGGCAGCTTGCATCAGGCTGAGTCTGCATGCCCTGAGCTTCTGCACCTGCTTCTACCTCGTCCACACTCTTAGGACCTGCACCCGCCATCAGGAAGGAAGCAACTGGTCCCTTACTTCCGCCCAGAGCATCTTTTTAGCATCCAGCCACGGTCAGACATAATGGATGTGGCCTAGTCAGTGTCTTCCAATTAATTACCATCCATCCACAGTAGTGAGGATTTTCTATCTGACAGGGTAGGGAGTTCCTTGTCAGTAAGGTCATTCACATGGAGGCTGGGCCTTACAGTGGGGCATCTTCCTCGTCAGAGCCTGGGGGAAAGCTAACTGTGGGCGACAGGTGTGGTTTTGTTACGCCCCCATGTTTGCACCATTCTTGGGGTGGGAGGTGACTGTGGCCTGAGGCTGGGAAAGCCACACGTCCCGTGCAGACATTGAACCCGCGACCCCTGTCTCGTTAGCTCGGAGCGGCAGCCGACTGAGCTAATAAGCGGGTTCTGTAGCCACTGGTTTCCCGTCGCATATGCTGCTTCCTGACTTCTTAACGCAGCAAGCTATTTATACCAGCCGATCCATTCATTCTTAATGAGCCTCGGTTGTGGATTGTAAAATGTTTTATTTTCAGACAGGATTGCTCACTGCCCAGAGCCAGCTGTTGCTATGCCTCCTTCCTTCCCTTCTCTGTTCTTGAGAAATTAGATTTTGGAAGCTCCTTAAGACTCAAACCTCATCTCAAGCTCGAACACACACATGGACAAGCGCGCACACACACGTGCACACAAGTACATACTTCCTCTGTTGACTCTGAACTGTGCATTTTTGCCATATTAGCTGGCCCCGGTACCTGAGCCCCTACAGCATTCAGAGTATCTAGGAGGGTATGCTGGGTGCTGGAGCTCCGGCTGGCTATCAGATAAAAGCAGAACAGGAGGGTATCCATGTTAGGGGCTAGGGTGCCCCCGTCCTTGGGGGCTGAGACTCTGCCTGTATTATAGGTCACAACCTAGTGAAGCAGGTGACCCTGGCTGGCTGGCTGGCTGGCTGGCTGGCTGCTTAAAATTCACTGTCAATTTTTTTTAACTGGAGAGAATTCTGACTTTAAAAAAAAAATGGAGTTCTGGCTTCTCTTTTAAAAATCAGAAGGGCTGCCAATCCCGCCCTCTCAGACACGGCAACAGCTTCCCCTCCCACTGATGGAGCACGCATTGTGGGCCACGGTCCTCAGCCTTCTGTGTTGTCTCTGACCGTCTTTCAGGGTTGCTGAACATGATCACTGGGTGCAGCTCAACGACTGAATGCTTACCTCGCATGCACCAGGCCCTGGCTTCCATGCCACCCCACAAAAGAAAAGAAAAATAGACCCTTCTTCTGGGGTCCATGTCCATGTGCAAAGAAAGGAAGTAGAGGCACAACTGTGAGAGGCACTTGTTGCAAGAGATTTGCACAGATTTCCTGGGCCTTCTCGCGCCGGCCTCCTAGCGCGCTGAGGTGGAAGGCAGGAGCCTGGCTGTGTCACGTACGTGAGTGCCCACGCCTAATTCTGACACATGGCCTTTGCCCACAGTGGCTCTGTGCCTGCTGTAGAGGAGACCGCAGAGCCACCTCCCTGGCCTCCCAGCAGCCTGAAGACACAGCTCCTGGGGCCTGTGCGCTCCTGGGAAAGAAAGCCTCGGTTGTGCAATGCTGCTTTCCCATGAGGATGATGGGAGAGGGGCTGGAACAGTGTCTCTTTTCTCCCAGTCTTCTTGGGGTTCAAGGAGCCTTCCAAGAGATCCTGACAGCCTAACAGAGGAATTTGAGCAGGCAGTAGAGCACTGTGCACATTGTTCTGGGAGGCCACTACACAGCCAAGAGCAGTCTCTTCCTGTCATTCCACACTATTGCCACGCCCCTGTCTCTATCTCTCTCCCTGCCCATACTGCCTCCAAAGCCTGTCAGATTGCCCAGCGCCACCTTGCACAGTGTTAAGAGCTGGCTGGCAGGTCCCACTACCAGTATCACCTTCTGTCCTTCTTTGCCATGCCCCATCTTTGTTAATTTTTTTCCTTGCAGGGGCTTCATGCCCCTAGGGTGCTGCAGAAGATACCTGGGATTTTTTTTTTTTTAATATGAAGATAGTAGAAGCTACCAACCATACATACAAGGACACAGAGACTAAGAACCAAGTAGAAAGAGGATGGAGAGCCGGTGTGAGCTCTCTGACAAGGCCCTCTTGGTCCCACAAGGCACCTCCAAGTTGCTGAGTCTGGTCTTCATAGTATGGTGCTGCCACTTGGCTTAGGAAAATACGTGAAAGAAAGTCATAGTTTGTCTCAGCTGGGGGAGGACTTGGGCCTCGGAGGCTCAGGAAGACCCTTTGGGCTTAGGACCATTAGGCTTTGCCCTGTACAGACAGGAGGGGCAGGGGTCAGCTGTGGAATTCAGCGGCTCCAGTTGCAGCTGCTATGGGGTCAGGGTTCACTTATGGTGTGAGTCTGGGAGGGAGTCTGTCCATCTGGAATGTCATGAGCTGATTCCCCACTCTTTCCAGGGGCACCACAGAGAAGAGAGCCCACAAGGGCAGAGGCAGCCTGTCCTGCCCTCGTCGCCCCCAGAATAGGGCCAGGCCCTTTCCTGCTTACAAAAGGGGACACGGGATACCGAGTCCTAATAGCCTGTGGGGTAGTCTCGGCGTAGAGGGGGAGAAAAATGCCTGAGGTGGTCTAGAAACTGCACCTCCTAGAGCTCTGAGATCCAGAGGCTGCCATTCTTGAGTGGCCATGGCTGTGGCCCTGCTTTAAAAGGAAAGCCCATGTAAATGGCCTCATCTTGCCTCTTAGCCCTCAGTTACAGCACTCTCACACAGGAGCCCTAAGCAGGGAAGAGTCCGCACTCTGGACCTCCTGCTTCCGGCAGCAGCCCCCTGCCTGTCCCAGTGTCTGTGGCTGGCTTAGAAATTGATTTCCTAGAGCAGAAGGCCTCATTAGCCACACCACGAAGGTTAGGGGCATGGCTGTCGCCTCTAATTTGCCCAAACCCAATGACAGACTCAGCAGATTAGCCAATTCCAGATGCAAGGTGAGGTCTTGAGGTGCTTTGCCCTTGTGGAAGCTGTGTCTGGCAAGCGCAGCCCCGGGGCACAGAGCTTCCCCTGGGGCCCGCTGGGCTGAGCTCTGTGCACACAGTGAGTGCAGCGTGGCCATCTGCAGCCCCCCACCTGCCTGGCTGGCTAAGCCTACAACTTAATTCCGCCTTTGGGAAACCCCGCCTGGGGCGACAGTGCTGACTTGCTGTCCAAGGCCCCCCTCCTGCATTGCCTGTCCATGCCAGGGCAAGGCGGGCATTGCAGACGGCCCCCAGCTGACTCCCCCCTCCTCTCAGGAGCATGGCAGAGAAGCGAGCCCACAAGAGAACTGATTGTCCCTGGAGCAGCCATGAGAATCAGGCAGGGCAGGCAGCGCATCCTCTTGACAGTCTCTGAACACAGACACCCTGGGTCTGCGGCTCCTCTAGAAGAAACTATGGCAGAGAAACATGGAGGGATTATAGACAGAAACAGAGGCCCAAGGGAGCTTCCAACATGGAGACCAGAAGAAGGAGAGAGAGACAATACACAAAGACAAGGGCCAGAGGCTTTAACAGGTGCACCCCTGCGATCCCAGCTCTTAGGAAACTGAGGCAGGAAGGTTTTGGATAGCCTGGGTCACATCCCAATGCAGATTTCTTATCCTTATTATATTTATTGGGGGTGGGGGTCAGAACAACCTGTAGGAGTGGGTCCTCTTCTTCCATCGTGTACCTCCTGAGGCTCAAAGGCAGTCCATCAGGTCGGTAACAAATGCCTTTAAGCTACTGAGCCATCCTACCAGCCCCGACAAGACCATTTTCAAAACAAAACACCCACGAAAAAGGCACAAGTCAGGAGGAAACAACAGCCCAGGCCACCTGCCAGCCAAGGAGGCAGGAGAGATGTGGTTCCTGGGTTTGTGTTTGCCAGAAACCAGAGTAGTCACTAGAGCCCCAACAGTACAGAACATACCCAAACCAGCTCATTCCCTTGTCCTCAGAGCCCTCAGACAGCGCTCCCTGATCCCCCAACAAGCCCATTGCCTAGCTTGGCTTTTCCTAGATTCTGTCTGGAGTGCCTGACACACCCCAGGATGAGTTTCGTATCTGCATAGGAACTTTGTAAATCCCTCTTCTTCCACGAAGCCTTCTCTGACTTCTCTCTCAGAACACTGTCTCTCCCACACTGTCATACCCTACCCTGTTCTGTATATCACATTCTCTCTTTCTCTCTCAGAGAGCAGTCCTTGACAACCGTCCTTCTCCTATCCAGAGCTCCTCATTCCAAGCCAGGGACCGCAGAGCTTTCACCCCGGCGACCCCATCTCTCTTCATCTGTGGATTCGTCTTCATTAGCTGGTGCCTCCTATCTGTCTGTGAGCCC
The DNA here is from genome assembly GCF_030254825.1 of Meriones unguiculatus. NCBI lineage: Eukaryota > Metazoa > Chordata > Mammalia > Rodentia > Muridae > Meriones > Meriones unguiculatus. Next base: position 44,344,637 of record NC_083355.1, read on the forward strand.
GAAGGAGAAAGAGAATTAAAATAGATGTGAATGGCTAAGCCTGCACTGGGACCCCTCCTAGCCCTAGATCTGCCTTACCATCAGCCCTGTGCTTCCCTGGTGCCTCTTCCTGCCCGGGCTTATCCTCGGAGCATCTAGGGGCAACCTTGAAGGGGTGCCAGGGAAGGAAAGCACCCCAGCACCTCACCTCGATCTCCATGGGGGCCTGTGGCTGTCCCTGGCTACACAATAGGTCAGGTTGGAAGCATACCATGACTCCTGGTTCCTGGGGAGGAAGGACAGGCAGACACCAAGCCTTTTCCTGGCTGCTGGTGGGCCACCCCTGGGAGGACAGGTTCCCCAGCCTGGGGCCATCTTTCTTCCTGGCTGGAGCCCTGGGGACAAACTAGAGGAAGAGCCCACTGCTCCCCCACCCCAAGAGCAGCATGGCACCAGAACAGGGACCGCCCCGCCCCACCTATTCCCGAGTGTACGGCCACCCTGGCAAGGCCAACTGCAGCTGTGCTATGCCAGCCTGGTGGCCCAGCAAGGCTCACTGGGGGTTCCTATGCCCTCCCCAAGGCCTGATTATCCTTCCTTTACGTTAAAAATATTTTTTGTTGTTTTTAGTATGCAAAAATTTCCACCATCTGCCGCTTCTTGGCAGGATGTTGGAAATATCTCCCTATTTCCCTAACTCTCACAGCTTCTGGAGGCTTTGGACTCCTCGGAACAGAGCAGCAAGGTCTCCAAAGCTCACAGCCTGCTGCCATCTTTGCTCTGGGCAGGTGGAAGTGGTGTGGCCCAGGATGGGGAAGATGGTTTTCCCAACCTTTTAATCAGGGCGGGACATCAGCAACTTGTCCACTATTGGACCGACCTCACACTGGGTCTAAGACTTAGACCCAGGGAGCTGCTGCGCAGTCTCTCGGTTTTTGCCAGGAATCTTGAAGAGGTGCTGGGGTCGCTGGGGAGAGGTGATGGCTGAGCAGAGCCTGGAGACAGATCCCTGTCCCCTGAGCTGTCCCAGCCAGGTGTCTCGACAGGATGGCAGCTGCCACATGTGTCCTATGAGGCATCCAAGGGAGATTTTCCAAAAAGCGAGAGTTCCCCCTCACACCCCACCCCACCTCATGTACCAAAACTCAAGAGTTTCCATGGTGACAGGCAAATTGCAGATCCATCCAAGACTGAGCTAGAGGGGAAAAAAATAATAAAACTGCCCATCCCCAGAGAAGCAGGCCTGGCTAGCTCTAAGCTGCCCTATCCACTGGTGAGGATGAGGGCCCAGCATGATGGGAAAATCTCCAGCAAGTGGACTGGCAAAGCAGGTGGCCGTGAAGGAACCAAAAGGGAGGCTCCCCTTCCTACCTTGTGGTGGAGCCCTGTGAGTGTGGGCAAGGGTACCTCTTCTCCCACAGGCTCTCAGGGCAGGGCTTCCCAGGGTTTTCCTACCTCCTGTCTGAAAGCCAAAGCATGGGCAGAATACAAGCACACACACACACACACACACACACACACACACACACACACACCGCCGACCTATCCTAGATGTGGCCCTCAGATACTCCTAGAATCGTGTGGAGGATAGAAGAGCTGAGGTATGAGCTGACAGCTTTCTGTAGACCCAGAGGGAAAGCAGCATTGGTGCCCTGGTAGCAAATTACCCCAGGTTTAGGGCTTACAGGGACAGGAGAAAGAAAAGGCTGCTTCCCTGACCACTGGAGAAGCTGTGGCTACTGGAGTGAAGTGCTTGTGAGGCTTGGGTAATGTGCAGCATCCTCCCCGTGTCTTTCCCCAGTGAGCCTAAGTGACCACCCACTGGCCAGCACTGCCATCTTTTGTTTTGTGAGAGCAGATTGAAAATGGGATTTGAGTCTTGAGCACAAAGATATGATGATGGCTGTGGCCTCACTTAAAACCCTTAGGCATGGGGCTGGGAAGATGGCTCAGACAGCAAAGTGCTTGCTGCACAAGCCTGAGGACCCGAGTTCTCCGGGCACCATGTGAGAAGCTGACGCCCTGGTGCACACCTGCAAACCTGGCCCTGGGAAGGTGGAGACCGGCTGGGGCTTGCTGGCCCGGGAGTCTTGCTGAATTGATAAGCCGATGAGTCTCAGAAGAGCTGAGAGATGAAGACACCCAATACCAACCACGTGCTTCTGTGTATGTGCATGCATGCTTGATGTCCAAGCCTGGCCCAGCTTAAAACCCTGGGTGAGACCAGACAAAGGCCAGTGTCTGAAGGAAATGAGTAGTTGGTGGCTGGTCCCTGCTCTATGATCCCATTGTGAAATCAGTTGTCACCGGAGCCTGTTACCCCTTTTCCATGGCTCCCTTTGGGCTCTGCCACAGGAGGCAAAGAACAAGTCAGATGAGAGTAACTAGGGGAAGCCTCCAGGATTTGTGCTGTTCCTGTGATTTCCTTTAACCCTTATACAGCGCAGGCGCCCTCCCCAGTCAAGGGCTGCGCTGTTTTGAAGAGACTCTAACAGCTTGAGCCTGCTCCCCATCCCCCTCTTGGAGCACCTACAATAGATGACAGAGTGCAAAGGATGACAGCATAACCAACTCCTGGGACAGCCAACCCCGCCGGGCCCGCCCTCGGCACTAAGCGTCAGGCGGGTCACTGCATTTCAGAGCCATGCACCAAGCCTGGTCCCTAGATCAGCCAGAGGAAGATGGAATAGCCCAGGTCAGAAAGCACTGGAAGATTATGCACGAAAGTCTCTGCCAGAGAGATGGAGAGTCCAAGGTGGAGGTTGGTCACCAACTCCTCACAGGGACTGTCCTACCCCCGTTAGCATTAGCTAACTGCCGTCCTGTGTTCCTTTATTTCTCCAAAGTGTGTGTGGGGGGGGGAGCATGGGAAGCTACTTGCTCCAAGCAGCCCTACTTCCTCCCCATCAACTTGAACTTCCTGGGGACCCATGGGGTTAGTGTTTCGTCAGCCTGGCAATGAGTCAAAACAACATAAGTGTTTGTAGCGCTGATGCCCGTGGGGTCCGGTCTCTGTGGATTGTATTCAGTCTAGACCTGACAAGGAGCTAAAAAATATCAGGTTCTTACCTACAATTCTCATGAGCCGTGAAGGGCACATGAACCCACCCCCATCCCTCTTCATCCCCTTCTTGGTTCTGTGTCATAGGGGACCAAATCAGAAGTCTTAGCAGTGGGCATTTGAGAGAAAGCGAGAGAGAAAAGGGTAAGGGACTGAAGCAGGGGAAGAGAAGCCAGGGACAGTCACATTTCATCACTCAGTGACGGGACATCACACCAGCCTACTCTTGGGGGCGGGAGGTGGGCTCCCGGCCGTGCCGAGGGAGAACAACAGAAACTTCCACCGGAGGAGACTGTCACAGTCATCCTCATGGGATGCAGAAAGGTCTTGGGTGAAGGAAGTGCAGTGAGGATGGTGAGGAGACAACAAATTCAGCATCTACCGAAGGGGGCTGACGAGGTAACTCAGTTGCTGGGTGCTTACCTGACACACACCAAGACCTGGGTATGGGCCCCAGCATCATAACGCTAGGCATGGTGCAGGCTGGAGAGATGGCTCATGTTAAGTGCTCTTGGTGGTCACAACCTCCTCTAACTCCAGCCTCAGGGAGCTGCAATGCCTCTGACTTGCATTCACATGCATATACCTGCGCTAATGTATACTCATTCATTCATACACACACGCACACACCAAGAAATAAAAATAAATCTTCAAACAAAAATCTAGGCATGATGGTACATACTCAGATTCCCAGCATGCAAGTGGAGGAGGCAGGTGAATCAAAAATTCAAAGTCATCCTTGGCTACATAGCAATTGAAGGCCATCCTGTCAAAAAAAAAAAAAAAAATCCATTTTGGTGGTAAAACTGGCAGGACATGAAGACCAAAGCAAGGCCAGCACTACGCGATTATCAGACCTTCATGAAGCATCTCCTGTGTGCCGGCTGCTTGGCTTTGAGCAGCCAAGAGCTGAGACCTTTATAAGGGTGAGGTGTTCCGCCGGCTTCACCTGTGGCTACCCATTTGTGTGACCTGAGTCCCCCAGCCGGGAGGCAGCATAACTGAGACACAAAGACTTTTCGAAAGGTTCTGGATCTGACCTTCCCCTAACGGACCAGCCCTTCCTCTGGTGTGGCTCACTGCAATCTCAGGAGACGGAGCACAGCTCCAGAAAGAGTTCAGAGGCGCAGGTGGACCCTCACAGACATGGGGGGGGGGGGTGGCTCTGACCTCACCTCCTCACAGCTGCAAAGCTCCAGAAAGAGTTCAGAGGCGCAGGTGGACCCTCACAGACATTGGGGGGGGGTTACCTCACCTCCTCACAGCTGCAGAGTTGGGAAGATGCCACACTGAGCCCAGTGCAGAGCTCAGCCCACCCCCTCCCTAACCCACACTCTGCACTTCAAAGGGAAGCACACAGGCTGAAGCTCTGACCCTGTGACCTGCCCCGAGTCAGTCACCTGTGAGAGCGCTGTTACCTTTGATCCCACACCTACTTATCGTCTTTATCATCACTTAGTTACACGCTGTGGAAATTAATGAAGAGAGTCAGAAAAGAGGCCAGAGCTGTTTCATTAAAACCAAGATATAAAAGTCTTGAAGAAGCAAGTTGCCTTTTTTTTTAATCTATTGAATTAGGCGTGGGCAGGACAACTGCAAAAAGCAGAAGGAAGATACGGAAAAATCGAGGAAGATTCTGTTCTCAGCTCAGCTTGCCAGGGTCTCTAAGCTGCAGTGAGAAGAACTTGAGCCAGAGTCACAGGCCAGGTACAGATTGGGCCACACGGCCGTTCTCAGAAACACACCCTGCTTCAGAAGGTTGGCACGCGGATGTGCGTCCCTGCTTAAAATTAAAATAGAATGTCTGAAGGATGAATATATCCTGTATTATGACACCCACGGCTGATGAACGAGCCAAATATGGTGTTGAGTGCAGAAAAGAGGGTGTTCGCCGAGCCCTCGCTCCTCGTGGTTCATGACACCCCACTGTGCCTGGCTGATGAGGACCCAGGCTGGCTCCCTGCTGGCTTCCTGATGAGAGCTAAGTGTTAGGAACAGCCAGCCCTCCAGGGCTGGAGCCCATCTTCACCAACATGAGCACACGCCCCAGTCTCCTGCCTTACGCCTGCGGTTGCTGCCTGAGGGTCAGATGTGCTAAGTTTCTTTACAAAACCATGGCCTTGGTGTTCAGTGTGGCCAGGCGGAGGCCTCAGAGTCCCTGTGCCTACATCAAAGGTGGTCCTCTACTCCTACCAAACAAAGGGATCCAGCCCACAGGGAGGCCATGATGCGTGAAGATGGCTGGCGGAGGGGCGAGCCTTCCCTGACAGTGCTGGGGGGGGGGGTGTACATCCTCCTTAGCTGCTGGGAAGGAGCTCCTGCTCTGGAGAACACCATCATTATTCTAGGCCCCTTTATGGTGGCAGGGGTGCCCTTGCCCACTCTGTCCAAGCAGTAGAAAATAATCATGACTTCTGTTCTTGTCTGTTCCAGTGGTTTCTAGTGACAGTGACTCGGATCTCAGCTCCTCCAGCCAGGAGGACAGACCCATGCCCACTGGGGTCAAGGGCACAAAAGGTGACAAGCCTAAAGGGGACTCAGGTAAGTGTAGAGAGCCAGCAGTTGGTTTCCAGAGCCTGAGGTGCTGGGTGGCTTTTTTGTTTCTTTGGTGGCAGGTTCCCAACTGGTATCTGGAAAGTGTTCCTAGGAACCAAAGAGGCCAGGCTCATCTATATATAAGGGATAAGGAAGAAGGGCAAGACAGATGAGAGGCGGGGCCAGCAGGGCTGCGCCCTCTGCACTCTTCCTAGGAAGCGCCCTGGGCAGCATTGCTCATTGTGAACCACAAGGGGATATGGCAGTTAGGTACAGCTCCCTGAACCACTGGCCTTCTGTCGTGCAACTGCAGTGGGGTCCCAGGATGTGCCATCGCCTCCTGACTGGCACTGCCTTCTCTTTACCACAAACGAGGTGGCTCAGGCCATCTCCAAAGTCTCTTCTCACGTTGAGCCCGTTTTGTGCCTCCTGACACTTGGGTTACCTGGGCAATGAGGTAGGAGCAGAGAGGGGAATGAAAACAGAAGGCCTTTCGTCTCTTGAAGCACAAGAATGGCCTTCTGAAAAGAGCACTAGCCTCCTTCCTCTGTGTCCTCCTGGGTCAGTACTAGGACCTTCAAAGGAACTTTCAGGGAGGCTGATCTTAGAGCGTAAAGAGTGAGCCCTGTAATATCTGCCCCAGACTAGAATGAAATGCCTTAAGGAGCTGTCCTGGAGCTGAGACCATGACCTCAGACCCAAGCTGACATGGCAGGAATCCTTGTTGGGAATGAAAGTCTGGGCAAAGCCAGAAGTGGCAAATGCCTAGCACACGTACTACCACCTCTCCATCCAGTGCCATGGCAGACATTACTAGTTGATTATGGTGCTCTTCCCCACAGAGCCCTGATGTGCCTTCAGAATCTTCCTTAATAGTTTCCCAAATGGTCAGTCTGGGAGATGAGGCAAGGAAACTAGTCCTGGACTTGGCACCAGCATCCCCAGAGGCTCCATTAGGAAAATGTACAAATTGCCTGCCAGCCTTGGTCTCAGGACAGGCTTCCCACTCCCCACTACATGACGGCTCCCGTCCCTCCCCTCCACGCCAACTCTCAGCTGTGAGCAGGACTTGGAAGAAATACCACAGGCGCCCTTGGCTGGGCAGGGCCATCGTGAATAAGGAGTAGGTTTACACGCATCTCATCTGTTCTTCCCGACAGTTAGTCCTTTGGAGGCCACAGTACATGTGTGAAGGGATAGGATAACTTACAGGAGTCGGTTTTCTCCTTCTGCCATGTGGGTCTAGGGATCAAACCCCAAGTGTCAGGCCTGTAAGCAAGCACCTTTTTTTTTGTTTGTTTGTTTGTTTTTGTTTTTAATCCATGGAGCCATTTCTCCAGCCCCCTTACGCTTTCTCGGAAGCTACAGCGCATTACCCTCTCTGTTTCCCATCTCCCTCAAGTCTCTCCATTCCAGCTTCATCACTCACACCCAAAACCACAAATATACACACGTATGATTTAAAAGTCTTTGCTAGTAAAGGCAGCAAGCACTTCGTGCTACCCCCTCCCTCCAGCTGCGTTATCAGACAGAGACTTGCCTTTTCCCATCCCTCACTCTGTGAAGGGGGGCAAACCTAGTCATTGCCAACTTTCCTGTCAGTAATCTGTTACTTAGGGAAAGAGCCCATTCTCTTGCTCTCATGTGTCTTGTAGAGGTCTGGCTAGAACAGGCAGACATGTGGGTGAGGATCCCTGGGCATATTTACTACCCATAATTCCAGATAAGGTTGGGCCGGCTCCTTGCTAGGCCGAGCTCAGTACGTGTCCATTCCCGTCCACGCCTGGTGTCGTTGCAGGGGGCAGCATGGAGTCACCCGGGTTGGGGCCTGCCTGCCCACCCAGCCATCTTTCGGGCAGCCAGAGCAGCCTGGCCAGCGAGAGTGGGGCAGGTGCTGCCGACCCGCCGGGAGGCACCCCACCACGGCTTGAGCCCAGGGTCCCCGGTGAGTACTGCTTCCAGCAGCATCTTCATGCCCACCTCCCGTCCCTAGTGGCTGGTGACATTTTAAATTCTTCATGTTTGCTGAGCTCTGTGCCAGGCAGTGGGGGACAAAGGTCGGCCAGACCCGTCTCTGCCAGGCTTGACCAGAGGGACTCAGAGTGGTACCACCTTCTGCTCCTGGGTCACTTGTCTGTCCTCTCCTGCTCCTAACAGCTGCAAGGAGTCCTCATTGGGCCCAGCCTGAGTGGGGTCTGTTTCATCCTCCAGAAATCTACTCCATGACTAAGCAAGCCAATGCCAGTCTGAATCCTGGGAGGGAGATTTGAGGCTCTGTGGAGCACATCATTTCCAAGGTGGATTTCCGGGATCCTTGATGGACCAATGTAATAGATATAGAAAATGCTCACCCTGCCTTGTGCTCACTAGCTCAGCATGAGAGCATCATGGCATGGGGGAGGGGGGCCAGGGGGGGAGGAAGTTCTCATTCTCAAACCAGAGAAGATACAATATCCTTCAAAGACCAGCCCCAGCTAGGCTCCAGAATCCTGTCTGGAAGCCCGCAGGCACATCTATGAGACAGCATCTGCTGTGCCCCTCAGTCTCCCTCAAATAGCCTGTGTACACCCCAACCACCCCATTCCCTGTTCCATGGTTCCCCCCAAACCACATGTCTCTGGGAAGGACACAGCAGTAGGCAGGTCTTGGGAGTGGACCCGACTCTCTCTCTCCAGCCTCAGGATGCATTCTAGTCCCAGCACTGACAAGCTCAGCCATGTGAGCTTGGGAATACAGCTAGACATAGGCCATGAGGCCTCTGCAGTCGGCCCCACTGAAGCATCCCTCACAGGGAGCCATCTGCCCTGCCCAATGACCAGAGTGTAGGCAGGGAGTGTCTCCTCATGGGTCCAAGGCACCCTGAGGTCACTGTGTTGAAGACAGCCTGCATTTGGACAGACAAACTGAAGCCCAGGGGACAGAGCAGAGGCTTGTGAGCACAAGGCACAGTGGAACAGTGCTGGCTGCTATCTGGGTGTCCTCAGCCCCAGGCCAACCCTAGACCCTCCAGATGCTCAGGCAGCCAAGGGTGCAGTATCACCTCTCAGTCCATTTCATCCGAAAGCTGGACTGTCACTGGGAAGGAAACCACGTCCACTCACTATTCTGTGGTCTTTTTCTCTTACTTCCAAAGGAAAAAGACATACACGCGCAACTCCCCGCTACTGACGTGGATGTCTGGCATCCCTAGGCTGAGGCAGAGTCTCCAGAAGAAGATTAAGAGCAAAGATGGACAGGGTGCCCGGCTCCTCTCTGAAGGCTCTTGAGGCCTCACAAGCACCCTGCTGGCCTTGACCAACTCAACAAACCAGTATTTGGGGACCAAGTATGCTTGCCCCCACCCAGTAGTGCCTTGCTTCCCCTGGGCAGAAAGTCTCTTATCTGCCACTTCACTCAGCCCCCCCCTTATTTATTGCCCCCCACCTGTCCCATTCATTCCCATGTTTTGATTTGCTTGGGTCTTGGGCTGGGCTGGAAGGGCCTTCCTGTATGCACTGAAGTTTTGGTGGGGCCACACGGGGCTTTCTTTGTACCAATGGTGGGAACTCTAACCCTGAGTATGACCCTGAAGAGCTGAACACCTCCTAGCTTGAGCCTGAAGCACCCACGCCTTTCCCCTCCTTCACTGATGGAGGCCTAAGCATGGCCCTGTCTACCCCAGGCTAGCCTGGGAGCTGGGTTTAACCAGCCCTGACAATTCCCTGAAGCCCCTGTTGGCCTACAGGTTTTTGCTCCACCCAGGCTCCCAGCTCCCCTAAGACATTTGAAACACTTTTCGCTCTTCAGTGGAAAACGAGGCTCCCACCCTCCCTCATGCTCACTGGCCCAGCCTGGGAGCTTCGAATTCTCAAACCAGAGAAGGCATGAAAAATACTCAAAATACAGATGCTTTGGGAAACCCTCTCCCTTGGTGAGGTGCTATGGGTCCATGCCCTTCCTCCCTCTTAGTCTAGTTCATCCTCCCCCACCACCATCCCTTCATCCATGGAGGGCTTTCTCCCCAAGGCCATTAGCCTTTGCCATTGCTGCTGGCAGAGGACAAACTCACCATTTCCCTGTGATATGTAATACTTCAGCATTAAAATAATAAACGTGAAAACGTTCACGGAGCCACTCTTGATCCAAAGACCACAACCGCCACATCCAACTTGTGTTAGGATAGCAGTGGATGGATTAAAACAAGTAGTGCCGATTCACTGAAACCCTTCTACAGCCTGGACCCTCTAGATCAGTGTCTCAGTGCCGCGCCTAACACTAACGCAAGCCCATTTATGCAAAAACTAATCGAAGTGGGTTCAACGGGGCCGTACAGAACTGTTTCCTAAAGAGACATTGACTCTGGCCACATGCTCATGGCCTGGGAACATGCATCATTTCTCTGTCCCACTCGACACAGAATTTAAAAAGTGGATTAGCAGGGTGCGGTGGTGCATGCCTTCTCTGGTGAACCGAAGATGGATGCTGGCATCGGGGAACCCCCAGATAACAACTCTATACTCACTCTCCACAGTCCGTAAACCCCATCCTTGCACACAGAGCAGCCAGCCAGCCTTTTCCCACACCGTAGGAACAGGGAAAGGCACCCAGAGCCTAGCTGAACACCTCAGAGCGTCCAGCTCAGGGGAGGAGGAACTTAGATCCTCTGAAGACACTAGAAACAAGAAAATGCGGGTTCTAGGACCCAGAGGCAGGACACTACTTCAGTATTAGCCCTAGTGCTGCCAAAAATGAAAAATTAATGATAATTCTACCTTTTAGAAAAGATGTTAATTTTCTTCTAAATTAAAAAAATAATAGCACGGGGCTGGGAAAAGGATTTGCTCAGTGCTCCAGAAGCATGGGAACCCCAGTTTGATCCCCAGAACCTGTGTGGCATAGCTGGGCATGATGGCATGCCTGCCTTTGTAAACCCAGTGCAGGGGAGGCAGAGGCAGGCAGAGCCCTAGGGCTTGCTAGCACCTGCCAGCCTAGCCTGCTTATCAAATTCCAAGCCAAATAAGAGACCCTGCCTCAAAAAGGAATGGAAGAAGAGAAGGAGATACCCTCCCAGGAAGCAAAACACAGAAAAGCAGAGGTACAAGAGCGCAGGGGCCGGAGCCCAGCTAGCTGGCGGGAGCCTAGGTCTGTCCCCAGCTCAGCAGCAACCTGGGCACGGTGGTGCACGCCTATAATCCCGCCACTCAGGAAGCAGAGGCGGGAGGAGACAGCCACGCCCATCCTTAGCTACAGGGCGAGACCAGCCTGGGCTACCTGAGACTTTTTCTCACAGGGGTACACGGTAGGGATAAAATGGACTAACAGAAATCTCCAGCAATGTAGAACTTCCAAACCAAAAAACAGGGAGGAGCGTGGGCATTGAAGCTGGAGGGCCAGCTCATCGGTTCGGAGCACTTGCAGCTTAAACAAGACCCGAAGACCCAAGTTTGGTTCCCAGCACCCTTGTCCAGCAGCTCCATGGGATCCAATGCCCTCTTCTGGCCTCTGTGAACCCCCTCATGTAACATGGCATGCACACATAAAAATAAATCAGAAAAAGGAAAATCGCATAGGAGAGATGTGATGAGAGGGGGTGTGAGCAGTCCCTAATCAGGCACAGGGTTGGGGGAATGGGGCAGGGAGCCTTGGCCGCCGCTGCCCGGCACGGTGACTGCAGAAGAGTCCACACGCTTCAGTGGGCCAGAAGCAGTGTTTTCATCACTGGGAAATGGTGAGGGGGCTGAAGAGATGGCTCAGCACCCTCTTGCTCTTCCAGAAAACCTGGTGCCATTCCCAGTACCCATGTTGGAGGGTTCACAACTGTTTGTAACTCCAGCTCCAGGGGATCCAATTCCACAGTGCCTGCATTCGAGCATGTGCACACGCACACACACACACAAACTCCCCCATCTCAAGAAAAATAAGGGCTGGAGAGATGGCTCGGCCAGTTAAAAGCACTTGCTGAAGACTTGGGCTCAATCCCTAGCACCCACATGGTGACTCTCTGTTACTTTACATCTTTATCATGATTCTCAAGTTCCAGGAGATCGGATGTCCTCTCCTGACTTCCGTGGGCACTTTGTGTGCATGGGGCACAGGCACACAGGCAAAACACCGTATGTCTAAAAAAAATTATTTTTCAGACAAGGCCTCACTATGTAGCCCTGGCTGTCCTGGAACTCTCTTATTGTAGACCAGGCTGACCTCAAACTCACAGAGATTCTCCTGCCTGAGCCTCCCCAGCACTGGGATTAAAAGTGTATGCCACCACATCTAGCCTAAAAAAAAAAAATTAAAGAAAAATGGATAAAGGGTAAAAGGCAGACATATTAAATCTAGTTTAAACATTGCACGTTATAAACCAGTGTTGAAATATCACAGTATGCCACAAATACATACAATTCTCATGTTTTCATGTATCTGTTAAAAAATAAATTTTAAAACTCAAATGGGAAGCTGAGGCTTTAGCTCAGCGATAGAGCACCTGCATATCATGCATGGTGCCCCAGCTTTCAGCCTCAGCACTGTACAATTACCTGATTTATTGATGTAATCATCATTTCTCTTACTGCTGTGACGAAAAAGACCACAGATGCTAACTTACGAGAGCAAAGATGGTTTCCAGGGGTTTCAGTCCATGATAGCAGGAAGGCATGCAAGCAGCCTAGAAGCAGGGACCCAGCTGTAAAACTCAGGGACACAGACAGACACACGCCGCATGCACACACAGAAGGCAGAAGGAGCACAAAGGGGGAGAGATGAGGGAAAATAATGGAGAGTATTATCAAAGTAACCCTGTGCATATATGAAACCATGAAAGGATAACTTTTTAAAATGTAAAGCCTTGTGAATGCTGAGAGGAAGTGGTTTCTGGTCTCCACATACCCAGCCTGATGTCTTCCAGGTGCGGAGGGGAAGGTGTTTTCAGGCATGAGTGTTCTCAAGTGTTTTCACCTCTCATGCACTCTTCGCCACTACAGGATGCTTTCCAACCAGACCAGAGAGAAAACCAGAAAAGAGCATACAGAGGATGCGGGGAGAGGCAGGGGATCCCTGGAGGACACAGGAGAGAGGCAGGATACAGGGGGCACAGGACAGGGGACACAGGAGAGAGGCAGGGAATCCCTGGAGGACACAGGGGACACAGGGGAGAGGCAGGACACAGGGGAGAGGCAGAACACAGGGGGCACAGGACAGGGGACACAGGACAGAGGCAGGGAATCCCTGGAGGACACAGGGGACACAGGGGAGAGGCAGGACACAGGGGAGAGGCAGAACACAGGGGGCACAGGACAGGGGACACAGGACAGAGGCAGGGAATCCCTGGAGGACAGGGGACACAGGAGCAAGGCGGGAATCCCCAGGTCATTGTGGAGTCATGCAATTCTACTGGATTGGAACATGAGGACAGAGGAGAAAGGCAGGAATAAAAAGAGTATGCAAGTAGGGGGGGGTTCTATGCTAAAGTATGACATACATACATAAGCTGGAAAACCAAAAATTAAAACTAGTAGACACAAAGACGAAGACGCAAGGGAGCTAAAGTCCCCAAGGTCGCCCTAAGAGGACTTGGGATGGACAGGGGTGGCCGTCCATTCACCAAGCATCAAAGGACACCGGAAGCACTGGAGTCGCCTTTATGCCGAGCGTGTATGGGGGGATGTATGCTGGGGTGTGTGATGGGATGGGGCCTACGCCATAGCACACCTGTGGGGGTCAGAGGACACTGCATCTGCATGGCCAGGCTCACACACAATGCCATCTTGCTGACCCCTGGAGTCTTTCGGTGGAAATCGTTCACACAGAACACCTAATAAGCCCGGGGAGGGTGGCTGGCGGCAGAGAGAGCTCTCCATCCATAGCAGGGCTGAGGAGCTGAGGAGCTGCCGCACAGAGAGAACCAGGCACCAGCTGCACTGCAGCCTCCTCTGCGGACCTCCTAGACTTAGTCAGGACTGCTCAGCGATGGTGCAGAAGCCGCCCGCATTCAGAGAGACCGTCATGCTAATTCTGCCAGTCTCACAAAGACAGACGCCCTAAAGCCCCATAAAAACATGCATAATACCAGGAAAAGCCAATCGTCTAAGGCAGTGGTTCTGGGTCGCAACCCCTTTGGAGGGCGGGGGTTGCCTACGGCCATCTGCATGGCGGATCTTTCCACTATGACTCATAACAGCAGCACCATTGGAGGAGTTAAGAAGTAGCGACAGAAATGACTTTATGATTGGAGGTCACCACAGCAGGGGCTGTGTCAAAGGATCCCAGCGTTAGGAAGGTCGAGAGCTGCTGGTCTAAGTGAACAGAAGAGACGGATGGGAAGAAGGAAGAAAGGGGTAGATAAGTTCAGCATGCAGCATGCATGTGTGGGCCCAGGGGGCTAACAGCCAGCGCGGCGGGGCAAGAGGACCCAAGTTCAATTTCCAGCACCTACGTCAGGAAGCTTACAACCGCCTACAACTCCACCTCCAGGAGGGCCTGACCACCTACAGCACTGGATTCACATTCTGTAAATTAAAACTAAAACAACATGTACAGCCAGGCACGGTGGCACACACCTGGAATCCCAGCACTCAGGAGGCAGAGGCAGGCTGTCTGCCTCTGTGAGTTCAAGGCCAGCCTGGTCTATAAAGCCAGTCCAGGACAGCCAAGGCTACACAGAGAAACCCAGTCTCCAAAACAAAAAGAAAAAATCATATACTTGTAGCAACATTTTTAGAAAAATATTTTAAAGCACTCCATCTTCAGTAGAAACACAGGAGGGGGCTGTTTTCATTGATTTTTACACGCATGAGTGTCCGGCCCCACATGTATCTGTGCCCCGCATGCATGAAGTACCTATGGCTGCTAGAAGGCGGCATCAGGTCTGGGACCGGAAGCCGTGAGTCACACGTGGGTGCTAGACTCAAGCCCAGGTCCTCAAAAACTTTGAGGGTGTGGCTGCTGCTGTTGCTTTGTTTTGTTTTAGTTTTCCACACTAGTTAACTCCACATGGTCCAATTCCCCTGTAATGATGGTGGTGGCAGTAAGCGGCAGCAGCTGGCCATGAGGGGACACCCAGGCCCACGGCCTGTCCTGTAGCAGGTTGTGGTGTTCAGAAGAATGGGCGGGCCACACACACTTCCCCCTAGGAGACGTTCAGCTTAGGACAGGCTTGTCGGAACAGAACCGTCCTAGACCTGGGAGCCCCTGCATCTACTCCCCAGCCTGTAGGTGGCTGTCCCCCACGCCCACCTTAAGCTACAGGGCCCTTTCCCATGCCTCTAAGGAGGAAAGCCCTCCCCAGCCTAGCACACACTCCCCACCCAGGCCCACCTCCCCAGAGCCCCCCGACCCCTGCAGCAATTAAGGCAAACTGCAAACGTGTTCTTGCAGAGAGCTCATCTCCAGTCAATCCTGAACAGTTTGGCTTTGAGGCTGAGAGTGCAGACCCCTCTACAAGGTCAGGGCTGCTCCTGAGGCCAGGGTCCTCTAAGCTGCCACGGAACCAATAAATCATTTCTTTGCAGAATGCATGCAGGGTCTCATTCAGATGCCATTCAAGTTCAATGCATGGTGCTACCACACAAGGGATGTCCCTGCTCTGCCCTTTGGAGCTTTGGAACAGCGAGGCTCACCACACTGGTCTGGCCATCGGCTCACCCAGCAGACTGTTCAGGCTGGGAGCCCTTCCTGGCATCTCGGCCTTAGAGGCTGTCAGCAGACCTCTTTCCCCGGGTAGGCACCAACAAATGGCTACCCCCTCCTCATAGGGCACCGACAACTTGGGGAACCCATGAGTTTACTGGGCTTCCTTACTAGGCACAGGTGATCCCGGAGCACTTGCCCAGAACTACAGAAATGGAGTCCCCAACTTCAGTTACCTCTACCTGCTCCCTTGAGCCTCCTGAGATCAGGAGGTCACAGGCATTAGGGCAGAACCACATACAGCTGGCTAGGAAACCTCAGATGAAGATCCAATGACCCTTCCTCCTCCCTCCCAGTAGGGAGCATCAAGAGTCAACAGGCCCCATCTGCAGGGGGTAGTCACAGCTGCCCTGATGGAGATGGTGGCTGGTGCGCTCACTCTCCCACAGAGGCTGGGGGAGGGGAAATGAAGAGGTGATTTTCACTCTCCCAGGGCGGGAGACCACCCTGTTGGGACCTCACTTTGAAGCCCACTGAACCCCTGAAGCAGTCTACCTGCCTTTTCAGTCCCACCCTCCCTAGGGAGTGTGGCACAGACCATGTGGAGATGAGCCGGGCCAGCCAAGAAAGCATACCTTCCTCACAGGCCCAGGAGAGCGCCTGGCTTGGCCAGCTCCTTAGCATCCTTCCAAGGCGGTACAGCCCTAGCACAAAGAACACCTACAGCAGCATTCCCAGCTGGCTCAGCACATTTGAGACATTTCCATCCCCCCAAAATGGGGGCTGGTGTCCTCCCCTAATGTGAACACATACAGTTTCTGACATTGTATCTGCAGGTTCTCAGGAGCCTGCACTGTCTTGGGTCAGCCCCTCACGTGAATGTGAGGGCAAGGTGCAGCCAGCTGAGGCTGCAGGGCTTGGAGCAGTGGAGACCGGCACCAAGGACTCCAGGCAGTGCCCTCCCTCCCCACCTCCTCTCACCCGGCCTCCTCCCAGACTGGCTTTGTTTGCTGACAACAAACAGCTCTCAATTCCACGGAGCCAAGGCCACAGAGACATGAATCATTTTGCTTCGAGGGGAAGGCAGTGACCATCGTGGCCACCATTTGTTGAGTTGGACAGCCGCTACCAGCTTTAGGGAGTCATCAGCCAGCCAGGAGTCACTGTGCCCATTGCACAGTGAAGGAAAGTAAGAGACCTCAAGACAGCCTGCAGATGCGCCAACATGAACCGATGCCCAGGACAGGGCTCTGTGGATGAGGCTGCAGTGGGGACCCGGGATCAGGGAAAACAACCAGGATGCTGGGAGCAGAAAAACAGCGTGGCTGTGTACACAGCACCTGTGGGGACTTTCAGGTGGAAGGGGAGGAGGCCAACCCTTTGTTCCATTGGAGAATTTTCTACTGCTGATGTGACAAATGCAAGGAAAGCCCAGTCCCTGCACAGACTTCACCCACCTGCTGCCCATGGCGCGGTATGGATGAGTGTGCCCCGTGCTAACATCTGTCTTTGTTCATTCGGTTGAACCTAATGAAGCAGCCATTTCTCCCCTTCATATCTGGGCTCAGAGAAACAGCGGGTTTGGCTTAGACAGCTTCCAGGAGCTTCTGTCAATCAAGCATCCCCTCCAGGCTTTAGCGGTCTCAAATATGTGCACTTAACAACAGTCCAAAGGTGTGACCAGGACACGGGGGTGACCCTTGAACTCCAGGATGGCCCCACAGACCCTAGCTCACCTCATAAGCCCCCACAGGCACTTCATTCTCCCATGGGCACTCACTTACTTGCTGTGTGTGTGTGTGTGTGTGTGTGTGTGTGTGTGTGTGTTAAAATTTACATATTCTTTGCCATTTTAACACTCTCAGGAATTCATTCACAGCACTACACAACCCTCACCAGCAGTCAGTGTTAAACCTTTGTCGTCCCCCAAAACTGGAGCTCTGTGCCCATTAGGCAGTAGCTCCCCACGCTTCCGCACTGCCCGCAGTGCCAACCGCCATCTCTCCTCTCTGATTTCTGACTATGCTGGGTGCCCCAGTATAGGGAACCACTCGATGCAAGGTCCTTCCCTGTTGTGGCGCGTGTCATTTCAGAGCTCAGACAGCGGTGAGTGATACCCACCGCATGATCCACCATGAGGCACCGACCCACTCAGCTCCCTATGGCCATTTGACTCACTTCCATCTTTCGGCTTTTGGGAATAAGCTCCTGGGAACTCAGGGCTCCGGGTGTGTTCAAGCCCCACCCCCACCTGCTCCAGAGCTCCTGTAATGGTGGTGCTGGCGGTTGTCACGGAGACAATTAGAAGGAGCAAGTCACATACACAGCCGTTAGGAGAGTGTTTCCCCCGAAACTTCACAAGCCAGGCCTCTCAGCCCATTCCCTACAGCCGGCTGGGGGAGGGGATGGGGGCGCAGGTTTGCCTCGGGTGCCCCTCACTTGCTTGCCTGGCTCAAAGATAAACAGGCTGAAGAGTCTCTCTTTCGGGAGACTCTGTCACCCACCAGGTTACACGCAGCTCACGGGTCCTTTCAGACTCAGCCAAGAAGTTCCAGACAGGTGCGCTCAGGCTGGTGCTACTCTGCCCATTGTCCAACAGGATCTGGCTGTTCCTGTTCTACTTCCACATCACATCTCGATACACAAACGTGAGGCCAAGGGTTCGAGGCCACAGCAAGTAGCACTTGTAACAGAGAAGGGAGAAGAAATGTGCCTCCTCATTGGGAAGAAGTCTAAAGCCTGGTGGAGCAAGGGAGGTTGCCTCTGAAGAATTTACTGACACGGGCACCTGTAGCCTCTCCTTCCTCGTTAGTGACGATGAAGGAAGGAGGAACCTATTCTCTTCACCAGTTAGACTCTTGACTATCCATGACCTTAACAAGTACCCAACCTTATCCATGTAAAAACCACCATTCAAAAAAAATAAATAAATAAACCTGACACAAACATTCCTTTGACCTATTTTTTTTTAATACACTCAAAGTAATTTACCCAAAATCTAGAGAATATGGAATGCTTTTTCCTTAGCCCATTGATTTCACCACAACTGGAAAGTGAAAACAAAGCAGGTTCCCAGAGCATAAGGAGGCAGAAATAAAAGCAGGCAGCAAGGAGGGAAGGAATCTAGAAAAATCAAAATTGGAGAGACCGTGCAGAAATAGCAGGCATTAAGACTCAGCAGAGCCCTCATCTCCAGGCTGATCCCCGTCCCTGCCTCCAGCCTGTGTCTCCTGGAAAACTCTGATGCCAAGGCAAAGGGCCCTGCCTGACTTCTCCTGACTGTTGCAGTGCAGGACTGGAACCCATGGCCTCAGGTACATTCAGGCAAGCCCCACCCACAACCCCCACAGCCAGCACTCCTGCCCCCTCTTTCCTGGCTCCTCCATCAGCCTGGGATCCTCCAGAGCCCGGCGTCTCCCCCAAGACCAGCAAAGAGCCCTGCACATGCCTTGGGAACTTGTGAGAGCCTGGCTAGGGAAGGGGTGTCTGTGGAGGGGGGTTACAGGGTCAGAGCTGTGTTGTCTACCCACAGCCCAGCTAAGGGAGACCCTAGTCCTGAGAGTTCGTTCGCATCTGAGTCAGGACATGCATATCTCAGCTCTTGAGAGCTGTAAGAGGGAGCCTCCAGAGCCATGCCAGTTCCAGACAAACAGCCAAAGCCCCTCAGGGATGCCTGCACCTGAGGAGGCTTTCCTCCACAAAAACAGAACTTCGCCTCCCTAGCTCACCAACAGCCTTCATGTGGAGTTCAGACACTCCCTTCCTTGAACTCAGGGCAAGCCCGTAACTCTTTACAACAGCTCAAGAAACAGGAAGCTGAGCCAGCCTTTCGTTCCCCACAGAACATGCAGGTGCCTGCCCTCAACTGTTCCATCCAGCGGGAGTACCCTCGCCTGTGACCTTTCCAGGTGCACTGCACTGGGCGTCTGCCTCTCCACTCTTTCTCCCTGGGAAATGACCAGTTCCTTCTCTTCGGTTTGTCCTGCTCTTGGCGTACGAGCGGCAGCATCAGCCTCCACCTTGGTTCTCAAGGGAGCATTCTCCTTTGTGCTGTAGAAGACGCAGGCCCACGCCTCTGCTCTCCCTATTCCCAGCAGAGGTGGGGCTGGCTGGGGGCTCCCAGAGTGCTAGTCACGGTGGAAGAGGGCCGCTCGCTAGGAAGCGGCCCTCAGAGGGCCACCATCGGTCTCTGCTATTTGCAGTTAGGTAAACAGTCTTAAGTAGCTTCTCCAGTCAGGGAGGAGAGACCCCAAAAACTGCCACAGGAATGCCTGCAGTCAGCTGGAGGGTTGCTGAGTTCCTGACGTAAACAGAGAACTGAACATCCAGGAAAGACAGATTCCAAGCAGCAGAGAAAGGGAAGGTTAGCAGCTTCAGCCAAGGGGATGGGAGGAGCCTAAGGCTGAGACCCTGTGAAAGACAGGCTGGCTTGGATATTTTATAAAAGCCCTGGGCCCTCCCCTTCCCTTTATTGGTCCTGTTGAGAAACCTACCCACCCCCATGCCTTTTCTAAAATTCTTCTGGGAACAAAAGGGAGCCTCGTTTTCTTTCCTGGTTTATGTCCCTGTAAGTCTCCATGATTTTTGGATATAAATTCAGGAGTAAAATTAGTACATCAAAGCTGGGTGTGGTGGCGCACGCCTTTGATCCCAGCACTTGGGAGGCAGAGGCACTCGGATCTCTCAGAGTTCCAGACCACCGTGGTCTACTTAGTGAATTCAAGGACAACAAGGACTATATCGAGAAACCCTGTCTCGATAAACAAGCAAAACAAACAAATTTAGTATGTAATATCAGTCTATGGTTTTTTAAAATTATTATTTACTTAGATACACGGTCTCAATTTGTAACCCAAGCTGTCCTGGGGCTTGCAATACTTCTGCCTCTGCTTCTTCAGTGCTGGGATTCCAGCTGGCTTTCTTGGGGTTACCATCATGGGGTCACTCCATGCGCCACTTTGCATGACTCCAGCACAGGCTCAAGGTCCACTTTTCCTCTAACACAGGGAGGGTGCTGTCCTCCTAGTCTCCTCACTAGACCCTAGCGCCAGCCCACAGCACCAGGAACAGGTAACCACCAGGAAGTCTAGGCAGATGGCTGGCATCCTGCTGGCCCCGTGCTGGCTACACAGGCACACTGCTGCCTGGGCCATCCCTCAGGACCCTGCACTGCTACCCTGCTACCATCTAGAAGTGCTAAATAATTTTGAAGAAGGGACCCTGGGCTCTGCCAATGATACAGTGGGTCCTGGCAGGCACAGTAAAATTGCAAATCTATGAAGAAGGCACCAGCAATGGCCACAGCCCACGGGGCCCCTGACGGCGCATCTGCCTTTTCCAAATCTCACCTGTGAGATGAGAGTGAGGAAGCCGACAGTTTGGGGTTGTGCTCTCCAGAGCCCCTGAGGTGAGGAGGGATCGTGGGAAGCTCAGAAGGTGTGTTGGGGTGTGTTCCAGCCCTGTTGCCAACACTGGCTCCCCCTTAATTCATCCTCTGTGCATGATGGGCTTTGGCCTGTGCCACCTAACGTGGTGGCACCTCAGGATAGCGGATGCTCAGCCCACACAGAAAGTCCTTTCTGACCCTGCCCCGCCCTCCGACTCACCTTGAAGCAGGTCAGGAGATCTCATTGAGAGGGCCATCCAGATCCCTGCAGGAAAGAAGCGAAGGATTCTGAGGAGAGGTGCCCCCTGGGCCCCCACAGTGCACGCAGCATCTGTACCCTGACACTTTTATTTACTGTCCCCCCTTGGGAGTGTGTCCTCATGTCCTTAGGCAGGCTCCTGAGTCACGTGAAACGTACATGTATGAGCTATGCTTTTCTCTTGTTGAGCTGTTTTTCGGTGGGGGGCACAGCCAATGAACTAAGGCAGACAGGAGAAGGAAATATTCTGCCCATAAAAAACAAGCATCAAGCAGGCAGGAAGCTGAGCCCAGGCTGGAAAGCGACCTGGCTGGCTCCTGTATCCCACAATGCCTCAGCTCTCCCCAGCATCAGGTGACTAGACAGAAGGCCCACCTGTTGGAGAGGTGCCCCAGCTGGAAATACAGTGGAAAGGGCCTTCAATGGAGGACAGCACACATGAAAAGCTGCATACATACACACACACATGCTCATACATACAGCATACACATATGTGTATACAAACATGTATACATGTTAGGACATATTAACCCAGGAAAATTCAACTGTTTGCAAAACTGTTTGCAAAAACCAGCAGTCAAATTGCTCCTCTGAGTGCTAGCCAGAGCACCATCCATAGGGATGGAGACAGAGGGCAAGCAGCTTTGCAAAAAGAAGGACCCATCAGGTCTAAGGCAGAGACCCCTGCAATACTGAATCCTGGACACTGCTGCACGGAGAGGCAGGGAGGTTCCATTTCCTCTTCTGCAGCTGGCAGAGCTTTGCCAATGGTCAGGCCCCAAGGTGCATACACCAGCCCCACCCAAGGGCTGCCTTCTGCAGATAGCAAAGCCTTGTCTCCGTCTCAGACACACACATTCTCTCTTTCTCTCTCTCTCTCTTTCTCTCTCTCTCTCTCACACACACACTTGTGAGCACCTAAGGAGAGGAGAGTGGCAGGTAGAGACATAGGTGTAGGCGGAAGTTCTGGGAGCCCTGGAGCCCTGCAGCCCCATGTGCACACCCAAGCGGCCACATCTTCAGGAAGCAGGTGAAGCAGGTGGGCTCTGGGCCTTTGATGCAGTCCCCGGGATGGCTGCAGCTTCTTCTGCCAATTACTGGGGAAATTCGGTATGTTCACCCCTGCCTCTGGGCAGAGGCTCTTGGGGGACATTTGAAGCCTGACCGTACCTGCTGAGCAGCTGACACAGGAAGGCTCCATCTCTCCCTCCCTCCCTCCCCTCCAGCTGCTCCACCGTTCTTCTCTGTTCACTTTCTAAGGCTGAGGATGGGAAGGGCTGAAAGTGAAAGCTGTTGGCCTGTCCCAGGACGAAAGCCTGGCAAATCAGTCCCTTATATCCGCTGCCTGGACTACACTTTTAGTCTACGCTGGAGCAGTCCTGTGCTCCTTAGGGATCACATCTTTCTCTTCCTCCTTAAAGGTATAAGGCAGGTCTTAAGCCCCTGGTTAGGGGTCAAGAAGTAGGGATTGAAGCCAGGCATGGTGGCACACACCTTTGATCCCGGCACTTAGGGAGGCAGAGGCAGGCAGATCGCTATGAGTTTGAGGCCAGCCTGGTCTAGAGAGTGAGCCCAGGACAGCCAAGGCTACACAGAAACCCTGTCTCAATAAACCAAAAGGAAAAGAAAAGAAAAAAGAAGTAGGGATTGAAGGGTAGAGGTCAGGAAGAGATGGGTTAAGATTTAAGAGCACTGGCTGCTCTTCCAGAGAACCCAGGTTCAATTCCCCGCACCCACGTGATGCGTCACAACCATCTGTAACTCAAATTCCAAACGGATCCAGTGCCTTCTTCTGGCCTCTGTGGACACACACACACACACACACACACACACAGGCAAAATGCCCATACACGTAAGACAGACAGACAGATCTTTTTTAAAAGAAAGATGGGTGGATGGATGGCTAGGTGGATGAATGTGGATGGACGGATGGAGTACAAGTGACCAAGAGAGTGGACAGATGAAGGGATGGACTGATGAAGCTTTGAGAAGAGGAATGAAGAAAGCCTGGTGGATATTTTATGCAAACCACTGCACTGATAGACACCTGAGAGAATGGACAGGAGCGGTGCTGTCCCGTTGGAAGGATGGGTGGATGCATGGACAGATGGGTAGACCAGTAGGAATACGCTCACATTCAGGCTGAGCTGCCTAGCTGCTCTCGGAGAGCCACTGGCTGCCTACACTTCCCACAAACTCTGGGTCCCTCGGCTCACCCAATTCAAAACAGCCAAAAGTCCCCCAAGAAAGAGCTGACCTTGAGCTCCACACAGCACTGAAGACTTGGTTGCTTGGGCCAGGCCTCCCCAAAGCAGCCCTGACCACAGCAGGGTTAACAGACCTGTCCTGAAACTGCCCACACACTCCCCCACAAGAGCCAACCCAGCCTGGTTTCTCTCTGACCTGGGAGGAAGCCGAGAGGCCTCCACAGTGCTGTGGAAGGTGTGAGGGGCCAGGACAGTGTGCTCTAGCTTCAAGCCCATCTATCCCTCCCATCATTCCTCTTGATAATGAGTAGCCCTGACTGATTTCACAGGTGAGAATTAATTTGTTTACTTCACATATGAGCCAGCCAACCCTAGACATAATTACAGATCTAGACACAAATTCATTCAACAGACACATATTCAAATCAGTTACCCAAACAAGCCCCGGCTGCTCCCTCCTCCCTGAGTGCTCTTCAGGCAAGCGCTCTGTGGCCTCCAGTTTCCTGTTAAACAAAGGGAGAAGCCACAGGGTCTCCTGGCCCTGCATGTCAGGGGCTTCGGAGTATCTCAGCCCAGGCTTGGGGTGAAAGCTGTCTGATCCCCCAGGGGTGAGAACAGAGGAAAACCACTTCTCCCAGCCTTGCTCCCAGATTGCCGTGGATCTGAGTGCTGGGACCCAACCTGGAGGGAAATCAACCAGACTTTGTGTGTTCGTGTATGTGTGTTCGTGCACACAGTGTGCCACATGCTATATCTGCATGCATGTGTGAAGGCCATTGCTGTTCACTTTTTGTTTGTTTGTTATAGGGTTTCTCTGTGTAGCCCTTGGCTGTCCTGGAACTCACTTTGTAGACCAGGCTCGAACTCACATTGATCTGCCTGCCTCTGCCTCTTGAGTGCTGGGATTACAGGCGTGCGCCACTTTATTTTTTGAGACGGGGTCTCTCACTAAGCCTGGAACTCACCAGCTGGCTGGCCTGCTGGCTAGCTGGCGAACCCCAAGCATCCTCCTGTCTCTGCCCTTTAGCGCTGGGATTACAAGCATGTGCCACTACACCCAACTATTAAATGTGTTCTAGTGTTCAGCCCAAGTCCCCATACTTGCACGGCAGCACACTGCCAAATAAATGAGCCTTCTCTCCAGTCCTAGCAGCTAGACTTGTTTTTTAAGATTTATGATTTATTGACACGTGTGTGCACACACACATACATACACACACACACACACACATGCCCACATGTGAAAGCCACCTATTCTTTCGAGGCAGAGTCTCACTGTAAAGCTGGGCCTCTCATTTCTTGAGTAGGCTGGAAGCCAGGAAGTCCCAGTGATCCTCCGGTCTCCACCCTGCTCAGAGATGCCTGCCTGTTTACGTGGGTCCTCACAAGTACACAGCACCACACTGGCTAGCCTCCCCAGCCTCCACCCGAGTGGCTCCTTAGCATGCCTAGCTTATGCCAGAGGAGCGTGGGTTTCCAAGGAGGCTGGAAGAAGGCGTGAGAGCCCCTGGGCCTGGAGTTAAAGGCAGTCGTGAGCCACCCAATGTGGGTGCTAGGAACAGAAGTCTGCTCTTCTAGAAGAGCAGTAGGTGCTGGAGGGCCTTCCTCCAGCCCCTAGGAAAACACTGTGAAAAGCTAAATGTAAAAGAGCCTGAGAGCACATTTCCATGTGGCCACAAAAGACAGCAGAAGGAACAGCCTTTAAGGAAAATGCAGAGATGAGGTGGAGCGGAACCCCCAAGTGAAGCCACACTAGGAGGCTGAAGGGTAAATGTGTCATGGGCACACGTTTGCCTGTCCTCACCTCACACTAACCATGCTTCTACAGGACCCAGTGACTTTTGGACATGGATGTGAGGAAGAGGAGGCTGAGTCTCTGTGACTCAGAAGTGTGTATCTCACTGGACCTGTGTCCTCCCTAACAGATTTCACTCAGCGAGGCCTCAGAGCCACGAGTGGTGCAAGGAGCCCCAACAGTGTGAAGAAACCTTAATGCCATCTGCGAGTGTTAGCGATGAGAACTTTGGTGACATCTGCACGAACTGAGACCGTGGGCAGCGACCTACCATCCTCCTGCTCCCGCTCAGGAGTTGCCATGGAGGCTGGGTTTTCCACGTTAAACCAGGAAAGCTCCAAGGCAAACTGAGGAGAGTCAATGGCCATAACGAACTGGCGTGCGCGTCTCACAAATCTGGGAGGCCGGCCCTGGGCTGGAGCTCATCCAGTAGCACTGGAAGGCAAACCTTACCCATCCTACACAGATGAGGAAACTGAGGCTTGGGGGAGTTAGGCAACGGAACAGCACAGACAATGGAAGGTAGAATGAGGATCTGAGGCCAGAGCCTAAACTCTGAAGCTTCATGACGTCTGCCACTGAGATAAAACACCTGAGCTTAACAACGTAAAAGGAAAAAAGGCAGGGTGGGGAGATGGTTTAGCTGGCTTGCACGCATGGGGGCCTGAGTTTCATCCCCCAAACCCACATAGTTTAAAAAAAGTTAGCTGGACAGTACTTGAGGATTGACACCCTAGTGATATCCTCTGCCTTTCACAGGCAGACAGACAGACACACAGACACACAAACACACATACACGTAGGAAAGGTTTATTCTGCCTCACAATTTCAGAGCTTTCAGGCAATGGTGGTTTGGCCCCATCATTCTGGGCCCACGGTGGAGTGCGTTAGTCAGGGTTCTCTGGAAGAACAGAACCTGTGGAATGAGTGTGTGTGTGTGTGTGTTCACATATAAACACACAGAAGGGGATTTATTGAATGGCTTACAGGCTGTTGCCAGGTTATCCAGCAACGGCTGTCTACCAACGGAAGGTGCAGGAATCCGTGAGGCTGGGCATCTCAGCTGGTCTTCAGTAGATGCCTGAATCCAGAGCAATAGGCTGTGATGCCAGGGAAGGAGTGGGCTATTGAGAGCAAGAGCAAGCAGGCAGAGAGAGAGCAGCTTCCCTCTTCCCCTTCCTCCACATAGACTGTCAGCAGGTATGGGCCCTGATCAAAAGTGGCTCTTCCCACCTCAGAGATCCAGGTTGGGAGTGGGGCTTCAAACGTCATACTATTTAAGTAAGAAAACCCCCTCACAGGCTGCCCAGCCATTTGAGTTTTAGTTCATTCCAGATGCAGTCCAGTTGACAACCGGGACTGACCATCACGTGGTGGTGCAGCTGCTCAGGTCACAGTGACTGGGGAGTGAAAAGCAGGGAGGTGCCAGGATCGCAGCGTCCCTTCAGGAAACCTGGTAGCAATGCTGTTACCTAGGAACCAAAGCTTCAACACCCGAGCCTTTGGGGGGACACTTAACAGCCAAACCATGATCCCATCTCCTAATGATTCTAAACTTGTCAAACCTGAGGTCAGCCTCCTCAGCCTTCTCAGTTCACTGTTCCGATGTCTTCGCTAGAGTCCTCTGGCATTCTGGAGCCTTCTCCCCACTCCTGCCAGGGGCTTTGCTTTCCTTGGATCAATCTCCCCCACATCCAGCTGTAGCTCCCAGCAGCCCATTGCTGCCCCTGCCTCCAACAAGTCCATCAGAGAGTGCCGTAGACCTCCGCAGCACACCTGCCTCTGGACTAAACAGAAACAAAAACGCACACTGGCCTCTGTCCTCCGCCCCTTCTCACGTGTCCTCTCCTCCCTCCACGCACCTGCCTGCAGCATCGACTATTTCCCCACGCCGCCTAAAGATTTCAAAAAGCTAAGGGTGGCCCGGCAACAGTGTCCGAGAAGGGAAGTAACAGGTTGATAAATGAGTCCGGGGGAAAGGGATTTTCCTTACACCCCGCTTGACTCAGGAAGTAGGCCCTGTAGAGGCAGAGCTGAAACCCAGAAAAAGAGAACCGCAGGCCTTGAGCCCGCCGGTGCGCAGTCTCCAGGCAGGAACGGCGGTGTGAGGTGAGGCCAGGCTGGATGCGCAGCTGGCCCCCAAAAGACACGTTCTCCCCAGAAGTCCCAGGCCACCAGCTAAGGGACGAGGCTGGGAGGCAGGGACAAGAAGGTGCGGCCTAGTCAGGGCGGCTTCCCAGGAAGTAACTTAACCTCCCGGAGCTCAGGTTTCCAGAAAGAAAAAGGTGGGGGCGACATAAAGTAACCCGTGGACACGCGCTCAGGGTGGAGACTCACACTCACGCGCTCAGCGTGGCGGCCCGTGGACGCCGGTGGACAGGCACTAAGGATGGAGATCCGCAGACACGCGCTCAGGGTGGCGGCCCGCGCACACGCGCTCAGCGTGGCACGCAGGAACGGCGGCCGCTCCTGGCCTGCCCAGCCTCGTCACCCTCTCGTCTGGGCCTGCTCCCATAAGCAGAGGGACGCAGAGCCGCTGGGACGTGGCGAGGCTGCAGCAGGGAGTGAGGGGCAGGAGAGCGAGAACAGGAATGGGAACAGGGATGGGATCATCTGGGACACTACGCCTGGCTGGAAGGGCCAGCTCTCAGTCATGGGAAACACCCCTCCCTTTGGGGGAGCTCCCTTTGGGGAGCCTCTCCCCAGCCACTGCACCTAAGCATGCTCTATCTGCTAAGGCTTTCAAGTAGCTGAAAGTAATTATTCCCCTCGCCTGTCTGGGTTTTGTTTGGTTTTATGATTCCTTTCTAAAAAACTATTTATGTGGCACATGCTTTTAGTCCCAGCTCTCAGGGAGGCAGAGGCAGGTGGATTTCTGTGAGTGAGGCCAGCCTAGTCTACAAAGTGAGTCCAGCATAGCCAAGGCTACACAGAGAAACCCTCAAAAAACAAACAAACAAAAACGACAGAACTATCTATTTGTACGTGTGCACCTGTGTGTGTGTGTGTGTGTGTGTGTTCACATACCATGATGGGAGTCAGAGGACAACTTGCAGGAGCCTGTTCCCTCCTCGCACCACATGGGATCTGAGGAGCAAACTGAGATCAGGTTTGGCAGCAATACCCTTTGCCTGCTGAGCCATCTCATGGGCCCCTATGATTGCTTTTTAGTTAGTTTTATAAAACTCTTCTTTCTTTCTGTGCTGGGATTGAGCTCAAGGCCTCGAATGCATTTGGCTCTGAGCGGCACCCCAAGCCTTCACAGAAGCTTTCAAGGATGAGCAAGGAGCATTGTTTTCCCAGTTAATGTGTGGCTTGTAAATTTTATGTTTTTTTTTTTCCCATGGTGCTTTGGAAAGGGGACTTCTTTGCACACAGACACACACACACACACACACACACACATTAAATAGCCCCAGAGAGCTGGAGCCCCAGCAAGCTCCTAAATGGATCTACCAAGAGGCCAGGCCCAGGGGGCCTGCCTCCCCGGCAGAAGCCAGCACCCCTGGGGAGGCCGGGACACAGGCCCCACCAGGTCATTGCTCTGTGCTTGCAGCAAGGCGGCAAGCTGCAAGCTGCACCCAGCTCTGGTCTTAGCTCTTGCTGCTTAGAGGCCTTTGATTCTTTCACTTCCCAGCAGTTGGCTGGCTTCCCAGAGCTGGAGTGGCCTTGAAGTTGACTGCTGGGTAAGAAAAAGAGCTTTGCTCACTTTTGTCATTGACTCAGTCCACAGTCGGAGCCAGCAGCATGGAGACGTCAAACATCCAAGGAAGGCTTCCTCAACTGGATTGTGTAGGCAAATGCAGGCATGAAAATGAGGGTCCAAACAGAAAGGAGAAGGAAAACAAATCCCGAGGTACCCCAACGAGGCTCAAACTTGAGGATTCCACAGGACAGCAAACTGCAGAGGTGAGGTCCCAGCCATGCTCAGCTTACCTTGGCAACTAAGGGCTGGCGACATGGCACAGTGGGTAAAGGCTCTTGCCACCGAGTCTAATGAGCTGAATTTGGTCCCCAAACCCAGAACCCACATGGTTGAAAAGATTCCTAAAAGTTGTCCTCTGACTTTCACATGTTCCCAGCCACATGCGTGCACACACAAACACACACCATAAATAAATTTTTAAAAACTATCCTGCCAACCAAGGATATAAAAATAGCCACTGGGTGTGGTAGTACAGACCTATAATCTCAGCATTTGAGAAGTCAGACAGGAAGATCCTGAGTTCAAAGCCAGCCTGGGCTGTATAGTGAGAGTTTGTCTTAACATATATATTGTTAAGATATATATTGTCTTAACATATATATTGTTAAGACAAACTCTCACTATACAGTCATAACCGTGTATAAAATCAACCTCATTTCAGGAAAAAAGGATCAATTTGGGAAAACAGCTGTCTTTGTCTCTAATCTGCTCCACTTTCTCTGCTTCTCCTGGTGTACCTAGGTTGGGTAAGAAGGCACTTCATCAAAGCCTGTCATTGTGGCCCATGACCCCTGGGTAGGGCATGCCTTGGGAACCAGACACCAGAATTCATGTTCCAGGTCTAGTGTATCCCACTGCCCAGTCTGGGCAAGGTCCTTGTCCACACACGGCCTGTCTTTGAACCTACTCTTGCTGGAACGGAACGCTGCAGTTGTCTCTGTGCCTCAGTTTCCCCATCCCGGCAGCGGCAGTAGTCCCTATACCCAGCTCTTGGAGTCTAGAGCGGACTGTGTGTGCTCACTCCATGCCTGCGGTTGTGCGTTAGCTGGGCCCTGCAGCCTTCTGCAGCTCTGTGGAGCTCAGAGTCCGCCGGCAGGGGTGATCCTGGGATGAAAGCCTGCGGGCCAGCTGAAGAGCTTCTGGATCCCATTTCTGAGAGTGTGGAACCAGCCAGTAACAAAATCATGCCACGCTCTGTTTCTGAAGGCCCGAAGCATGCACCTGAGCGGAAGACCGAACCCTGAGGCCCAGCCCGGCAGGTGGAAGGCACCCTTCATGGAGAGACTGTCAGAGCGTCACCAGTGACCCCCACCGCCTACTTAACACCAGCTCACACATACATCAAAGAACACACAAACCTAAGCATGCACATGCACGCGTGTGCATGCACACCCCTACACACCTCACTCTGCAGAACAAAGAACCTCTCAACAGCAACTCTGACTACTTGAGTGTTTATAGAACAACGTGTGTATGGCTGAGTGTGTGCCTGTGCGGGCACACCTGTGCGGATGGACATCTATATGTCCATGTGCACCTATGTTACATGTGTGCCCATGATGTTGCGTACAGGCATGTGTGTTTGTATGCATTCACATGGATGAGAGCATTTGCAGGTGTATTTGCGACTATGAGAATCTAGTCTGGTATGTCTCTCACCCGATCACACTTTCTTTGCTTATTTCCTTCTCTGCTACGGAGAAAGGCGAGTGAGCTGAGCGTGGCGGCACATATGTGAGGCTGAGCAGAGAGGATCAGAAGTTCAAAGCCAGACTAGGCCACATGTAAAACTCCATGCCAGCTTGGGCTATAATGATAGGTCTCAGAAATAAAATGAAAGGGCCAAGCAGAGTGGCACACACACTTAGAAGGCCAAGGCAAGAGGGCAGCTGTGAGTTCAAAGCCAGTCTGAGCTGCATAGCAAGTACCAGGCTAATCAGGGACACAGAACAAGGCCCTGGGGGCAGAATGGAGAGAAAAAAACTCAGATGAAGAAGAAGAAGAAGAAGAAGAAGAAGAAGAAGAAGAAGAAGAAGAAGAAGAAGAAGAAGAAGAAGAAGAAGCAAAGGAGATGAGCCTGGGTCAGCCAAGCTTGTGTGTCATGCAGGTTTGGTCCATGTTCCAACCCTGCCACTTCCTGTTCCTGGGTCTGGAGCAGGCCACACATCTATTTGAGCCCATTTGTCATGTGTGTGGGATCACAGCTTTGGCAGGGCCCCCACTCCAGCAGTGAACTAACTCCCTGTCTGGGGCTGGCCTGGGGCTCAGCCTGTGTCTCTGGGAAGGTGCCTTCAGCAGCTTTCCCTCCTCTGTGCCTCATCTTGGTCTCCAAAGTGCACTTTCTCCAAGTTGTCACGAGGACTAACTGAGGTAACAGATTGTCCCCCCGGAGCACGGGTTGGTACCTACCAGGCCTTCCTGAGGGACAGGAATCAGATCTGTCCAAACAGCACTTGAAACAAAAGGGAGAAAATGAAATGCATCTGGCCGCCGTGGGAGAGAGATGGAGGTTCTAAAACTGGATTGTGCTGATGGGTGCACAGCCACTTCCCCGACATCGTCCAGTTGCGAGCTTGGTTCCTGGTGCATAAATTATAGCTCAGTCGGGCAGCCTTTAAAGGACCGTTTAGAGATGGCTGAAGACACAATGTGCAGAGGAATACGCACAGAATCAATGCCACTTATGCAAAGTTTTAAACTCTGCAAAACAGATTTACATGTTAAAAATACACAACTCAGCCTGGCAAAGTGGTGCATGCCTGTAATCCCAGCACTCACGGAGGTGGAGGGAGGTGGATCTCTGTGAGTCCAAGACAGCCAAGGTTATAAAAAAAAACACAAACAAACAACAACAACAACAAAACCACAACTCGGCCTGGCATGGTCTGTGTGAGCTCCATTATTGGGCCTGTCTCCTGGAGTGGAGCTCCAAGAACTGAAAAGTTTTCATCTGTAATACTTTATTGTATTTATATTTGTATTTATTTATGTTTAAGCCAACATTCACTTTCTCTCTCTCCACTACCCCTCGCCAATCCACGAACCGTGTGTGTGTGTGTGTGTGTGTGTGTGTGTGTGTGTGTGTGTGCGTGTGATGTGTACACTTGTGTGGGTGGATGTCTACAGAGGCCAGAAGAGGGCATCAGACCTCCCGAGGCTGAGGTCCAGGTCATTGTGAGCCACCTGGAGTGGATGCTGTGACCTGAACCTCGGTCCCAACTGCTCTTCATCTCCATCTTGTTTTTTTTTTTTTTTTTTCAGGCAGAAGGAGAGATGGTTCTGGAGATGACTGAGGCTCAGCCACTGAAAGGACACGCTGCTCTTGTAGAAGGCTTGAGTTTGGTTCCCAGCGCCCACGTCAGGTGGCTCACAACTGTCTGTCACTCACTCCAGCTCCAGGAGATCCGATGCCCTTCTGACCTCCGAGGGCACCTGCACGCACTGCGCATATCGCCAGCATAGCCATGTAATTAAAAATAAAATCAATCTAACCTTAAAAAAACACTAGGGATGCTAGGCAGAGCTATCACACAGGTCAGAGTATGATGTGAGGGACTCGTCCGGGGGTCTCCTCTCATGCCTCGGGGGGCTCGTGCCACTGATGTGTGCTGTGCTGGGGGGACACAGGGCGGTATGTACGCTAAGCATACATTCTACACTGAGCTAGGCCCTCAGCGCCACACCCACAAGCTTTTTATGTTTAAAGGACAACAGCAGCTCTCTAAGAAGGATGAAAATCCTGATTTTGGTGGGTAGGATTTTTAGTTTATTATGCTACTCTATGTACTCCTGTGGGTCAAAATTCAAAATAATTCAAACAAGATAATTGCTTTCTGAGATAGGATTAAGGTTCCAGATGGAATCTGCCACCTTTGGGAGATTTATATGTTTTTAAACGTTTTATTGTGAAGTAAATGTCTGGGTTGAAAAGGAAGGTAACGGGCAAGGCGCCCTGGCTAGGCCTTCCCTCCTCTACCATTGTGGTCCTGGAGCTACCCTGGCTCTCCAGTGCCTGGGACAGCCTGCCCCTCAGGCTCTCAGGTGACGGGGAGCTCCAGGCAGATGCTGCAAAGGGGCCTCAGACAGCCTCCCTGATTTCCCAGGCTGTCCACGTCTCTCCTGATGGATGACCCTTCCTTCTGCCTCCTCCTCCTCCCTCTAAATGCTGCTGTCTCCAAGGCCACCCGCTAGAGCGGGAGCAAGCTGGTGCGGGCAGGGAGGAGCAGGGCTAGGCAGAGGCTGGTGGGCCTCTGCAGGCCTCTCGTCCCAGACGCCCAGCCTGGATTGGCTGCTTCCTATCACTGTGAGTTCAGAGCCCATCAGCTGGGAGACAGCCAGCACCAAGTCCCTGTCCCCAAGAAGCTTGCCAACATCAAGCAATAAGCAGGAGGGCACACAGCTGCTTCCTATGGCTGTTGCAGGCATCTCTGGGAGCTGGTCTTGAGCTGAGACCTACAAAATGAGAATGGCCACCTTGAGGTGACTTGCTGGATGGAAGTCACAGGGATGGGGAATCTGGTGATACAAAGGCCTGGGCTTCAGTTTATGGGCTGAGTCAGGCAGGAGATGGGGGTTAGGAAAAACTAAACAGTATTAGATTCTTTCCAAGGACTAAATGTTCTCTGGTTCTGTCAGAGGTGGCTAGCAGAACCAGGGGACCAAGGGAACAACCCCCAAAAGGCCCCTCTGTGGCCTCAGTGGGACGGACTTCAAGCCCCAGCCAGATGTAGCCAGAAGCAGCATTGCGGTAGGGTCTGGCGGCCGCTGGTGCAGCAGTGAGAGAAGAGGCTGAAATGAAGACATCCTGAGGCCGGGTCTGCAGCGTCATGCTGACCATCAAAAGCGCCCAGGCGCTGCATAGAGCGCCAGTGGCAGCTGAGCTGCAGGGAGCAGCATCGGAGCAAAGCCTCCAAGAGAAGTGGGGACAGAGGACAGCGCAGGTCTGGGTTGGGTGAAAAGAAGAAGGTGATGAAGCCCAGTTCATCTCGGATCTGTATGCAGAGGGGAGGGCAGGCCTAAGGGCGGCCCTTGGCGGATCCCAGCCTCGCCTTGGACAGCCCCTAGGAGCCTAGGAGGGGAGCTGGATCTGTACCTTGTGGGAGGACCCTGGGTGACACAGCATGAGGCAGCCTTCTGTGGCCAGCATCCTCTCCATCAGCTGCCTGCAAGACTCCCTGCCTCAGAGGATACAGACTAAGGGAGTGACATATTGAATCATTGTTTTTCAGATGGTACAATTTTTTTTTTCATTGTGGGATCTTTCCTATCAATGTAGCTTCTATATCAGCCTACAGAGAGCTACTTCTTTATTTTTTTTTCTTTTTATTTATTTGTTGAGGGGGTCCATTTGAGCTGCAGCAAGCATGCAATGGTTAGAGGACAACCTGGGTAAGCCAGTTCTTTCCTTCTGCTTCCCCGTTTTAAAGGGTGTGTGATGTTCCGTTCACACGGGTGAATGATGCTGTTTCAGTCAGCCCATGCTGACTTTCAACTTGTGACAGTCGTCTATCGATGCCGCATACCCACTGTCAGCAGCAGGAATGAACTAACTCTAGTTAGAAGGACAAATCAAACATGTGGGAAACCCGTCAGCGTCGCTCAGACAAGCTAAAATTTAAGTCTGAAGCTACAAGTGTTTAGGACGACCTGGCATGCCAGGAAGTGAAAGGCTGGTGGGAATGGGAGTGGTTGTAACCGATTTGGAAAGCAATTTGACAACATGTGGTCAAACTAAAGACGCACCACCCTGAGCTGGCAAGATGGTGCAGTGGGTAGAGGTGGTTGGCAAGCAAGCCTGATGACCCGAGTTCAATTCCTGAAACCTACATGGTGGATGAACCAGATCCACATGCCATGGTGTACATACTCGCTCTCTTTCTCTCTCTCTCTCCTGTCTCTCACAAACACACACCATGCTATATGCACTCTAAATAAATACACAAATAATTTATTACAAAGCCACACAACAATTGAGCTTAATAATCCTCTATTTGGAAAAATTCTAAAGAAATATTCTTTTTTTTTTAAGATTTATTTATTATGTATACATTGTTCTGTCTGCATGTACACCTGCAGGCCAGAAGAGGGCACCAGATCTCATTATAGATGGTTGTGAAACACCATGTGGTTGCTGGGAATTGAACTCAGGACCTCTGAGCCATCTCTCCAGCCCAGAAATATGGAACTAAGAAACAGAGCTGGAGGTGTTCGGCATGCTCCCGGGCCTGCGTTGGTTCCCCAGAACCACAGGAAGGAAAGGAAAGGAAACAAACAGGAAGCAGCATTACAGTGTTTTGATGACAGGGAAGCATAGTGAGCAGCCTGACTGTTCAAAAACACAAGAAAGAAGAATATTTACCTCGTGGAATGTTATGCAGTGGCGAAAGCACTGTAGCTATATACATCAGCTGGAATGAGTCTTAGGAAAAAGGATAAAATAGTAAAGTAATTTGAGGCTGGGTGTGGTAGCACAGGCCTTCAGTCCCAGCACTCAGCAGGCAGGAGCGGTGGACCTCTGTGGGCGAAAGGCCATCCTGGTCTACATAAAAGTTCTTGCTAAATAACCAGGGCTATACAGTGAAATCATGTCAACAAATAGAAAGAAAGACGAAAGGAGCAGGGAAGGAAGAAAGGGAGGGAGGGAGGGAGGGAGGGAGGGAGGGAGGGAAGGAGGGAGGAAGGAAGGAAGGAAGGAAGGAAGGAAGGAAGGAAGGAAGGAAGGAAGGAGGGAAGGAAGGAAGGAAAGGTGCCAGTGAGATGGCGCAGTGGATAAAGGCGCTTGCTGCCGAGCCTGACAGCTCAGTCCCTAGAACCCACATGGCAGAGGGAGAGAACCAACCCCTGCATGTAGTCTCTCACTTCCGCATATGTGCCTAGGTACACGTGCCCACACACACACATCAATAACTAAATGTGAAACTAAGTAAACTGGAGGCCAGGCATGGCAGCGCGTGGCTGTCGTAATGTGCATCACACTGGTAAATCGCCAGGTTTCTGAGCTCACTGAGAGGTGGGCTCTGGAAACAGGGTTGCCCAACTCCACTTCAGGATGTGTCAAAGCATCCTTCGGTGTCTGGATGTGGGCTGCCCCTATCCCGGTGATAGAGATAGAGGGGGCAGGAAAAGCAGCCCAGCAGGGAGCACCTGTCCTTACAGCCGAAGGGATGCCATTTCCAACCCTGTTCTGTCGGCTGTGCACATGCCTGGGAGAGAAGCCAAAAACCTTCAGCTGCCTCAACTTCCAGGCTGGTTTCTGCCGGATGCCAGGAGCGCCAGGTGTGATGATGTCATCTCCGTGGCTGAGACAGATATTTTACTTGGCTACCTCACCTGCGTCACTGTCCTCTGCCTGGGGTGGGTGTTGGTGAGGGCTCCAGGGAGGGCCTTAACGGGTCATCGGAAATTGGTCTCTGCTGGATGTTTGAGTGCTCAATCAGATGTTTTCTGAACTACACACTGCATATTGTTTATTCTTTTATTTTGGCTGTATACTTAGTATTACTCATTTTTCAAAACCAAAAATACGGCTATTATAGATTATTCTGCAAACTGTGAGACATATCTGTAGTGCCAAAACTCAGAGGCCAATGCAAGAGGATCAGTAAGCGCCAGCCAGGGTCCTAGCTGCTTTCTGTTTCCGTGATAAATGCCATAACCAAAAGCAACCTGAGGGGAAAAGGCTTTTTCTAGCACAATGGCCCAGTCACTGTCCATCACTGAGAAAAGCCAAGGCACCAACCCAAGCAGGAGCAGAGGCAGAAGCCACGGAGGGGCACTGCCTACGGGCTTGCTCAGCTTGATTTCTTATACAGCCCAGGACCACCTGTCCAGGAATGGCACCACCTACAGGAGGCGTGGCTCCCACATCAATCATCAACCAAGAAAATGCCCCCACCGACTCGCCTATGGGTCCAGCCTCTGTCGAAATTTCTCAGTTGAGATTCCCTCTTCCCTGATATGTCTGGGTTTGTGTCAAGCGGACAAAACAACCAACAGAGCCAGCCTGTTTTTTCCTCAGAAAACAAAAAAGAGACCAGCCTGGCCTACAGAGTGAGTTCCAGGTTAGCCAAGGCTACACAGAGAAACCCAGTCTTGAAAACAAACAACAAAGCTGCTGTAGTGTTAGGCAGTTGTAATGCCAGCGATAGAGAGGTAGAAACAGGCCCCGGGGCTCACTGGCCAATCAGCCCAGCCTAATTGGCAAGCCCTGCATGCCAGGGAGAAACTGTCTCAAATAAAACAGGCAGACGATTCCTGCAGAGGAGCACCAAAGGTTGACTACTAGTCTCTCCACACTCATGCATGCACACACATATATGCACACACCGGAAATGTGGCATGAGGACATGCACGGTGAGATAGCATTTATAGAAAGTTCTGAAACACACAGACGATAACAAATATTTATTTATTTATATAATAAACATACAAAGTAAATGTGTAAAGGGATAGAATCAAATTCAAGACAGTCCTTGCCTTGGGAGAAAGTGATGAAATGAGGAAGAATATTATACCCAGATTCCAAATACATTTATAATTTTTTTTAAGTATTAAGATAGAGCTAAGAAAGCTTATCATTTTAATCACCTCAGTGGGTTGCTGGGGGTGAAACCCAGGGCCTTCTGAATAGCAGGCCCACCCTCTGACACGGCCCTTGCCCCACCTTCCATTTTGATATAAGTGTGCCTTTTAGCAGCATTAACCAGGTTCGCAGGTTGGGGGGCTGTCATTGCTGTTTCTGAAACTGTTTTCTTCTGCACGTTAGAGCTGCATACCACCTAACAATAACTCCGTGTGGTGGCTGGGACGAAATGGCCCCCACAGACTCAGGCAGTGGCATTGTTGGAGTTGTGGCCTTTGGGGAGTAGGTGTGGCCTTTGGGGAGTCGGTTGTTGGAGGAAGTGTCTCAGGGGGTGGCCTTCGAGCTTTCAGAAGCTCAGGCCAAGCCCACTGTCACGCTCCCTGCTGCCTTTGGATCCAGACGTAGAACTCTCTCCCAGCACCATGTCTGCCTGCCTGCCTGCTGCCATGCTTCCCGCCATGACGGTAATGGACTAAACCTCTGAGTGCTAAGTCAGCCCCAATTAAATGTTGTCCTTGTAAGAGTTATCATGGGGCTGGAGAGATGGCTCAGGGGTTAAGAGTATTGTCTGCTCTTCCAGAGGTCCTGAGTTCAATTCCCAGCACCCACATGGTGGCTCACAACCACCTACACTGGGATCTGATGCCCTCTTCTGGCCTGCAGGTGTACATGCAGATAGAGCACTCACATATGTCAAGTAAATCTTTAAAAATAAATAAATAAAAGAGCTGCCATGGTCATGGCATCTACTCACAGCAATAAAACCCCAGCTAAGACATTTCCCATTCTGTTTCTATAAGCTTTTTTTTTTTTTTTAAGAAATGCTCTCATAGCTCAGGCTGGCCTCCAGCTCTATATGTAGCCAAAGACGGCCTTGAACTTCCTGGTCCCCCTACCCCACTTCTCTAAGTGCTGGGATTACTGGCATGAGCCAGCACACCCAGTACAGTTGTAGCTGTTAAAGACAGGGTCTTTCTGTGAACCCCTGGGCTCAAGCAATTCCCCAGCCTCAGCCTCCAGGGTACCTGAGACAACAGAAATGTGCCAGCACACTAGGCCCCTATGTTTAGTTTTCCAGGGAACTGGGATGATTCATTTTAAAGGTGGCTGATGGGTGCAAACATTATTTACTTTAGATTCCAGGCATTTTTGTATGAGGGAAACATTCTCTAAATTTAAGAAGTGAAGCGAGCTATAATTGAAAGTTACTGCTTGCATTGTTAATACTTTTGAATTGCATCATTAATCTGAAGCCATTTGCCTCGGGTTTTGAAATTATTAGTTTGAGTTTCTTCTGGCCCTCCCCCACCTAGTGCTGGAGACGCAAAGGAAAGCCTCACACGTTGTAGGCAAGCACTGCCCTCGGCCCGTGTGCCTGTCTTCTAGCCCACTTACAACGCTGCAGTGGTCACTCCCCTGTGGCACACCCCTTGAACCAAAGCCCTGAACCGTAGAAGCCTCTAACCTGGAAGTGAGGACTCATGGGTCCTGTGCCAGCTGAAGCCTCAGGCCACACCTTCCTATCCCCCCATGGGTCATTTCTGGGGTTACCAAGGACATAACACTGTGCCTTGTGGGACAGCTGGTCTCCTGTAAAGATGGTCTGACTTCAGACCCTCTCTCCTGCAGGTGAGCCTGCCTCTGTCCAGCCTGGCAGCCTAGAGTCTGGCCAGTGCAGAACGCAGTTCTGAGAAATACAGAGGGACAGGGCCTAGTCCTTCCCCACCTCCAATGTGCAGGGTCAGGTATCAAGAGTTTGTGAGTCCCAGGTTTGCCTTGTTGAACACGGAGCCTGGCCCTCCATCTCTCCAGGCCCCAAGTCCTGAGAAGTGAGGTGAGGGGCTTCAGGACTCATACCTACAGGTGTTGTAGGAGGCAGTGCAGACAAAGCCCCTCTTTGGGCTATTTAGCCCATTACCAAAGAACCAGGGCCTTTGACATCTGCAAAACCTCATTAGGTAAGTGCTAACTGGTCCCTTCTGCTAAGCCTAGCCCTCGCAAATGTACTGTGACGAGGGTGATGTGCTTCTGAGAATGCACATGATAAATTATCAGGAAGCTGCATTTTAATATCACTTAGCACCTCGTTTGCCCTGCAGCAGACTGTGTGGCAAACACTGAAGATAACTGGTTTGGGCTGGCACTCAGGCCACAATGTATGCAGAGGTACAAAGAAGGCAGGTGTTCCCCGAGTGCCTGGCTCCCATGCCTCCTGACTTACCCAGCATCGTCCAGAAGCTAAAGAAAATTGGGGCTTCTTTTCATAGTCAGCCCCCTGCAGACCCCCTGCACAGGACTATTGTGGGGAGGCACTGGGTAAACATTTGTTGAAATGTGGAGTCATGAATAAATGAATGGACAAGAAACCCTGGAAGGTGCCTTTCCACCAGCCAGCAACAGTGTTGGGGGTGGCTCTACCAGCTTCTCCTTAAAATCTCCCAATAATACAAAGAAGGCTCTATCAGCAAAACCTAGTAAGTGCTCTTCAAAAACCAGAGAAAGAAGGACAAGCTGGGGTGGGGCTGTGGGGCAGGTATGCAGAACCAAAAATGGCCTTTCCTCCACCAGATACATGTATACTGGCTAGGGATGCCAATCAAGGATGTCCAGCCAACAGTTGAGTAGAGGCCATTTCCTCGAAAATGCATCCCAGCACCAGAGAGGCAGAAAGGCAGGCAGATCTCTGAGTTCAAGGCCAGCCAGGTCTACAGAGCAAGTTCCAGGACAACCAGGGTTACCCAGAGAAGCCCTGTCTCAAAAAGCCAATAGAGAAAGAGAGGGGCAGGGGAGAAAGAAAAGGAAACAAATGAAAAAAAAAAAAAAAAGCATATCGCCTACTAAAAGAAAAGGGTTTTACTGTTCATTCTAGACCAAGAACAAGACCCCACACACCATCCCCACAACCCCTGTTAGGCACTCATTTCCTCAGGGGAGAGCTGCTGAGCACTGGGAGGTGCTGTAGATGGTGTATGTGACTGGTGTGAACCTTGTCAGGGCTCAGCGACCTGCAGCTTGAGCATCGAAGTATCAATCCATTAGCACCTCCTAAGCCAGCGATTCTCAGCCTTTGCTGTTTGTAAAAATAATCTAGAGGTGCTTTTTAGACACATCTGGAACTGCACACACCTATTCTGGGTCAGTGGGTGTGAGGTGGGGCCCTGGAACCTGCATTATTCACAGACCTTTATCAAGGTGGGACAGACAGCCTGGCCATTCTTTGTGAGGTCTATTTTATTTGTAGAGGGCCTTTAAGAGGGTGGGGGGGCAGGCTGTGCTCACTAAATGTTGCGAGAGGGGGCGAGGGCAGTTCTGCTGCGGAGCTGCCCACCCCAGCAACATGACTGATTAGGCTTGATGGGTCCAGCTGCTTAGAGATCCCTATCCCCTGCCAAGACCATTGATTCCTCGACAGGTTTCCTGTCCTCACCTGGTCCTGGCCACAGACAGAGCAGCTGACTTCATTCACTAACAGGGAAACTGAGGCTGGCACGTAGCATAAGGTGATGTTTGCACGGAGACACAGCAGGAGCACCGACTGCCTGCTAGGCAGTGCGCTGGGCATTTTCTGTCTAGATTGTCTTTATTGCTCAGACTGAAGCTACTTGCGCAACGTCAGACCTAGCCACAGGGAGGAAGACTGGAGCTTTTAACTCCAAGTCTGTCTCAGTCCTAACTGAGGCCTTTCCAGAAACTGGACCTCTCTCCAGATGACAGCACTTCCACGCCTCCCCCTTCCTGGGTCCCATCCCATGTCAGCAGGGCTCACGGATGCTCAAATTCACTCAGAATGGGCCTCCATCCTGCCAGCGGCAGGAGCCTGGCCCACACACCGCTTCTCTGGGGGTATGGTAGGGTTCCCTAGTTCCGTGCTCTTTCCCCCTTCTTCTAGCTGTTTCTTAAGAGCTAGCTCCTACGGCACCAAAACTGTGGGCTGCTCTCCCAGAAAGCCACTTTACAAAAGGTCAAGAAGCCAGGAAGAACTGGTGGCCCCTCTTCCATCCCATGCTCCTCCAGGAGCCCTCGGGTCAGACTGAAAGAACACAAGGTCAGGATTCTGCATATCCAGGCTCCTGTGTCCAGTCCTACTTGCTGGATGCCTGACCATCTGAAGCCTGTGTGCTTCAGACGGATGACCTCTTCTCCTCCCTCACTGAAGGGCTTGTGGAGACTGTCTGCTGCTGTCTTCTGATACCCACATCACCCATAATCAGTTTATGATGCAGCAGCCACCTCTGGCACGGGAAAAGTCACAATGTGTGTGTAAGGACTAAGCCCTTCCGTCAGCTTAGAGAGAGAGCCTGCTGAGTCCAGGTGCCTCTACCCCTCCTTAGACTTTGCTCTCAAGAAAGCTGAGCAGGCTCTCTGAGCACCCAGGCTGCCAGGCCAGTCCATCCCCTGTAATCCCTGAGGCTTGGCCCTCTGCCCCACCCCCTCTCCATCTGGCTGCCCCCATCCTAGAAGCCTCCTGAGGATTCTGAAGAACAAGGCTACCTGTGCAGACAGCTCTACTCTGAGCTGCTCCAGCTCTGTAAGGGGGAGAAAGGAGAATGGAAACGGGGGGGGGGGTATCATTTGAGAAGGAGTCTTTCTGTACAACCCTGGCTGGTCTAGAACCCCTGCATGAAACAGGCTGCCCTCAAATGTGCTAATCCTCCTGCCTGTTTCCTGAGTGCTGGAGTTAGCCTTTGCCACCATACCCAGCCTTCTGTTAGGTCTTAATTGCAGTTCTCCAAAACCAGCATTCTCTCTGGACTCCTCTCTGTGCCTGGGCCTGGGCCTGGACTGTAGAAAGGGAGCAAGAATCCCTGGCTCCGTGCTGGGCAGTAAAAGAATCAGCGGCATGATGGCAGAGTAGGACATGGTTTCCAAAGACAGGTGGTGATCACTCAAGCACAAAAGCCAGGCTCATGGGAGCAGGCTGTAATCCAGGACTCAAGAGCAGAAGCAGGAGGATCAGAAGTTAAAGGTCAGCCTGGGCCAGGGCGAGGCCAAGAGCAACATGAGCAAATTGGTGAGACCTTGCCTCCAAATAAGAAATACAAAGAGGTCTAGATGCAGATTCAAGACCAACCTCAGACAGAACGAGTTCAAGGCCTACTGGGCAACTCGGCAAAACCCTTTCTCAAAAAAAAAAAAAAATCTTCCGAGGGCTGAGGGTATGGCTCAGTACAGTGTGCCTAGCATGTGTACGGACAGGAAGAAAAGAAAAATGAAAAGAGGGGAAGAAACCGCATAATCATCTCCATTCTTAACAACGAAGGAAGACGACAAAGCCAGCCTTGCGAAGCCCCTCAGGCCTGTCACCTTCAAGGCTAATGAGGTCTCACGACACTGCCGGGAAACTGGAATTATTCCCATTTCACAAATAAGGAAGCTGATGATCCCACCAGAACGACACTACCAAGAGCAGCGGTTCTCAGCCTTCCTAATGCTGTGACCTCAAGGTATTGTGACCCCAACCAGAAAATCACTGCCATTGCTTCTTCATAAACGTAACTGTGTACTGTTATAAATTGTAATGTCGGTGTCTGTGTTTTCCCACGGTCTTAGGCGACCCTGTGAAAGCTGGACACACACACACACACACACACACACCATAGGTCACGACCCACGGGTTGAGAATCTTTGCCATGGACGGATCCAGCCAAAAAAACGACAAGCTTCTCCCACAGGTCAGTGAGAACCAGAGTAAACAGGATTCCATGCGCGCCAGGCTTAGCGGAGACACCTGCGCCAGCAGCAGCCTGTCCCCAGCACAGCTGTTCCCAGGAAGCCAGCAGTTCAGTTGCCTAGCCACGGGAGGAGCCGTGGGCAGGGGGTGTGAGCCAGGCGGCACCTTGCCCTCACACCCAGACTCAGCCATCACCCCAGGAGGCCTCCTCTGCCCTGGCCTGCTTCCCCCTTCCCATCCTGACGGTGCCCTGGCCCCAGTCCTCACCCAGCATGACCCTGCGGGTCTTTCACACCAAAATGCGGACCCGGGTCAGGCAGGTCATAGAAGCTCCTGCTTGCATGTGACCTGGGAGGAAGTGAGCAGACTGTCCCCGCGTTGTCCCGGGACAGCACAGAGTGCGCGAGTGGTGCCAAGATGTCAACAGCCTGTTCCTGATTTCCTGGGGGGATAATCTTGCGGCCTGCCCACCTGCGCCTGCACAGGTTTTTGAGGAGTTCACGTCCATATCCCCCAACGGCCTCTGTGGCTGTGGGTTCCGTTAGTGGATCTCGGGCCCCAGAGCCTGTGCCCCGCGCACCCTTGAGAACATGTGTTTCTGGCGTGCATGTGGCGGCTAGGGAGGTGCGGCCGCTGCGTGCCTGTAGCCTGTGGCCGGGAACCGCTCTCACCTGAGCATCTCCACACTCATCTGTGTGGTGTGTTTGCGGGGCACCTGCGCATGTCCCTCACGGGCCGGCACGGGGGGGAGGGGGCACGAGCGACACGCGGGGCCCTGCGCGCCTCCCGCGTGTGTGCGCGCCGCGCCGTGTGAGCGCGGGTGAGCGGTCGCCTCCCGCCCGCCCGCCGCCCGCGCGCGCAGCCCGCACACTCACCACCCGGCCGCCGCCGGGTGACGCGGGCTGGGCCCGCCCCCCGCTGCCGGCCCCGCGCTCGCTCGCTCGCTCGCGCCGGCCGCCGCCGAGCAGGCAGCCGCCGCGCCGGGGCCGTCCGGGGGGCCGCGCCGGCGACGCCCCGCGGGAGCCGCGGAGCCGCCCCGGGCCGGGGTCGCGCCGCGGGCGGCGGCGCCGCCTGCATGACCCTCCGGCGGCGAGGGGAGAAGGCGACCATCAGCATCCAGGAGCATATGGCGATCGACGTGTGCCCCGGGCCCATCCGGCCCATCAAGCGGATCTCCGACTACTTCCCCCGCTTCCCGCGCGGCCTGCCCCCCGGCGCCGCGCCCCGCGCCCCCGCCGCGCCCGCGCCCCCGCCCGCCGCCGCCGCCGCCGCGCGCCCCCGCAGCCCCTCCGACGGCGCCCGCGACGAGGACGTGGACCAGCTCTTCGGAGCCCACGGCTCCAGCCCCGGCCCCGGCCCCGCGCGGCCGCCCGCCAAGCCCCCCGAGGACGAGCCGGACGCCGACGGCTACGAGTCGGACGACTGCAGTAAGTTTCCCGGCCGCCGAGCGCCCCCTCCCCGCGCCCGGGCCCCCGCGGGGCGAGCGCCGCCGCGCGCGAGGGCCGCGAAGTTTGGGGGCGTCCTCCGGGGGCGCCCCGCACCCCTCCCCGGCCCGGGGGACCCCAGCGCGGGCGGCGGTTCCCGGCAAGGGCGGAGCTGCGCCCCGGAGAGACACCAGTTGCTGCGGGCCGCGCGGTGGCTCCGGCCCCAGAGCCCTCCGCGGGCGCTCAGGGGCGGCCACCGGGAGAGCTGGGGACCCCGCGGCGGCCCTCGCGGCGCCGCAGCTTTGCTGTACACGGGCCGAGGAGCAGGACCGCGGAGCCGCTTGTCCTTTGGAAAAACCTTGGCGGTTCCTCCTCCCGCGTCCGCGGACCCAGCCTCGGCGCTGCCCTGGCTGTGGACCTTCGCCCACCTGTTACCCGGCTTCCTCCGGACAGGAGGGTCCCCAGCCTGCCCCCCACCCCGTACTCAACCCCAGGGAGACAGCAGACACAGGGTCTCCAGAGCCAGACCAGGTACTCCTGGTGTCCTGTGTGGTCCCCGAGGGTGCCTGACCCAGCCCACCAGGGACTATCCGGGAAGCCAAGGAGGGAGGAGGTCACAG
This sequence comes from Meriones unguiculatus, assembly GCF_030254825.1. Taxonomy (NCBI): domain Eukaryota; kingdom Metazoa; phylum Chordata; class Mammalia; order Rodentia; family Muridae; genus Meriones; species Meriones unguiculatus. Next base: position 44,389,461 of record NC_083355.1, read on the forward strand.
CTCCTATCCCAAGGGTTTACTGGGGGCTCTGGCTGGGGGTCACTGCATGGAAGGGCCCGGCCCAGTTGGGACTCTAGTTCACTAAGAAATAAAGAGCCAGCCTTAAAACCTAGTCTTGGGTGTCATGGGACCCTGCAGTGTCAGAAGCCCCATGCCAGCTCCCCCAAGGCAAAAGCAGCATTGGTGGCTGTGTCTTGTCCGGTCGTTCCCCAGGGCCTCTGGGCTGGGCCTGGCTTTTCCCCAGCATAGCATGTGCCTCTGGAAGCTGAGGATGGGAGTTCACAGTGCCACCCTGGGAACAGACTCCTCATTTCACTTCTGGGGCCCCTCAGTATAGGTGGATCAGGCCTGGGCAGGGAACACTGCCTTCTGCTGTGCATTCCAGGCCTGGACCCTCTCACGCAGGGCATGAAGGCTGGGGAGCAGGCCTATCTCTGTGCTGTCCTACAGGCTGGGGGAAACTAGGTGGGCAGAATTTATTAAAGTCTGAGAGCTGTGCCCTGGATTTACTCCCTGCCAGTTCCTGGCACTCTGTGCAAGGATCCAGGCTGGCTGGCCCCTAGGGAGGCCCTAAGTAGGACCCAGTTGGCCCCCTGGGCAATCCAGAGCCAGCCTGGGAAGGATGGGAAGCAGCTTCGTTCTCAGCATTCTGCCTGCAGCCAAGGGAGTAAGCAGGTGGACAGAGCTTGTGCCTGAGCTGCAGGACACCCCCAGGTGCCATGGCAGCCCAGGGGGACAACATATGGCCAAGAGGGAAGAAACGTAGTCATCATGCCTCTCCCGAGACCCACCAGAAAGAATAAAACAGGCCTGAAGCCTCACCTCCGACAGCCAGCTCTTGGGGGTTTTCAGAACACTGTTTCCGCAGCTGGAAGTGAGGCAAAGGGAACTGTGCCGAGTCCCTGGGCTCAGGCCACAGGTGTCCTAGCTGGAGACAGGCTCATGTGAGTTAGGTCCTAGACAGAACATTCTCAGCTGAAACTGGGCGCTGGCCACACCCAGATCACTGGGACACACTAACCAGCTGTGAAAAAGAGGTCTGGAGGTTGCAGAGCTGCGGAAGTGGGTGTGAGGCTGAGCCAGGCATCTCGCTGGGGCTCTCATGGGTGAGAAAACCCAGGCAGGACCACCCTGTACCTGGTAGCCGAGGCCATGCACCCCCTGAGCTCTGACAACCAGATCCCTTGGAATAAGCTTAAGTGATTCAAGCCAGATGGTTCGTTATGGCTTTAGCCAGGGTTATGCTATTTGCTGCTCTAATTATTGGATTATCTACTCGGACAAAAAGAAATGAGGGCGGTTGCTCTGTTGTCCAAGCAGAAGGTAAAAACAGCCTGTTTGCTTAGCCCTGTTCTCCTCTTTAAAGCCCCTCCCTTGCTGGTTAGCTCAAACTGTGCAAGTCTGGGCACCTGAACACACACACACACACCCCTCATTCCCTGCTGAGCTTACAAGGACACTGAAGAAGACACAGCATCACCATAGGCCCCTATTCCCAGGTGTCCCAAGCTCCCTGCTCCCCAGCTGCAGAGGAAACCCAGACCCCAAAGCTGCAATGACTAAGAGGCTTTGGGCTGCGAGTACCATGAAATCAATTCCAAGTAGCTCACACCAGCAGAGCAGCAAAGGCCGTGCTGCAGACGCCAGGGCAACCTGGAGCAGCATCCCCGGTTCTCTGTCAGTCCTTCCACTCAGCCAGCCCTTTCCCTCTTGGGCCAAAAACCAGGGCAGATTTTTCTGTTTCCAAGGGCATATGGATGAGGACCATCAGATGAGAGCCTAGTCACAGTGATGCCCGTCCCCATCGGTCCCCATCGGCTAAGCGGGACCCTCATGATCCAGGGTGGCTGCTCTGGGTCCAGGCCTTGCATGTAACAATAAGGTCCTAGATTTGATTTTTTTTAAATTATTATTTTTTTCTATTCTCATGTCTAGGATCCAGAAAATCTCTTCTAGAAGTTCCCAGGAGGCTTGTCCTTTTGTCTCATTGGCTAGAATCATATCACGTGTCCATGTTCCCGAATGACTCACTCGATTAGGTTAGGACAGGAACCCACGGAGGTCTGGAGCAAGGGTGAAGTGGGGAAGAGTTGTTGGTTCTTCCTAGAAGGTTCTTCTGGGCATGGGCAGATCCCAGTTACTGATGTATGTGGCCTCTTCACCCAGAACTTCTTTGGACCTCAGCCATGTCCTGCCCAGACACATCCAGCAGTACAATGCCAGCTGTGTGCCAGCTGTGTGTCAGGCACTGTACAGGGGGCCAAGTGCAACCCCTGGGCCACAACCTCTGGTCTTGGGATGCCAGAAACCCAGCAAGAGTACCAGCAGTGAGGGACAGGGGAGCAGACATACATAGAGGCCTCTGCTGTGGGGATGGGGATGGGGAAAGAAAGCTAGCAGAGTGAAAGGGGGCATGGAGGGCATCCAAGGAACCAAAACATCAGAAACAGACAGTGGGGGCATGATGGGACCAGGAGTCTGAGACAAAGGGAAGAGACTGGTCAGGTCATCATGATCACACAGAAAGGTTAACATGCCAAACCAAAGAGGTCAAATCTTGTCTTGGATGCGATGAACTTTTGAACAGCTTGAAGGGAGAGAATAAAGGAGATGTGGATTGTCTTAGCTCTAGGTTCTATGGAGTAGAGATAGACCATTTATTCCTCTGCATCCTCCCTGGCAGTGCCTACCTAGTTCAGCGCCTCAGTTTCTCCACCTATGAAAACCAGGCTATAAACCAGAGCAGATTCCTCATTCCCAGGGGCATATGGGTAAAGGAACATCAGATGTAAAAGCTTTCAAGTCAGGCTTGATAATTTTCTAGGGTTTCTTGGTAATCAAAAATATTTATTGTGTTTTTAATTGTGTCTGTGTGATTGGGGGGTGCCCGTGTGTCACAGCACACATTAGAGGTCAGAAGACAGCTTTGTGGAGTTGGTTCTATCTTCCACTTTTACGTGTACCCTAGGGATTGAACTCAGGTCATTAGGCTCGCAAAGCAAGTGCTTCCACCCACCGCGCTGTCTCCTCAGCCCCGGTGAAACTATTTTAGATGCTGACATATTTCTTCCAAATACAAAACAAAAAGGACTGATTTCTGATTCTTGGGGGTGAGCATGTCAAGCGAGTTCAAGTGCTGACCAAGGTCATGGCCAGCTGCCTGTCTGCACTGGCCCTGTCGGGGAACGCTCGGCCTTGGGGGAAGCAACAGGGCCCTGTGCTTGTTTCCCTGTGAATTAGCCCCATTAAAGCGCTATAATTATCAGCAAGCCGGTGACAACTCTCAGAGGCCCATTAGTGACCAACCTTCATCATTTTTCCAAAGATGTAAACTTTCATCAGGGCACGAGAGCTGAGTGGCTCTGAGGGCAGGGCCCTCAAGATCCCAGGGCTCACAGAGAAGCACTCTCTCGTCTTTTGGGCCCTGCTGCCGCCACCGCTGCCCCCCTGCTCAGGGCCTTCGGATTAGCAATGAGGCCCCATCCTTGTCCCTGCCCCAGTGCTGAGGCTGGGACCCGGGGCACTGGTCATGTGAGGTAAAGGCTCTACCGCTGAGCCATGGCCCCAGACCACCCTGCCTTTTCCTTTTCTTTTTCTATCTTTCTAGCTGCATCCTTGGGACTTGAGTTACACAAAATGGGGAAGAAAAACTCTCAGGAAGTGGTTAGGCTTTAAGGCAGGAGCTCCAGCTCTGTGCTCCCACCCCCCTCTGAGCCTCATTTCTATGACTGGAAAAGGCAAATTTGGGATCGTGTGTTTCCTAAGACAACTCTTCTACAAATGTGACTGAGCTCCTAGTGACAAGATAAAATTTCTTCTAGGACTTCAGTGGCCACCGAACACTCACCAGTCCTTTCTGGACACACGCTGGGCACACTGTTGCTTCCCAGGTGGTGGTGACAGGCGTTAGCATCCCAAGAGGTGGCTTTCCAAGTCCCCTGCCTTATCTTCTGGGGTGGGAACACCAGCAGATGTCACACAGTGTGTGCTCTTACCTGTGGCATCACACCAAACCCCTCCTCCCAGGAAGTAACTGGGCAGCGAAGCTGCTGAGCGGCTCTGCCGTGAGCACGGACCATCAGTTGCTTGCTGGTCCCCCGGGTGCCCGAGGCAGTGGCCTGCCCTCCCAGGGCAAGGTCTTCAGGGAGCAGGGAGCCTTAACTTGGCATCGTGCAAACTGACCATCATGCAAAGCCATCATCTCTGCACAGTGATGTTGCAGAAGCCAAGCTGATGGCTGCAGTAAAGGAGATGGTGATTTGAGTATCCTCTCCTGCAGCATCCTCATCTGCAGCATCCTCTCCCGAAGCATCCTCACCTGCTCACCTGTTGGAAGGGAGAGAGGATGCTGCAGGCACAGGGCCCAGTGTGGTCATCACTAAAGCACATATTTTCTGCTAGGGGAAGGAAGATACTTGCAGCTCACCCCAGACCTAGCAACTCAGTCTGAACACAGTTCTAACAAGTACTACCTGGTTTGTGGGAGAAAAAGCTGTCTGTGCTCCCAGAGGCAGGAGTGAAGGAAGGAGGCAGGAGTGAAGGGAGGAGGCAAGAAAGTGAGGTACCATCCAGGAACCCCAGTGTAGCAATCACTTCACACTTTTCTGTCTGACTGTGACCATGACCCACAGCAGAATCATTGTGGTCATAACAGAAGAGCCTAAGTGACCACTTATAAATCATGTTTCCAAAGTCAGGGAGAAGGCGATCCAATTTAGGGCAGTTCCTTCTAGGAAGCCCTTAGAGGGGCAAACCCATCAAAGCATGTCTGCTGGTCCCAAACTCCCCTGATAATGCCCACATGCCAGGAGGTGGTTACAGTTGTCTCCAGGCAGGTGAGGAAACGGAGGTGTCTGAAGTCACACAAAGATGTGCTGAACTGGGATTTGAACCTGTGGAGTACCACAGCAGATGTTATCCTCCACACAAAAAACTGCTGTGTAGAAAGACAAAAACGTCACCCTGTTGGGATGTTGGGTACCCAACACGTTTCCACATGTCTCTCAGAACAAAGAGCGCAGCCCGGCTGTCATGATGTGGCCTTGCCTTTGTTAGTAAAGGCAGGCACAACCCGAATACATGTTCACTTAGAATCCAGCCAGGAGTCCAGGGCAGAACCCTGATGAGGACTGAGTCCCAGATGCCTTTGGTTGTGATGTGTCCTCCAAGCTCCTCGCACCACTGGCCACACATCATCTGTCAATTCCTCCTGTCTCAGGTGAGGCACTGCTTCCTCCAGGACCCCTCCCCTGATGACCCAGTTCATACCGAGGCCCAAAGTCCCCCCTGAAGCTCTCAGGGCTCTCGGCTCAGCAGACAAATGTGTGACCTAACCAGCAGCTGGGAGCAGCAGCACAGGGCTTTGGCGATATCAAAGAATGTGTGTCTTGCTGCGTGGGGACTTCAGAGGTCTCCCTGGCTCAGACCCTGGCTCTCTTGCTGGGAACCCTCGGGACATGGCAGGCCACAGCTGTAGCAAGTGACTTCTCCTAGGGCGGCAGCAGCGTGAGGACCCAGCTGGCCTGTCACTGCCCACTTGAGCTCTCCGAGGGCCAGGGAGACTATGGAGCTGCCATGTCACTTGTCACCTGGGGGCTCAATCTGCAGTCAGCCACTTAGGCTGGTCAGGTCCCGCAGCCTCTTGGAGCCCGTCCTCTGCCTTCTCACACCACTGTGTGCTGTTGTCTGTGGCGAGGGAACTGAGGCAGAGGCACCCACGCTGTATGGTCCACAAAAGCACTGAGACAGAACAGACAGTGCTTAGCACGGCTTGAGAGCTCCTTCCTGGGCCACCTCCCTGGTTGTGGTCATGTTGTGGACCTTAGGTATTCCAGCCAGAATCTCTGAGCCTCCTCATCTCACAGGGACAGGACATTGTCCCTCCCAGGGCTGAGTGTTTTCAGTAGGAGAAATGGGTAAAGAGGTTGCCATATCATAGCTGCTCAGCTGTCACAGTACTAGCCACTGAGCTGGATACAGTAGCATTCTTCATTGGTAACTTTTCTTTCTGGGAATTGAACCCAAGGCCTCTACTACTAGGCTAGATCCCCAGTCCAGAAGTTAGTGAATGGCACATGTGAGGACATACTTGCCCTGTGGTCCCTTTTAACTCTTAAACCTTCCCGTTGCCTGGAAGGAGCGGCTGTGCTATTAACACATGTAGACTTTCGGTCTGTCTTTGGGAAACTCGACATGCTTGCTTTATTCTGCAGTGCTGTGGGTAAAACTGAAGGTCCAGCCGGGGCTAGGCCTTCTGACTGCCCCTTTGCTTTATTCTCGGGATTTGTGGATTGGCCTGGAGATGGTGAATTTGAACCTGTGCCTCCACCCTAAGCCAGCCACCAGTGTGCCTCAGCACTGCATCTGCCACTTCCTTTTTTTTTTTTTCCAGACATAATTTCTGTGTGTAGCTCTGTCTATCCTAGAACTTGTTTTATAGACCAGGCTGGCTTTGAACTCTCAGAGATCCACCTGCCTTTGCGTCCCAAGTGCTGGGATTAAAAGCAGGCACCACCAAATAAATCTGTTCATATTGAAAACAATGTGATACACCAGAGCCATGGTGGCGCACACCTTTGATCCCAGCACTCAAGAGGCAGCAGCAGGCAGACCTCTGTGAGTTCAAGGCCAGCCTGGTCTGCAGAGTGAGTTCCAGGAAGCCAGGGCTACAAAAAGAAATCCTGTCTCAAAAAGGAAAGAAAGAAGAAAACAATGTGACTGTTGGGCCAGTGAGGTAATTCAGCAGCCAAGTCTGAAGACCTGACTTAAAGCTCCTTAACCCACGTGGTAGCAGGAGAAAACTGACCCCTCAAGTCCTCCAGCCCCGGTGCGTCACATGGTTTTCAGTCTTAACAGATCTGTTTATATCCTGCACATGCATGCACATGTCCAAATAAATGCGTGGAACAGGGATAATAACATGGCCATTGAAGCCACGCAGCCTGTGTGACCGCCCTCCTCCTCCCGCAGCCGCCCTGGGAACGCTGGACTTCAGTCTGCTCTATGACCAGGAGAACAACGCGCTGCACTGTACCATCAGTAAGGCCAAGGTAGGCCCTGCGCCAGCCGCAGCCCGGGGTTCAGGACGGACCCCGGTGCTGCCTGTCCTTCCTGTGCAGACTTCCCTGGTCCCCGCTATGTGGAGTGCAGCTGTCCACTCCCTGTGCAGTAAGGCTGTGTAGTTTGAGAATGGGAAAGGGTGGGATTGCAGAAAGCCAGGCAGCTCTAGGAGTCTGGAAGGGATCCCTGAGTAAGGGGGAAAGTAGGGAGCCTATCTTGCAGTGGGGGGAGGGAAGGGGATTAGATGTCACTGTTTCTGGGTCTCCCCGTGCCAAAGCTTCAGCCCCAAGGTTCCCTGGAGCCCCTAAGCAGCTCCTGTGCTGAAAGCCACAGGAGCCACTGAAGGAAGCCAGGCTCCAGACAGGGTGACGGCCATTGGGTCTGAGCCCCAGAGCCCTCTGGGCTTTGCTGTGGGGAGTCTCGGACACCTGTAGACCCATCAGGCCCTATCTCCTGTGCTCCTCTGTGGCTCTGCTTTTGAACCTGTGCCTGTTCTGTGAGCTCAACCATACTGTTCTCTTCATACTGCTCCCTCTGGGAGGAAGGTGCCAAAGTTGATGTTTTCCCGAAAGGTAAGAGCCACGTGGCCAGTAGAGACCCTTGTAGGGCTGTGGAAGGGCCTGGGCCAGCCCAGCACATGTGGAGTGACTTCCAGTGTTGCAGGCCTCGCCCTCGCTCAGCATTCTTCACCTGCAGCATCTCCTCTCCAGCACACCCTGCCGAGGGGCTGACCTTGGCTCTGTGCCTAGGGGGACACCCATGCCATCCGTCTACCCAGCCTGGTTGTAGGCTGCCATGGGCAGTGTGAGAGCCTTCTACATTGGGCTCAGGGTCTAGGCTCGGTACTTGAAGGTCTAGCCAATCCATCCTGCATCCCTGCTCACTCCTCTGACATGTTTAAGCCCGTGATTTCCTAGGGAACAGAGCTACGCACCTGGTGACCCCAGCCTGGCAAGGTAGACACAGGCTGCAGGGCCAGGCACAGCCCATCCTTGCCCTCCTCCTGGCTTAGCAGAGCTTGTCCTTGCTTGGGAACCAGCTGTCGGGCCACTGTGGTTGAGCCCAGCTTTTCCTCCCCATCTCAGAGCCTGGGGTTCCTGCTGCCTTCTCCCTGCTCCAGGTGTGTGTGTGTGTGTGTGTGTGTGTGTGTGTGTGTGTGTGTGTGTATACGTGTATATGTATGTGTATGTGTGTATCTCTGTGACTATGTACACAGAGAAGGGGACCAGAGGCCCTTGAACCATGGTGGCCCTGGTCTCTGTAAATGGCTACACAAAGGAGAACACACTCCTGGAAATACTGAGTCCCCAGAGGGAAGCCACGGAGTGTAAACTGAAGCCGGGTTCACACTCAGAGCCTCTTAGAGATTCATGGTCTCTGGATTCCCAGACTGCACTCTCGCTTGGTGTCTTAGTTAATTTTCTGTTGCTGCTATAAAACCCTGACCAAAAGCCCTTGAGAAAGGGCTTGATTTATCTTCCAGCTTGTAGTTCATCATCCAGGGAGGTCAGGGCAAGTACCTGGAGGCAGGAGCTGATGGAGAGGCCATTAAGGAGAACTGCTTGCTGGCTGGCTCTCCATGGCCTGCTCAGCCTGCTCTCTTTACATGCCCAGGACCATCAGCCCAGGGTGAGTGAGTGAGTGAGTGAGTTAGGCCCTCCCACATCGAACAGCAGTCAAGAAAATGCATCACCATCTTGCCCACAGGCCAATTTAGTTGGGGGGCAGTTTCTCAAATAATGGTACTCTTTTCTCAGATGACTCTAGCTTGCATCAGGTAGGATGTGTCTCAGTTCGGTATCTGTAAACAGGGCTCCCCACGCTGTGTGGCCGCTGAACTACGTAGGAGTAAAACGCTTGGCCCTGGCATTTTATCTAACACTGACCTGCAGGATAGTGCCCAGTGGGACACATTACACACAGGTGGATTTAGGGCATCCATCTCCAAGCAGTGCCCAGGAAAACCCCAGCAGAGCCACCATGCTGGGAGACCAACATCACTTCTTAACTGTGCTAAAATATACAGGTGGGTCCTGGCATGATGGTTCAGTGGTTGAGAGCATGTCTGCTCTTCCAAAGGACCCAAGTTCAATTCCAGGGGATAAGACACCCTCACCAGACATACGTGCAGGGCAAACACCAATACACATTAAATAAAAATAAGTAATTTTAAAAAAAAATCACATACACGAAACTCGGCCGCAAAATACTGAGCCTACTCCATCCATCCCAGAGCTTTTTCAGCTTGCCAGCTGAAACTTCTTGCTCCTGAAACAGCTGTCTGTCTGTCTCCCCTTGCCTTTCCTTGTAGCGGCAAAGTCATGCAGTTTCTGTTCATCTCACCAGCTTCAGCTTTCACTACCCAAAAGGCTCCAGTCCCCAGTGTCTAGCGAACAGTAGCCTCTGGGGCAGCAGGGGTTGGTGTGGGGAGTCTATTCTCTATAGGCCAGGCCCTTCCTGTCCCCTCAGTGCTGGCACCACTGCCCCATGCAGCATCCCCTGCCCATCTCTGAGACTGTGGCATCTGCTTTTTATCTCCGGGAAACACGATAGGCTGATGGGATCTGTCTGAGACGAGCCCTGGCCTCCCTCTGGCTGAGCACAGCCTCCTGCCCCCCTCTCTTTCAGTCGGCTCCTGGGGGCCGTAACGCCGGTCTGCAGCCATGCTGCAGGGCAGACTCCAGATCGGGCAGGGAGGCTGCTGAGCTAGAGACTCACCATATGAACCCAGCCTCTGACTGAGCACACCAGATCTTAGACCAGTGTGTGCAGAGGCAGAAGGGTGTGAAAGTAACACGACTAGGGATCCAAAGGGCAGAGCAGGCCTGATTCCCATCCTCGTGTGGCAGCTGCCTTCTACCCCAGCCAGCCTTTATGGTTGCCCCGAGCCTCAGAAGTAGGACTTGAGTCTCTCTAGTTAAATCTCCCACCTCAAAGATAAACTGTGGAAAAGAGAAACCAGTGAACACATTGTAAACTTGACACACAAATGTGCAGGAATCATAGAAATAGAACAGGGCCCTCGGCTGCCCCCTGTTCAGGCTAGGCCACCAGATTCCCCCAGGACAGCTGCCATTTTACTCCCGGGGCTGAGGAGCTGGCAGGGGATGCTGGGCATGAACAGCCGCCATTACCAAGGCACACGCACTGCCTTTCGGTCAAGTCCCAGCAGCTCTGGGCCTAGGTTAAATCCCTACTCCAGCTACTTCTCTGATATCTTCTGAGGGGTGGGCAGGGGAGGGAAGTCCCACCCACCAGCCCTGTGTCTTCATTCCTCCTTGCTGGCTCAGACTGAGGGAACAGTTAACTCTATATGTGGTAAAGCGCCCCCTCCGCTAACTAGGAAGTTCCCAGGCTGAGCTCTGACTCCCAAACCTGGGGCTGTGTGGGTGCCCACCTGAACGCTCCTCCAAGCCCGTAAAGCTGGACCTGGAATAAAGGTCTGGGGCCCCTGGGCAAGAGCCACGCCTCACCCGTCTAGAATGTAGGCCAGTGCACCTCTGCTGCCTCTCCAGCTCCTCGTGGGCCTTCAACACCGAAAGGAGTGTACACAACCCCCAGGTTAGCTGAGGCTCTGAGGGCTCCGCTCCTGAGCTGTACAGTCCTGGGCTGGCAAGAACTGAAATCAGAGTTAGCGAGGGGTGCCCTCTTGTGGAAGGCTCCTCCATGGCAGGCAGCCTGTGACTCCTGGGGACACCGGCAGTCTCAGCTGGCCTCCCAGACTTGAAACAAAGCACTTTCCCAGCCACCACCAGGAATGTAGGGTGAGCATAAAGCCAGTCTTGGGGGTCAGAGACGGAAGACCCAGCAAGGTGTGGTGTCTGGAAAGTGAGAAGAGGCCTCCCCAAGTGCAGAATGAGGTGTGCCTTCTGGATTCAGCTGTCAAGAAGGTGGACCGTGAAAGGACCTCACAGCCAGAGTGCAGGGGGAGGAAGCTTGCCCCAGCACTGATTGGCCCTCGAGACTCCCATCTTCAGGGAAATTGGAAGTGTCGGGGCTCTGTGTGTCCTCACTCTCATTTCACACCCTCTCTGATCTCTGTTCAGGGCCTGAAGCCGATGGACCACAACGGACTGGCTGATCCCTACGTCAAACTACACCTGCTGCCTGGAGCCAGCAAGGTGAGGGTTACTGGTCCAGGGATGGCACTGGCTTGGCACTCTGGAACCATGAGCCCATTACTGATCTGCTAAGCGGGCCCCAGGAAGTGCCCGGGTTACATTTCCTACAAAGCCATTTAGCCTGAGGCTCGTGTTATACAGGGGAAGAAGACTCCAGGTTCAGATGTGATAGCGCACTCCTCTAACAGCAGCGCCCGGGACACAGAGGCAGGCAGATCCCTGGGTTAAGCACAGGCTGGCCACAGATGCGCCTGCCTGCCTGCAGGGCCTGTCAGAGCCCTCAGTGCGTTGATGGGTCATTCTGTGGCTTCAGGAAGGGGACTGAAAGTAAATGCATTAGCCTGGTTTACTTGACCACAGAACCCCCGTTTCCCATTCCCCTGCTGGGTGACCCAGCAGGCAGATAAAAGCACAGAGGCACTGTTCACCCACAAGGAAGCACGGATTCCAGGCAGAATGAAGACCTGAGTGAGGGCCCCCGAGGTGACCCAGGAAGGAGGTCCATTTCCACAGCTGGCTTTGGGCACACGGCCAGTCTCGATAAGAGTCTCCTGAAAGAGTGGGGAGGGGACACAGGGCAGCAGGCTTTGTTTAGGCCGATGCCTGCTAAGTTCCCAGCGGGACTGAGCCACACAGCAGCTTCCCACCCCCTGCAGGGCCCATAGCCATCCCCTCTATCCTGCTGCTGTCACCAGGGCCTGGTCGTCAGCTAGAGGGTTGCATGGACTGGACCAGCAGTCAAGACCAGCAGGGCTGCGTCCATCCTGGAGACAGTCCTTCCCTCTCCTTTCCCAGCTGAGCTCCCAGCTAGGCTAGCCCTGTCTTTCCTGGCTCCTTTTTTTTTTTTTTGCTGTGACCAGAGGCCCCTCACATGCCTCCAATCAACTTGCTGCTTTTCAGTCAGCTAACAGTGTCAGTTTCGCCTTCTGCCTCAGGTCCCCTCCACTGGGTCAAGTGCCTCCATGAATGGAGGGGTCAGGCTGGCCAGCCTTGAGGCCACACTTTCTCAGGACCAAAATGACAGCACTCTGTCTTCCTCCAGGCAAATAAGCTCAGAACAAAAACCCTTCGGAACACTCTGAACCCCACGTGGAACGAGACCCTCACTTATTACGGGATCACGGATGAGGACATGATCCGAAAGACTCTGAGGTGGGTGAGGGCTCCTGTGCCTACACCCCAGCTGGGGGCACCCTACCACTTGTGAATGCCCATTGACTGTGGAAGCCAATCGCCCCCAGGATCTCCGTGTGTGACGAGGACAAATTCCGCCACAATGAGTTCATCGGGGAGACTCGTGTGCCCCTGAAGAAGCTCAAACCTAACCACACCAAGACCTTCAGCATCTGCCTGGAGAAGCAGCTGCCGGTGAGTGGAGGAAGGCTCAGTACCCCGGCCAAGCCGGAGTTTACTGAGCGTCTACTACGTGCCAATACTATGTTCCAGGCTCAGTTGCAGGGAGATGGAGGGACTCGCTGCCTGTTGATGGCATAGGAATGGGGCTCTTCACGGAGCAGAGAGCACAGTGGAGGGGGCAGGTCTGGAAGGGGACATCACAGAAGTGGCAGAGGATGAGTTCACCTTTCACAGGTGCCGAGGTACCAATTCCAGCAGTGCTGGGGCCTACGTCTAAGACCTTGTGTGGATAAGCAAGCGCTTTCCCACTAACCCTCTCCCCAGCCCATTTAAAATTTTACTTTCTCAACTTTCAAAATTTTCCTGTGTACGTGAGGTAGTATGTATGTGTGTGTGCTGTGTGCGTGTATAATCCATGTGAGGTACGCGTGTGTGTATGTGTGTGTATATGTGTCCGTGTGTAGTCTGTGTATGTATGTGTTTATGTATGTATGTATGCATGTGTATGTGTGCACGTGCATGTGTATAGTCTGTCTGTGTTTGTACATGTATGTATTGTGTATGTATATGTACATATATATGTGTCTGTGTGTGTGTGTGTGTCCGTGTGTGTGTGTGTAGTCTGTGAGTGTGTGTAGTCTGTGAGTGTGTGTGTAGTCTGTGTGTGTGTGTAGTCTGTGTGTGTGTGTAGTCTGTGAGTGTGTGTAGTCTGTGAGTGTGTGTGCAGTGGAAAAGATATGTGAATGTCATCAACATGGAATATCTTCCTCAATTGCTCTCGGCCTCATATTTTGAGACAGGGTTTCCCACTGAACCCAGTGCTCACTAACTAACTAGTCTGGCGGGCTAGGGAGCTGAAGTTCTCCTGTCTCCCTCCCCTCGTGCTAGGGTTACAGATTTGTGTCCCTATGCCTGGCTTTCCCTTGGGGCTGGGATCCAAACTCAAACCAGCCACAGCAGGTACTTGACTGACTGAACCATCCCCCCCCCACTTTAATTTTCATATGAAACAGTCTTGCTAAGTTCCCCAGACCGGCCTTGAACTTACTCTGTAGCCCAGATTGACAGTAAACTCTTTTTTGTTTTTGGGGTTGTCTTTTATATTTGAGACAGGGTTTCTCTGTGTAGCCCTGGCTGTCCTGGAACTCACTCTGTAGGCCAGGCTGGCCTTGAACTCGGAGATCTATCTGCTTCTGAGGTAAAAGGCACACACTGCCAATGCCTGGCTGACAGTGAACTCTTGATCCTCCTGTCTCAGCGTCCTCAGTAGCTAAGAGTACATGTCTGTGCCACAGGGCAGGGCATGGTGATGGTTTAACAGGCCAGAAGGACCAGAAGCAGAAAGAGGAGGGAGGTGAGGGCTGGCGCCAAGGACCAGATAGATGGGGGCTGGTGGAGGCCAGAGGCCTGCTGCCAGGGCAGGTCCAGGTCTGGCCTGGGTGCATGGAGGGAGTACGCAGTCATTCACTAAGGGTAACTCAATTGGAACGGGTTAGGCCAGAAGTGCTGTGAGATGCCCAGAGGAGACAGCACATAATTCTTTCCTAGACATCGTAACAAATCTGGCCCCCGGTCGCCTTCAGCAGCCAGCCCTCCCAGAGTCCTGGTGTCTGCTGCTTAGGATCACTGTCCTGCTTGCCTCATCTCTGCCGTGCCTGCTCATAGGGGCATCGCTCCTTTGGCAGTTTATAGGGGCAGAGGGTCAGGGAGCCCAGTGCGCGGGCCGAGAGAGAAAAGCTGAGCTCTCGAGCTCACAATGTTGAGGGCATGGCTCTCTCCCCAAAGCCCAAGCCAAGGGGAGGAAGCTCAGCATTTAATTCGTGTATGCCAGGCCTGGCAGGGTCTGCAGCACCCAGTGGCTGAGACACTGCTCTTGTGCATGGCTTTCTCAGACTGTGTTGTCACGTCATACTCTCTCCACTCAGGTGCATGTGTCGTGGGTGAAACCTTTGCTGCTGTGGTATTAGTCACTTGCCAGAGGTGAGCCAAATTTCTCCAAATGGCCTACACCTCTCAGGAAGGCACTGCCCGCTCCCACGGTGCTGTGCCCGTGCGTTCTGGCCTCAGATATAACAAGACTCCATGTGCACATGGATGCATAAATGCGTATGGGGTGTTCGTCACACATGCACTGTGTGTGTACATGTGTACATGAATGTGGAAGCGTGAGTATGTGTTGTGAATGTTCCAGAGCCATTTCTTTGGCATTGCTGAGTGCCCCCCAACTTGAATTGGCTCTGTTGCTCATTGGCTAGCCTCATAGTGACCACAGGGGTGACATTTGGTTTAAGGATGTATTACGGTTTGGTGGTTTTAGAGTGTATACTCTATATTACCTGTTCTAAGTAAATACCTGGCTCAATGTTTGTCATATGAAATAGTCCACAGCATGGCAGTGTCGTCTGCAGACATCTCTGCTCACGCAGGGCCTAGAGTCACACAGCTGCAGTGTTGGTCATAGCTGCCTGAACGTTGGGTTGAGAAGGATGCCAAGGCTGCATCTGAGTTCAGGGTGAATGCTGGGACCGATTAGCCGTGTCTGCTCTGGGCACGGAGTTTGGAGGAGGCCTGGGGGCACAGGCCTCCCTTCACCTCACAGCATTCTCATCTTCAGGAAGGCCTCCACATGGCCACATGGGGACTCAGGTCAGGCCTAAGCAGGCACAGCTTCGAGCAAAGGCTGAGCCTATGAAAGGGGAGCCTGGCAGATCCTGAGGGGACCCTCAGGGGACATGGGCTTCCCACGGGCGCCTCCGGATGACTTTATGGAGGATGGGAAATGGAGAAGACTCCAGCTGTCGGACATGGAGGGAAGGGATGTGGAGGCCTAGAGTTAAAGTCTCACCCCGAGCTTGGGGGTGGGGAGGCTAGGCATCTTCCCACCAGGCTCCTGGCTGCCTTGGGACTCAAAAGGTAGCAAAGCTCTGTCGTTTAGGGTCTTGTGGATCATGGCAGGAGGAGCCTGAAAACTATCTGGGAGAGGGTGGAGCTGAGAAAGACCTGGGGGAGGGCAGGGGGCCGCAGACCTCCTACCTGGGTGTCAGGCTCTGTAGACCAGGCCATCTCTGTCACTGCCACTCACTTCTTTTCTTCTTCTTCTTCTTCTTTTATTTTTATGTTTCATGAGTGCTCTGTCTGCATGAGATCTCACTATAGATGGTTGTGAGCCACCGTATGGTTGCTGGGACTTCAACTCAGGACCTCTGGAAGAGGTCTTAACCTCTGAGCCATCTCTCCAGCCCCAACTGCCACTCGCTGCTGAAGGCAAAAGCAGCTTTGGGAGAGATGACCATGGAGGGGCCAGGCTGTGTTCCAGAAAAAATTATACTTAAGGACACAGAAGTTGCCCGTCTGCCTTCCCTTACTCCCCCTCCCTCCCTTCCATCCTTCCTTTCCTTCTTTCTTTCCTTCCTTCCTTCCTTTCTTCTCCCCTTCCCTCCTTCCCTACCTCCCTCCCACTCCCTCTCTCTCTTCCTTCCTTCTTTCTTTCCTTCCTTTGCTCCTTCTCGCCTTCCTTTTTTCTCCCTCCCTCCCTCCCTCCTTCCCTCCTTTTCTTCTCTTTCCCTCCTTTTTTCTGTCCCTTCCTCCCTACTTCCTCCTTCCTTCTTTTTCTCCTTCTCTCTTTCCCTCCTTTCTTTTTTCCTCCCTCCCTTCCTCCCTCCCTCACTCCCTCCCTCCCTCCTTCCTTCCTTTCCAAGCTAGAGACAGACACAAGGACCTGACTTGTGTCCCACCAAGCCGCACCCCAGCCTGCTGGGTTCCGTAGACCTTTGTATGTCCAAGCCTAGCTGAGCAGGGCAGGTGGACACCAGGGGAGTGGGATTACGGATGGTCTCACCCTCACCGTCTGCTTAGCCGAGAAGGTGGAAGCAGACAAGGACGGCAGCCCCTCTCCTGCAGGTGGACAAGGCGGAGGACAAGTCCCTGGAGGAACGAGGCCGCATCCTCATCTCGCTCAAGTACAGCTCGCAGAGGCAGGGCCTGCTGGTGGGCATCGTGCGCTGTGCACACCTGGCTGCCATGGATGCCAACGGCTACTCAGACCCCTACGTGAAAACGTGAGTGTGTGGCCAGGCCTGTGCCTGACACCCCTGCTCACCTGGAAGAGCCAGGCTCCTACGTGGCTGGAGCTGGAGCCCAGTGTGACGGGCGCTGAGGGGTCTTTGTGCACCAGGGTGTTTTCTTCTGTGACTCTGGGGTGAAGTGCAGCCATCCCATTTCATAGATGGGGAAACTGAAGCCTGCAGAAGGGTCACCCACTGGGAGAGAGAATAGCTATCTTTTTTTGGTGATGGGAGACATGGACACGGGTACTCCAGGCTGCTTTTGCATAGCCAAGAGCAAGTTACTTGAATTTCAGACCCTGCTGCCTCTGCCTCCTGATCGCTGAAGCCAAAAGTATGAACCATCACACATGTGATGCTGGAGGACCCTGGGGTCCGGCGATGCAACGTCTAGTGACCAGGCTCACAAGCAAGTTGGAGGAGGAGGCAGGGTCGGTTGCCCAGGGCCAGAGGGCTGGCAAGGACCTCTGCCAAGTCTTCCTTGTGTGTGTGCCCACCCCTGTATCTCCCCTCCCTACCAATGACAGTGCAGCAATGGACAGACATTGGCTCGGGGTTGTGCCGGTGGCCTGTGTCCCAAAAGAGTATCCCTGGCTGGGTTAGGCTGCTGGCAGAGTTCCAGGAGGCAGGGAGAAGCGGGCAGCCTTTTGGAGAAGAAGAGGGCGAGGGCCACAGAGCCACCATCAGGCCACCATCAGTGCTTGCCGCGCTCCTGGGAGGAGCCCTGGGAAAGAATCCCGCTTGACTCACATCCCCCTGTAACTTCTGTTCCGGGGGGCTCTAATGCCCCCTTCTGGTCTCAGGGGCACACTGTGCACATACATGCATGCAGGTGTTCACACACACACACAGAAGCTTCCTTCTGAGCACGTGCAGACTTTGCCCTGTCGTTATTCCCTAAGCAGCAGGCTAAGGCCGTGTGTGCAGCCTTTGCAGTAGCTCGGGTGACTCAGAACTGCAGCAGGCTGTGGGGGGCTCTGCAGACGCCAGCTCATTTTATGTAAGGACTTGGGCATCTCCAGATGTGCACCAGAGCCCATCCTCCACAGGCACTGAGGGCCACTGCGTTTCTTCAGCAATGCAGAGCGTCCCCGAGTGGAGTCAGTGGAGACAGGACTGGAGGGTCAGCGGGGTGTCGCCTCCACCTGTCACACGACATCTCTTTTCAGATGAAAATGAGATGCGGAACCAACACGGTGTGTTCAGTGCCAGTGAAGGTGGTGAACTCCAGCGTCAGGTCATGTGAGAGGAGGTGACCTGGAACCCAGGGTCTCCCTTGGTGCTGACTTGCAGACAAACTGGCTGGAGCCCTAGAAGGATGCTCTTAACTGCTCGGGGCTCCTCCCTGACACTGGGACCATGTTAACATGTTGCTGGTCCTCTGAGGAAGGGTAGGAAAAGGCCACAGAGGTGAAGTTTCTTCCTTTCCTTTGGGAGGTCAGGGGTTGAAGCAGGATTTCACTATGTACCCGAGGCAGTCCATGAACTTGTAATTTTCCTGCCTCAGCCTCCCAAGAACTGGAACTGTAGGCATGTGCCGCCAAATCCAACCCTCAGTTGGTTGGATCTGAGGGTCTAGGTCCGTGGATACAGCCAACCAGCTGTTTTGCCTATATCCCAGAAGTTTCTTGGCTCCAGCCATCCTCTCTGGCCAATCATCTGTCCCAGTAGTGACACCTTCTTCAAATTTCACATCAAGCATCAGACGGCTGCTGCCTTGGGTTGGACTTCTCCTGCACTGAATGATTTGACCAAGGTTCACCCACACAGTATATGCCCTGGAGACACCATCTTTGATATGGCTGCATAGCTTCCAGCATATACATAAAACATGAGTTTGTTGTTAATCAGTTTACCAGCTGAAGGGCAAGCAGGGAATTTTAATTTTGGATGATGGCGTGAAGAGTCCATTAACAGGTAATTAGTAAGGAAGGCATGGTAGTGCTCATAGCATCTTAGTGCTTTGGAGGCAGAGGCAGAGGATGGAGAGGTGAAGACCAGCCTGGTACATTCTGAGTACCAGAAAAGCCAAGCTGTAGAACGAGACCATATCACAAATACAAAGAGAAAACCAGAAGTGTCAGTACACACCTTCGTTACTCTCCTTGCCACCGCCGCTGGGACAGCCTTATGCTTGTCATTATACCAACGACAGGACCACAGCTTGCATCTGTAGTCCTACACTTAGGAAGTAGAGGGAGGATCAGGAGCTCAGGGTTATCCTAAACAAACTAGCAGACTGAAAAAAAATGTGTGCATGCGCAAGTCAGAGGACAGCTTGTAAGAGTCCTTTCTCTCTCTCCACCGTGTGTGCTCTGGGAGCACTGAACTCACGAACTCACACGGGCAGGCTTGGGCAGCGAGTGTGAAGCCCCAGCAACCTGCTGGGCCTCCAGGAAGGACTTTAAACAACAGCACTCAGTTTTTCCAAGGGCAAAGTCTGGCAACAACCACGCAAGAAGCTTGGCCCTGACCAGCATGCCTTTATGTTAAATCTCCAGGAAATCCGTTGTTTACTGTGTTGAGGCCCCAGTGTCACCCACTGAGCGGAAACAGGGCATTTGTCACCGAGCTGTCTGTGCATTGACAGGGTGGAGGTTTGGAGCGCCTCCTGCATCCCCGGCCTGCGAATGACCTCCTACTCATGAAGAAAGGAGACTGAGCGAGTCATTCCACCTCTCTGGGCCAACGAGGGAAGGGCACGAGCTCCGCCATGCCACTGGTGGAGTCACCCCTGATAACTGGCAAAAGAGAACCTTCCTCAAGGCTCTAACAAAGGAGCGATGCTCGCCCAGCTCAGGGGATATACTGAAAAAGCAAATTTTACATACACTTGAGAAGAATGAGTTTTATGGTGTGTGAATTCTTAGTGAATTTAATGTGTGCGTGCGTAAGCAAGCTCTGAGCTCTTGGGCCTGGAGCTGAGATCAGTCTGTAGAGCATTTGCCTGGCATGCATGAGATCCTGGGTTCAGCGCCAACGGCTACAATGTTCCCCTTGCCTCTTCCTCCCCGCCAAAAAAAGACAATTCCCAAACAAGAGACAAACTGGCTTTCCTGCGGGAGGCAAGAGCTTTGTAAAGGCCAGTTTCCAGAGAGAAGGGGGACACGGGTGTGCTTGGACAACCATACAGCTACCTCAGTGCTGCCCACAGGCTGGCAGGCTGGGAGCTCCAGGGTTGGGTCAGAGGAGCCCAGGAATGCGTCCCCAGGGAAGTGCCCAGAGCACCTGAGCTACACCGTCTGCAGCTCACAGCTCTCCCCAGCCCCCGATTGTCCCCAATTATCATTCCAGATACCTGAAGCCGGATGTAGACAAGAAATCCAAGCATAAGACGGCAGTGAAGAAGAAAACGCTAAACCCAGAGTTCAATGAGGTAGGGCCATGGGCTGCCAGGCTTCTGAAGAGCTTTGGGCCTCCCCTGGGGCAAGTGGAGGGACCTGGTTTTTAAAGGGGCACCATGGTAACTGGGAAACGATAAGCGAGGGTGGGCAGCATCAGCCATGGTTGGTAAAGCTCCACCAGACTGCTCAGCAATGGGGACGCTCATGGGACTAAGGAACCTTCTAGAAGGTTGATGCTGCTAGAGGTAGGAGTAAAAGGAGAGAGTGGTGAGCAGCTCCTGAGTTCCCTTCTAGATGACAGAGTTGGGAAGGACACCCTAGGCAGGCCATGAGGGTTCAAGACACCCCAGCAGGTGTGGCAGGATGGCCGTGAATACAGTGAGAGCAATACCATAAACTTACTAAAATACTACAGGTTTTGGTTTTTGTTTTTGTTTTTTGCAATTTCTGTTTGTAACTCAATTGCACAGTTCGCAAGTTGAACGTTGTAGGTGAGAAGGTCATGGCACAGTGCCTAAAAGAAGACTCAGCTGCTGGGGTGCTGACAGGACAGGACGAGTGGGTGCCCAGGTCCTCAGACCAGAGGGTCAGACACGGACCTGGGGGTCTTCCAGTGAGGAAGGCGGGAGAAAGTGCATCTCAGGCCTGACTCGGCCACGGACTCACAGGCAGAGGGGACAGCCCGGAGGACAGGGGGAAGGATGACGGAGACTCGACAGGACAGTTAACTGCAGCCAGGTCTCCGCAGCATCTGCGGGCAGCTTCAGGGACAGAACGGAAGGTGGGCAGAGGGAGGGGCCTGCTTAGACTCCCATCAGGCAGAAGCGAGCGGGTGAGTGGCGTGACCCACACACTGAGCACTTCCACCCTTCAGTACCTCCCAGACCACTCTCAGCCAGGCGGCCTTGACTCCTAACACCCTCTTCTGGCCAGCAGGAGTTCTGTTACGAGATCAAGCATGGAGACCTGGCCAAGAAGACCCTGGAGGTCACTGTCTGGGACTATGACATTGGAAAATCCAATGATTTCATTGGTAAGGAATCCAAAGGGAATGCCATTTCGGTGTGTGCCTGTCCTTGGTGGATACGAGTCCAAGAACCACTTATCTCTAGTGACAGGTCCCCAGACATTCTCCTGTGCTCTTGTGACAGGAGACAGGCCCAGAGAGGGAAGCAGGCCTGGGAAGCACCCGGGGCTAGACTCAGAGCCCATGTGACCATAGTTTCTGATAGGCGTGACGTTGGTGCATAGTGGGCCGTATTAGCCCTTCCTTCCCTTTTCTGTCCCTAATATGTGCCATGGAACCCTGCCCCGTGCTGTTCAGTCCCTGGCAGAGGAAGAACATGGCATCAAACACTGAGTCGGGTGGGCAGGGTGTGCTGGAAGCCAGGCACTGTCCACACACAGCTGGGCAGGAGGGCGGCCCCGACAGTGGGGTCACTGAATGCCCTCTGCCCCTCTGGCCTCTTCCACAGGTGGAGTGGTTCTGGGCATCAATGCCAAGGGTGAGCGCCTGAAGCACTGGTTTGACTGCCTGAAGAACAAGGACAAGAGGATTGAGCGTTGGCACACGCTCACGAACGAGCTCCCGGGGGCTGTGCTCAGCGACTGACTGTCCCATCTGCTGCCCACCCAGCCCACACAAGTCCAGCCCTGAGCTTTGTCAGCTGCCATCAAGGGCTATGGCCTCACAATGGGCAAGATCCAGGTTGTCTACTCGGACAAAGCCACTGCAGCCCCTGCTTGGAGGCCCCGGAGCACCCAGGCCCCCTCAGAAGACACACATTAAACTTGTTCAGGCCCCCTGGTGGCCAGGAGGGCTGGAGCTGGGCCCTCAGCTCCACCCGGAGGAAGGGCTATCCAGGGTGAGGACCTGTTGGAGATGAGGGGTGGAACACTTGCTGCAAGCACAGAAATGGGGGTGCTTTGGCTGTCTGGTGACCACAGGGGAAGGACTATGGGAAGGCAGAGCCCAGGACTCCAGGACGGAAAATGTGGCCAACCAGAGCTTCCAACTTGCTCGTGCCTGGCACTGATGGGCAGACAGAAAGAGGTGAGGCCCCAGGGCAGGGGTCCCTGTGTAGCAGAGGATCTGAGTGTACACATTGGGTGTACCAGGACCAGCTGGTTGTCTGCAAGGGCTGTGGGTGCTGCTGCCTGCTGAAGAGTGAAGGAGGGAAGGCAGCCTGAGGGATCATGGCTCAGCACAGCCTGGAAAAGCCAGCTGTGGCTAAGCCAGAACCAAATACAGACACAGGAGGCCTGAAAGGGGGTCCAGAAGTCAGGGCCAGGGAACCATGAGGGCCTGCATTAGGTTTTTAGGCAGGAGCTGGGCTTGGGGATGTGTGCAAACATTATAGGGAAACCCAGCTCGACTGTGGAAACCCAAGCTCTCCTGTTTGATCTTGCTCCCAAGGAGCAATGCGTACTGTTCCCGTTGCCAGCTTAAATCTCTAGTCAGCTTCAGGGGAAAGAGAAAGAGATCCTGATCCTACTAGCATGGAAAGAGGCAAGCATTCCTCCCGCCTGTCCATCTCTCCCTTCCTCATCCCCTCAGGCTAGTGTTCGATCCCTCACAGATACCCATGCCCCCCTGGCCCTATCAAGACAGTGGCTTGCCTTCAGGAAGAGCAGTGGAAGACAGCCTTGTCTGAGGGAAAGCCCGGGGTGGAGGTGGGGGTCTGCCTTCTGGGTCTGGTCTCACTTTCTAGGAAAGGGTGGTACACATCAGTCTTGAAGGCCCCAAATGTCTCCTGCCAGCTGAGGTTCTAGGAACACAGGAGGAATGGAGAACCATGGATTTCCACCTTATCTCAGACCAGTTTTGTTCAATCCATCACCAGGTGGCAAGACACAGGGGTCCTGAGAGGGAAGGTGCCCTAAAGCCAGCACCTCCTACAGCCAAAGTCAGGCTCCAGGGACCCAGAGATTGAGATTGAGTCACCCAATCTCACCAGCCCTTCCTAGTTGGCAAGGAATAGGTCTGTGGCCCTGAACAGCACCCAGCCACCTCTTGCCTGTAGAGACTGGATTCTCCTCTTGAAAAGGCTTTGCCTCTGTTGTTGAGGTGGCACGTTCTTACAGAATCTTCACCATCCTGTGTGGTGGATGGCTTGGTCAACCCATTTTGCAAATGAAATGGTCACAGAGAAGTTGATAAACTTCCAGGGCCACCAAGCTGGGAGGGCCTGAAGCAAGGCAACCCCAAGCAAGGCCTCTGTCTGAGGCGGAGAATGAAAGATGGGGGACTTCCCCCATCTTTCCCTCTGGACTGACTGGGGCTTGGTGAAGTCAGTTACAGAGGAATCTTGCTACTGTCGGCCACCTCACCCCCTAGCTGGCTTTGATATCCTTTAAGGTTTGCCAAAAGGCCACAGGCAAGCCCGGAACCTCGGCTGCCCTCCCCCGAGGTAAAGTGACTTGGACAGGCTGATGTTTTCCTCACACAGTTAGAAACGCTAGCAGGTGTTTTCAGGCACCTGATTGAGCTCTGAGTAACTTCTTTGCCCTTTGAGGTGGCTTGTTCAGGGAGGAGCCCGGCTGCCCTCCTGAAGAGAAAGACGTGTTTATTAGACAAGAGATGACTGAGGCTTAAGCAGAAGAGCAGAGCTCAGGTGGGACAAGAATCCTGGATCCCTCTGTTGCCCTAAGCAGTAAAGTGGCTTGGGTCTCAGTGATGATCCTCGCCAACCCCAGGGACAGGGAGGGTGGGAGGCAAGATTTCTAGCCAGTTGGCTCGCGTGTAAGGTGAGTGCCCAGGCAGGAGCGCACTGAAAAGTGAAGGAACTTTCCCGGGACCCCGGAGCGTTTGTAGATCCCCAGCACATTACAACTCTGCTACGGGAAATGCCCTTTGCAAAGTTACAGAATCAGCTCAGCCTTTCACCCCAAACGGGTGTCCATCAACGATGCAAAGAGGAAATCTGATACCAAAAACAAAGGTCATTCCAAAGTGTCAGTACCCAGGGCGTCTCCAGACGGCCCCTCAGCCGCCTCGCGCCCTGGTCTCCGCCCCGCCCGCTGCCACCGTTAGCCGATCCCCGAAAGGGTCCGTCTTCCAATCCTGAGGCGGCGACCTCCTGACCTCTAGTGGCAAGAGCGAGGAGCTGCACTTCCGCGGCCCGCCTGCCGCCGAGCCCGGGCCACGCATGTCCTGCCCTTCGTCCTGGTCCCGCCACGTGAACCTGATGCATGGACTCCCGCTGTCGCCGACTCGCGCGGACTCGTGCACTGCTTACGGTTTTGCCACCATGTGACGGCTGCGGACTATGTCCTCAAACTGCAGCGTCAAGACACAATTTTTGTAATTTCGTCTGACCTTCCCGAAGGTGTCCTTTTAAAGTCTTCTTTGTTAATATTTATAACGATATGTAAGTCAAAGTACATGGGAACATCGCACCGAGTTCGCAGGCGCTTGGGAGACTCCTTTGAAAAATCAGGAGCGAGCGAGCGAGCGAGCGAGCGGGAACCAGGGCTTACGTGTCGCACTTACCCTGGTTTTTTTGAAATGATCGCACTTGTAAACCAGTCTAGCGTCCAACTTGTGGTAAGCCTCCTGCCTCTCATCTACTCACCAAGAGCCCATTTGAAACAGGCTTGCAAGTTACATATGAGGAAACTGAGGCTCAGAAGGTTGACTATGTGAGGCTGATCAGAAACACTTGCCACAAGCCTCAAGGACCTGAGTGTGATCCCTGGAACACATCCCCCTCCTCCCCCCAAAAAAATGTTGTCTGGTGTGGCCCGCACTCGGGAAGCAGAGGCAGATGGAGCTGAGTTCAAAGTCAGCCTGGTCTACACGCCCAGTTCCAGGACACACTGGGCTACATAGTGAGGGGCATGTCCCAAAATCAAGAGGCAGGGGCAGGCAGACCTCTGTGAATTCGGGGCCAGCCTGGTTTACAGAGCTGGTTCCAGGACAGCCAGGGCTACACAAACCTTGTCTTGAAAAACAAAACAATCAGGATATGAAGGGCAGTGATGGCCAAGGCCTTTAGTCCCAGCACTGAAGAGGCAGAGGCACACAGATGTCTGTGATTTCCAGGCCAGCCTAAAGAGTTAGTTCCAGGATAGTCAAGGTTACACAGACTGTCTCAAAATACAGAAATGAAAAGATCAGGAAATGATGTGACAAATTAATAATCCCAGCAACTCCTGGGGCCATACAGGAAGTGGAGACGGGAATTGCCCAGAGCCTTCCTGCCAAGGAACCTGGAATAAACAATTGAGAAACAAGCGTGGCATCACGGTGTAAGGTGTGAACAATTACCCTCTGACCTCTACACACCTGAGCCGGCTTGCATGCTTAACTGCTCAATATTCCTTCCCTCTTTATCTTTCCCTTCTCCTCCCTCTCCCTCACTTATATATACACAATTTTTTAAAATAATAAACAAGAAGTTAAAATGTTTGTGCAAATCACACAGGTTTCTCGAGATGCTGCAGTGTGGCTGATTAGCGCTAATGCTAGGAACTGGGAAGATCACGTGACCTCCACAGATGGCCTTGCCGTTAGAGGGCCCTGGGGATGGAATCCTTTAGGTCATGCTCCAGGTGCAAGGGACAGGCATGACCTCATGGAACAGGGGCAGGGCTGCTATGGCTGGGGAACCAAGGAATGAGGGCAGAGTACCACAGGGGAAGCTGTGTACTTCACAGACGCTGGCCAGGCACAGCTTCATGTCTGCAGTGGACATGAAGCTAAAGACCTGCCAATCGAATCTTATCCCAAAGAACCAGGCTTCACTGACCATTTTCTTTTCCCGACTCATCCCCTGTCGATTTGCCTCAAGTGCTTGTAGACCTAACTTCCCAAAAACTTCCCTGTGCAATGCTTTCACTGTGCCCCATAGGTTTTAGCACGCTGGGCTTTTGTTTTCTTTCAATTTTAGCAATCTTGTGACTCATCATTTAAGTCAGTTTGTGTAGTATATGCTACAGTCTTTGTTGGTTTCTAGCTTTATTCTCCCACACAGGTAGGTATAGAATACAAAACAATTCATATATGGTAGGAGGTTGCTCAGCTGGTGAAGAGCTAGCTTTGCAGACAAGGATTTGAATGCCAGAACCCGTTTTCAAAAAGCGCTCCCCCCCCCCCGCAATAGTCTCTCACAGGAGGGGGAGCTGGAGATAGTTCTGGGATTGAGAACTGGCTGCTGCTTCATAGGATTCGGGTTTGTGTCCCAACTGGCAGCTCACGTGTCTGCAGCTCCAGTTCCAAGTGATGTCCTCTTCAGGCACTGAATGCATGTGGCATATAGACATACATACACGCAGGCAAAACACCCATACCCACACTTTTTTTTTTAAAGAATAGGACTGCTGGGCACAGTGGAATAAACCTTTAATCCCAAGGAGGCAGAAGTTCAAGGCCAGCCTGGTCTACATATCAAGTTCCAGACCAGTTAAAGCTACATAGCAAGACCCTGACTCAAAACAAAATGACAAAACTAAGCTCCAAAACAGAGAGCCTAGTGGTTAAGAGCACCGGCTGCTCCTCCAGATGGCTGCGTTCCCAGCACCCAGCTGGAGGCTCACAGCCTGTCACCCCAGTTGCAGGAATCCAAGAGGCTTCTGGTCTGTGGGCACTACACAAAGGTGCAGACACACTCAAGACAAAACAGCAGTACACGTTAAATACTTCAGACATAGTTGCATCTCTTACTGAACCCAAATTCCACAGAATACTATTCAACCAAGTGCTCACACATTAAGTGGACTTGACCGCTGCAGCCTAGACCTAGACAATGGAACGGTCCCTGCAGGGTGAAGGCCCCTTCACAGCCTTCCCTGCTTTCTAAAAACCCAAACCTGCCTCCTCCTGACTTACCTCTTGGAGTAAAGGCTGGTCTTTGGCTCCTGATCCTTACTTCAACTTCCTGAGGTGCTGGGCAGGTTTCTTTGTTTTGATTATCAAATTTGCCTGGGAGTGCCACCCAGCAGGATGGCGTACACCTGTAATGCCGGCACTCAGGAGGCAGAGGCAGGGGGATCTCCGGGAGTTCCAGGCCAGCCTGGTCTACAGAGTGAGTCCAGGACAGCCAAGGCTACACTGAGAAGCCGTCTCGAAAAACCAGTTGCTTGGAAATGCTCATGAAAGGGCTGGAGAGAGGCAGCGGTGTGTTCTTTTTGTCAGGACAGGGCTTCTCGGTCTTGCTCCTACGGACCTGATTTCTGCAACCACACAGTAGCTCACAACCGGCTAACTCATTCAAGGGGTCGATTGGGTTCTTCAGGCCTCGGTGAGGAACAGGTACATAACTGCTGCACATATATACATGCAGGAAAAACACCCACATGCACAAAATTCTTAAAAAACACTTTGGCCAGTCCTGATGGTGCACACCTCTAATCCCAGCACTTGAGACTGAGGCCGACAGATCTGGGCTACAGAGGGGGTTCCATCTGTAGCCAGGGCCACAGGTAAAAACCCTGTCTGGCAGGGAGCAGGTCCAAGGCTCATGCCTCATGCCGGCACATGAAAGTCTGCGCACTCTGGATAAGGCAACTTGACTGGACAATGGCATCTGTACGGCAGGCTTGGGGAAGCTCCCTCGGTGCAGTGCTGCCCAGCAAGCGCACTGTAGGCGGTGCTGAGTTTGTTCTCAGCACCGCCTACAGCGTGGCGGCACACACCTGTCCTCCCAGCACACTGCCATGGAGGTGGAGGGTCCAAGTCAGCCTTGGCTGAATTCCCAGACCAGCCTGAGTAACATGAGACCCAAACTAACGAAACAGAATTAGACATTACTTCATGCTAACATGCTGCTTAAGAGGACTACCTCAGTATCAGGTTCTTGGGGCTAGGGGAGGATGTCCTGGTTTTAAATTGTTTTTGCTTTTTTGAGACAGGGTTTCTCTGTGTAGCCCTGACTGTCCTGGAACTCATTCAATAGACCAGGCTAGCCTCAAAATCGGGAGATTCACCTTCCTCTGCCTTCTGCCCCTGCTGGGATTAGGGACCACCACCACACCCCACTTGGGTTTGTTTTCAAGGTTTACTATTTTCAAAAACTCCTGAAGGCATATACCCCATGTTTGCTGGTGCTTGTGGAGCCAAGTATGAGATCCGCTGGAACTGGAGTCACAGGCAATGGTAAGTGACCTGGTATGATTCCTGGGACCTGAACTGCAGTGCATGCTCTGAACCACTTGGCCATTTCCCCAGCCCTGTCTCCATTGTTTAACTGGATCAAGTTCAGCAAAATAGGTAGACATTAGCGTTTAGTGCAGTGACACTGTAGACACCTGCATTCCCCAAGAGGCTTTTAAAAACCCGTCACAGGATTTTATGACTTTGGTTCTGGCCTTAAACAAGTCTGGAAACCTTATGTTGCATAGAAAGCAACCCATCATCTGAAACCCCTTTATGAGAGAGGACAACAACCTTCCAGCATTTGATGAGAAAGGGACTCCCAGCATTCCAACTGCTGTGGCGTGCCAGAGATCACATGCATGCCTGTAATGCTAGCAATCTGGGAGGCTGAGGCAGAACGGCACCTTCAACTGCTGTGGCGTGCCAGAGATCACACGCACGCCTGTAATGCTAGCAATCTGGGAGGCTGAGGCAGAACGGCACCTTCAACTGCTGTGGCGTGCCAGAGACCACACGCACGCCTGTAATGCTAGCAATCTGGGAGGCTGAGGCAGAACGGCACCTTCCAGTTAGCTAGCCTGCGGGACTCTGCTCATCACAGTCCTCTCCTTAAAGAGCTAAACCCGTCACCCACTGAATACTGCCTACACCAGATCACAAATTATAAAAGCAGTGTGTCGTTTTTAGGAAAAGTAAACCGTGGTTGTTTTCTAATTGATAGTATTCTTTCACAGGCTGGAGAGATGGCTTAGCAGAGCACTGGCTGCTCTTCCAGAGGTCCTGAGTTCAATTGCCAGCAACCACATGGTGGCTCACAACCATCCTATATATAATGAGATCTGATGCCCTCTTTTTCTGGCCTGCAGGTACACAAGCAGATAACAGCACTCATATACATAAATAACTTTTTTAAAAAGAGAAAAAAGGGGTGGTGGCATATATCTGTAATCCCAACACTCAGGGAGGCAGAGGCAGCCAGATCTCTATGAGTCCAAGGCCAGCCTGGTCTACAAAGTGAGCCCAGGATAGCCATGGGAGAAAGCCTGTTGCAGAAGGGAGGACAAACTATTCTTTCAACCCCAGCACTGCAAAAGGTATGTTTTCTGACACAGATCTCGTACAAATGCACCATGCTACCCACACAAACACTTCAGCATTCATTACTATTTACTGAAGCACCTTTAGAGCAGCAAAGCCAAATCTTTTGAGTTCTCAGGAACTCGGGCGTTTACCGATGTTAAAGAAGACAGAGGTATCTACATAAACCGCCTCTGAAGAAACTATGTACATGTTGTAAGTGTGTCTGGTAAGGGGCAATACTGACAAGGAGTTCATCCAATTACTGTTATTGTCACTGACTTTTGCAGTGAGAATTGTCATTTTACTTTTGAACAAAGATTATTTCAACACATTAAACCAAGTCTAGGTGTAGACCTTATACAGTAGAAAATGATCCATAGTTACACCTCTGTTAAATATGATTGTTGTACTTTAATGATAAATTTAAACATAAATATTGTGTTGCTAACTGGTTTGAAAGACAGGACAAATAATCTACTGGCTTGGTTGTTCAACACCAGATTACAAGCAATTTCCCCGACCCCCAAATACACATCATTGAGAAACAAACGACTTATAGAAGATAAAATTGGGTATATTTTCACATTCAGACAAACAATACTGTCAAATATGTTTGGACTAGAGATTTTATTTTAGAAGTATAAAGGATGGAGGCGTAATGTATTTGGCATTTTTAATTTAGGTTTGTTTTATTTAAGTTTAATGTTAATTCCATGCTGTGTTTCAGTAAGAACAATACAGATCTGTATCTGTGGCTCCAGTCAGATATCCAGTAGTACAAATTAGCTTCAAGTTACACATACTGAACAAAAGAGGTTGAGCGAGCGAAGGAGGAGGAGGGGAAGAAGGAGGCCAAGGAGCAAGGGAGGAGGAACAGAGTTGAACACGCATGCAGGCTTCCATACCACCTTCAATGCTAACCTGCTTCAGAGGGGGAGGAGTCGGCAAGAATGAGCAGCCACGGATTGTTGAACTGTTACCAGCACCATGCTTTTCAGCAGCACTTCAGCAGAGCTCCAAACACATTATACAGCAAAACCATTACAACAAACTCCCCCAAACACCTCAAGCTAACACCCAATTAAGTTCAAACATTGGTATAAAATTCAATTTAAACAATTAAAAAAGGAAAAATGACAGCACATATGCCTCTATTGTGTGATTAATCTTTCTTAGATGCATCACTTAGAAGTCTAATGGCTTTCAAATGTCATTTCCATTTCTAATGATGATCTTGCCACATGTGGCCGGAGACAATACAGTAATGCTGAAAAAGCCTCTATGCAGTCCCGTTAGTGTCGTAAAGAACCTAAAAGCTGGGACCAGTAAAATCCACAGAAATTCACTCTTGCCTTAAGAACTTCTGAAAACTGTTTGTTTGTTTGTTTGTTTGTTTGTTTTTAAAAAAGGGGGGAGGGGGAAAAAAGAAAAAGAAAGAAAAACAACAGGGCAGGAACCTAAATTCTGAGACCAAATGTGAAAGTCAAATTTGGTGGTTCTCAGTGACAATGGGGAACTTCCAAGGGAAGGGGTAGGTAGGGTGGGGTGGTCAGAGATGGTTTCTCTTGTTGGCTTTTATTAGGTCTCACTGATTTTCATCTTCCACATCCTGCAGCGCTTCTTTATTCTGCTCTTCACCTGTTAAGGAACAAGACACCATTACTTCACACTGACTGCCACATGCTCTAATCATGGCTGACACGCCAAGCTAAGGTTCCTAGTTTTCACTACAACTGTTAGCAAACACAAGCAGGCAAAGGTCTTCTAACCCTCACAGGCCAGGGGCTTAACCTGAGAGCTGCCAACCACAGCCCTCAACCAGTCAAGTGTTAGAGGACGAGAAAATCAACATTTTTAAAGGCTCAGGAATCCAATGTCTGTTAAACAAGCTCTTCAAGAGTACACAGCAGATACTCTCAAAATGACCCTCAGGCCTCGTGTGTTTCTTGGATCAAATACTCTTTCTCAATAACCTCACCTCTTGAAGAACCAAGTGTTTTGCTTTGTTGATTGGGGGGTGGGGTGGGGAATGGGGAGGTTTTATCAGCAAGGGCACGAAAGCTCCACAGAAGTTCTATGGTATTTGGAAAGGAGGTACTACCACTGCACATGTGTTTCTTTGTATGGTGGCCAGACAGGCCAAACAGCAGTCTGTCCTTCAGCGTGAAACACACGGTCACTGAGGTTATTACAAAGGGCATTTGGGCCAGCACTCATGCCATTTCTCTTTACTCTTTGAATATAACAATTAGCCTGTTGAATTTCAACTGCACTATTACATGCAAGAGAAAGCCAAGTCTATTCACTGGAGAGTTATCTGCCTATTTATAAGCACAATCGAGACAGCCATAGAAAGGAAATATGCGAAGCTTCTGCTAAAAAAATTGAACAGGTAAACATATTCTGTAGTACATTGTAATTTGGCAAATTACTACTTTGAATAAAAAAACCTCAATTAACAGAGGGTAGGGGGTATAGCATGTACTTAGCATGCATAAGGCTCTATGTTCACTCTTCAGTAATACACAAATAGAACACACATAACAAAACTCAGTTAAGTGCTAGAGAACCAATTTTTAAAATGCTATGAAATCACTGAAGAAACAAACAAAAGCAGTCAAACACCAGACACAGCGTAGATGGCAAGCTTCCCATTCATAATGCTTACACATGTAGCATCTATTCTGAGGGCAGCTTTTAAACTGTCTGAAGCATCTATCTCAACAGCGACCACTCTGGCGTTTCTTGTGGTGAGGCAGTCTGACACTGATCAACATGTCACGGTAAGGCCAGGCCTTTATCACAGCACTAAGGATTCAAGGACAACCTGAACTACACAGTAAGACCCTGTTCTCAAAATAAAAGTTGCTTAGAGCATGTGGGGGGTTTACCTTGTAAGATAGAAAAGACATGCAAAGGCAAACATAACCACCTCCTGGAAAGACCAGAGGGAGGCCCACCCTGCAGAGCTATGCACCCACACTCAGGAGCTTGCGTGTTCAGTCTCATTTGTAACAGGAGCACAGTGGCAAGTGTACTAACAGACCAAAAAGGAACACAAACAAGCAACTGGCAGACATGGCAAGAGTCCCAGCCACTCAGACACAAGACATGAAAGTCACTGCATCATATAAGCCACACCCAACTAGACAAGGCAGGTAGCAGGCCACTGCTGTCTCCAGACTTAGCACCTGAGAAAGCAAACAGGTGAGTCTGAAAGGACAGGTGGTAACAGGCAGGCATGATTAGTGAGAACCAAACTAAAAGCAGAGCCCCCTGCACCACAACAATGACTTACAAAGTGTTTTAAGGGAAAGAAGTGGGTTTTCCTTTAGGAATCTACAGTCAAGAAGAGAGGGAGGGAGAATAATCAGGTAAGAGCACATTACAGGATAAACAAACCAGAAAAGGACAAAAGAGACCTCCAGGAGTCAGCTCTGAACTTTCTATAAGAAACAAGCTGTCCAATTTTTCCTTTACTCCTAAGAAATGCTTTGGAGTACAAACGGGGGAGAGGTTCACAAACGTTTTTTGGCCACTTGAGGAGGAGCAGGCGGAGTGTACACATCTCTATGAAACCTTACAGAAACGACCTGAATATCGCAGTTAACAGCAGCTGGGAAGTGGTGGCGCACCCCTTCAGACCCAGCACTAAAAGAAGAAAATGTAAGAAAACAAAACAAACAAGCAAACCCCATGACCACAGGGAACAGTGTGGCAGCATAATCGTGACAGAGAATCTCAGTCCTAAACACACATAGTAAATGAGAATAATTTTTTAAAAGAATATCTTCCTGCTGGAGAGATGACTCAGCGGTTAAAAACACTGGCTGTTCTTAACAGAGGACATGGGCTCAGTTCTCAGCACCCATGTGGTGAGCTCACAGCCACCTGTAACTCAAGTTTGAAGTGATCTGACACCCTCTTTTGGCCTCTGCAGGCATGTAGTACACATACATTCATGCAGGCAAAACACACATAAAAGAAAAATGAAACAAGCAAACTATGTTCCAATAAATTAAACCAGTAACTAAAATAATGTGCTAGAAAAAAAAAATATATATATATATATATGTAGGTAAGTGAAACAGATTCCTGTCTCCTCAGAAGTTCCCAATTCAAACATTTAATAACACTTTTTTCATGACCAGCAGTAAAATAAATCTCAAACTTAAACTACATGCTAGAAAATTGCTAATTTCTTGACAGCACTGTTTCCACAAGTACACACGTGTACACACACACACACGGCTGAAGAATTCAACCTGTAGAGATGTTAAGTGCTGGCCACACAGGCACAAGAATAAAAAGTCTGAGGCCATGTAAGAAGGCCCTGTGGGTGGCATGTTTTGGATCTCAGTGCTGAAATGCATAGAAGCTGATCTCTGCAGATGCTGGGGAGGCACCAGAGACAATCAGTAAAGCCAGAGCAATGAGACACTGACACTGAGACAGACAGACAGACAGACACACACACACACACACACACACACACAGAATGGAAGCACCAAGGTACCTAAGAACATACAGCACTGGAAGCTATCTGCTCTGTGGCTTCCATACATACCACAAAAAATTCCCGGGCCCCTCAAGACTTGCAGAACTTTACAGGGTGTAGTAAGACTCTTTGGAGCTGCCTGCAATCCCAGCACTCAGAGAAGCAGAGGCACAGCTTAGTCTACAGAGCAAGTTCAGGATAGCCAAGGCTACCTAAAGAAACCCTGTCTCAAAAAAAAACCAAACCAAAACACCAAGAAGACTCTTCATCATGCTTTCAATCCATAGAACCCCAGTAAAGGTGCAAAGAACAACATGAATTAGGTGTGGTTGGCAAACACCACCAATCCCAGTAATTAGGAGGCAGAGGCAGGTAGATCTGAGTTTGAGACCAGCCTGGTCTACACAGAGGAGCTAGGAGCCCCTACCACCAAAAACGGTGGAAAGAAACAGACTTCATGTGTAAGCACTCATACTTGGGTGTACACACATATACAAAACAAAATGAAGTTTAAGATTAAATCTGAATAAATTATATTTTATTCATTTTTTGGGGGGGGGTTGCGATAGGGTTTCACTATGTAGCACTGGGTGGCCTGGAGCTGACTTAGTAGACCAAGATTGGCTTCCAACTTAGAGATTTGCCCGTCCCATGTATTGAGTGCTGGGATTAAAGGCAAGTGGCTACTTTACTTTTGATACTGGTTTGTCATCAATAACGAGCTACAGAATTATAAAGTACAAATGTTGCAATCTTCACAACCTAGCAACTTATTATTACAAGGAAGATCAGGTGGACCTCTACCAACTGAAATTCTTAAAAAGCATTTTAGAGACTGGCAAGATGGCTCAGTGGGCAAGAGTTCTTGTGGTAAAAGCAAAATGACCCAATTCCAAATTTCCAACACTCACATAAAGGCTGGGCATGACTGCAAATGGCTGTAACCCCAGGGATTCGATGAAGAGATGTACAAAGAGTGGGAGCTCAATGGACAGCCAGCCTAACTAGATTCATGAAGCCTTGTCGCAATTCGAAGTAGTAAAAAGAGATATAAGGCCTCTGGCATGTGCCACAGGCATGGGTACACACACAGCCACACACATGCCTAACTAGTAAAATAATAAACTATTTTCCCTTTTTATTTCCATATTTTGTTTCTGAGACAGGATTTCTCAATGTAGTCCTGGCTGTACTGGGACTTGCTCTGTAGATCCACCACACCTAGTTTAAAATAGCATTACCATCCAGTCATACTTTTAAAATGGACATAGCTGCTCATCCAGAGATCCTGAGTGCAGTTCCCAGCAACCACATGGTGGCTCCCAACCATCTATACTGGGATCTGATGCCCTCTTCTGGCGGGCAGGTGGACATGCAGAGAGAGCACTCATGTACATAAATAAACTCTAATGTCCCCAGAGATCTGAAAGTCACAGAGAGCAATACCACTTTATCAAGCTCTCCTATCTTCCCTTTATTCCCTCAAAAGACAGAGCTATAGCGGGATGTGGTGGTGCACACCTTTAATCCTGGCGCTTAGACTGGCAGAGGTAGGTGGAGCTCTATGAGGCCAGCCTGGTTTGCAAAGTCAAGGACAGCCAAGGCTACACAGGGAAAAACAAACAAGACAGAGCTACTAGGCCTCTCTAGGCTGTGGAGCACTGTGCAAAGTGCAGCTGCGTATAGTCACTCTGCAAAGTTATTGTTAAAATACAACATAAGAACTTTAGGTCATGGTCATCAATTCTCCTTAAGGCTGACAGAGGCTGTGTAAAGTGCTATGTAGAAAAGTATGAAGCTTGTATCTTGTATCTCATTACAACCCTCTTATGATAGATAAATACTTCATCTAGTGAGCTTTTAGAACAGCACAGGACTAAACAGAGGAACCCTGCTCAATCAACAAGTAAACAATAAACTCACAAACTTTGGTTCAGCAGTTGAGGAGTGCTTGCTTGCTGCTCTTTCAGAGGACATAAGTTATATCTCCATTGTCCATATAGTAGCAGTTTTAAGAGACCTAATGACCTCTTCTGGCTTCCCTGGACACTGAACATGCATGAGGTGTTCATGCATGCATGCTAGCAAAACACTCCTCATTAGAAAAAAAGGGGGACTGGAGAGGTGGCTCATAGGTTAAGGGCACTGGCTGTTCTTCCAAAAGTGGTGAGTTCAATTCCCAGGAACCACATGGTGGCTCACAACCATCTATAATGAGATATTTGGTGCCCTCTTCTGTCACTGTATAAAAGATAGATATCAATAGATAAATAGATAGATTTTTTTTTTTAAATCAGTATATCTTGGGGCTAGAGAGATGGCTCACAAGTTAAGAACACTAGTTGCTCTTCCCAGAACCCACCTGTACAGATAAGCTCACATCTTTAACTCTAGTTCTAGGGGATATGACAACCTCTTCTGACCTCTGAAGGCACCAGGTACACATGTAGTACACAAACATATATGTGGGCAAGACATCCATACACATACTAGTTTTAAAAAGGAATCTTATTTTAAAAAACTAACAAACATTGTTTCCAATCCCCTACACACCAACTGTGTACAATTACCTCATACTAGACCAACCCCAGATAAAACTGATCTTTGGAGAATAAAGTATAGCTAGCTAAGTGTTAAAACATGTGTTTAACATGCACAAGGGTCTGGATTCTACCCTACCCTATACACACACATACTTAACTTTAAGTCAACAAATGCAACAAGCTTCAACTTTTACATTTACAGTTAAAATTTATATACACATCTCTCAAACAGCAATTACTTCTGTAAAAAGTTAACTGCAAATGAAAATCCAAGACCAGACAATACCAGAACTCATGAGCCTAAGGAGAGATAATTTTATTTCTTGTAGAATCCTAGAGGAAAATTGTTGCTTATTAGGGAAAAAGATTTCTACACATGGACCAGAGTACGGGCAGAGATGAAGTACGTACCTGGCATGCACAGGTCTGGGGTTTGAATAGAGACCTCTACGTAAAAAAGAGGTCTCATTAATGTCTACTAACGCCATGTAAACAACCTCTGCTACCCACACGCAAGTAAATTTCAGGAATATAAAAGAAAATGATGGGGGCTGGAGAGATGGCTCAATGATTAAGAACACTTGCCTGCACTTTCAAAGGTTCAATTCCCAGCACCCACAACAAAAAACAAAACAAAACAAAAAAACTCACAAACATCTGTAACTCCAGTTCTAAGGGATCCACTGACACTTTCTGGCCTCAGAGGACATTCATGCAGTACACAGACAGACAGCCAAAACACTCAAAACACATATGGGTTTATTCAGTTAACCTAGAATACAATGCTGGGCAATATTTATCCCCTCCTAAACCTCCAAGCCCTCATAGTTTCCTAACATTTAGATTTTACCCATTATACTTGCTTTTTGAGGAATCTTAGCTCCTCACTCTCCCTTTCTCCTCCCTCTCATTTCCTGCCCTCTGGCTCCTCCCCTCTTTCCTGTCCTTTGGCTCCTCCCATTGCTCAACATTGTGGCTAGTTGCTTTATTTTGGCCTGTTTACACAAAGTTGAAACAGGATGCTTAGAATAAGTATCACAATGCAATATCTGAATTGAAACGGGGGGGGGGGGGGGAACGACCAGAATTTGCATGAACAAGGGGAAGGTGGATACATTTCAAAAGAACATTCTACCAACACACATAAAATAAAACAATGAAAATTTAAAGAAAAAATATAATGAAATAAAAAGGAAAAACATTTTCTGTCATTTTAGTGATTAAAGCAGTATGAGTACTAACAAATATTAAAGGCAAAACTTCTTGGAATATTAGCATAAGAGTTCTATGCGTGTATGAAATTGTCAAATAGGCCTTTCATTTTCTGACGAAGGACAATATGGCACTCAGGCACCATTTCCTGTATACATAATAGACTTTACTGCAGACAGACTATGACTCTGAATCACAGACTACAATTAAGGAACACTGAAGAGCTCTTAGAAAAGGCAGCCCCAAAAGGGAAATGTGGGCTTGCTCACCGTCGCCCTGCATGTCTGAGGTCCACAGCGTCAGGTTATCACGGAGCAGCTGCATGATGAGTGTAGAGTCTTTATAGCTTTCTTCACTCAGCGTGTCCAGTTCTGCGATTGCGTCATCAAAAGCTGCTTTTGCCAACCTGCAATAAATGCATTGTCAGTAATCAATTAACAACCAAGATGTACAACCAAAATAGCAACAATGGTGTATCTCTCAGTTACTCCAGTGACCTGATATAAAGATACCGGAGACAACTGCACAAAGTATGTGAGTGCCTGTAATTTTTGTCCAGCTTGCTTCTAATTTAAAAAATTCATTTCTATAATTTTGTATGAATGCACTTGTTACAGTTGCCTCTCTCCCTCCAACACACATATCTCAAGGACCAAACTCAGGCTATCAGGCTGATGACAAGCATCCCTTATCTACCAAGGCTGATCTTAAAATCCCAACCCTAGCCAAGAGTGGTACCACTCCTGTGCTCAGGAAAACAGAGGCATGATCTAGTCCCATGCTGGCTGGAAAGACACAGGAGACTGTATCCCCAAACAATTCTATAAACTGTCTCACCGTCTCAAGCAGTGTGATTACAGCCATGAATCACCTCTCCCAGATAACATTTTTTTTTTTCTTTTTTCCTCTCAAGACAGGGTTTCTCTGTGTAGCCATGGCTGTCCCAGACTTGCTTTGTAGACCAGGCTAGGCTCAAACTCACAGAGATTCACCTGCTTCTGCCTACCCAAGCGCTGGGGTTCGGGCATGTGTCCACACACTTTTAAAAATAATTTTTTATTATATGTATGCATGTTTATATGTACAAGAGTGTAGGTGTCTGGTAGAGTTGAGGCATCAAATCCTCTGGAGCTGGAGCCATGAGCAGTTGGGAGCTCCTTAACATGAGTGCTGAAAATAAATTCAGTCTCTCTTGAAAGCACATACTTTAACACTGAGCCATCTATCTAGCCCCAAAGCACTAATTCTTAATATGATTTATACAGACTATTACAAATAGGCTAGACTGTGAAGACGATCCATATACTCAACCCTAAATATCCACCAAAATACACGATAATGTCCTGAGTTCTAAAAGTTTTAATGAAAATCTTGGATGTACGATGGTTTAAATCAATAGATTTTAACAGAGAAAATAAAAGGCCTATAGAGCCACACCTTGATCAGTGAGCTACATCCTCAGCCCCATTTGCTACATTTTAAAAGAAATGAAATCTACACTTGGCAAAGGCATAGAGAGGCATCAAGCTACAGCTATATATGGGTAAATTGGGGAACACAGTGAAGGACTCAGCCAGTAACAGAATAACAGCTACAGCTTCTTCTGTAAAAATGTACGGAAATCTTACCCTTGTCATTCAGGTAAGGAACAAGAAAGACCTCAGTTTTGTCCTCTGACACCAGTATAACACATATGGTTACAGTTTTTATTTTACACTTTTTATTTCACATTATGTGTGTGAGCATGTGCATGCCATGTAGGCCTCTGTTACAAGCATTTTCATCTGCTGAATCATCGCCCTGATATACATAAAAAAAAAATCTGAGGTACAAAGTGAGAAAGAAGCCAGGCACAGTAATACACGGCTGTAATCCCAGCACTCTGGGAGGCAGAGGCAGAAGGATCATTTTGAGTTCGAGGACACCTGGTCTACAAATAATAGTTCAGGACAGCTAAGGCTACACAGGGAAACCCTGCCTTAAAAAAACCAAAACCAAACAAACCAAAAATAAAAAAATAAAGTGTGGGGCGGGGCAAAGTGAGAAAAACAGCCCATGCACTTTCCCACTTCTATCCTCCCCCCTCAACCAGGTGTGTACCTAAAAACATTGACATAAACACAAACACGTATATACACAAAAAAATTAAAGCACACGGAGGCTTTGAATTCAATTTCCCACAATGACAAATGTGAGGGAGGGGATGTCAGGGGGTAAGGTGGTTAAGGGGGTAAACAATCCATATCCCAATGCCCATTACAAAAAAGTGAAAGGAAGCTGGGTGGTGGTAGTACATGCCTTTAACCCTGGCACCTGGGAGGCAGAGGCAGGTGTATCAAGGCCAGCCCAGTGATCAAAGTGAGTCTAGGACAGCCAAGGCTTCACAGAGAAACCCTATCTTGACGAAAAAAAATGAAAGGTTCAAATATCCTTAGATAAGACAAAAGTGGCATGTACCTACAATGGATAAAATACAGAAAGGGAGACACACACAGACACACACATACACATACACACAGACACACAGACACACAGACACACACACAGACACACACACACACACAACATGAAGGGTTTTTGGTTCAGTGTCTCATTTGGCCCTGGCTTTGAATGCCTTGTTGTCCTGCCTATACTGTTGGATGCTGGAATCAAAGGGATGCACCTTGACATCCAGCTTTTGGAAAAGATTTCACTATAACCCAGGCTGACCTCAAGTTGCACTCATCCTCCTGCCTCAGTCTCCTAAGGACTAGATTACAGACATAAGTCACCACCACTGGACTGGTCAGAAGACCTACAGATACTGTTACCAAGAAAGTACAATAAACAAAAAAGGATAAATACAATTCTACTTATAAGATGCCAAGTACAAGTACAAGCAAATTCAGACATAGTAAAACTGGTTAGGAGAAACTAACCAGGAGTTACTGCTAAAGCGTAGTCTGGGTGGAGCAATGAACATATTTTGAAATAACTAGTGCTGATGGTTAAAAGACATTGTAAGCATATTAAATTCCATTTAATCATATACCAGAAAATGGTTACAATGAATTCCTTGTATGCAATTTTACCAGTAACACAGTCCTTAATGTGTATTCGTGATTTAAAAAAACAGGAATAAGTTGAGATAAAAATAGTAGAAAAGGAGGTTCAGCTAAGTATTCACTGTCCTTCCAGAGGATCCAAGTTCATTTCCCAGCACTCACAATGGGCTCACAACTAGTGATGCCTCATCTGACTTCTAGGGCTCATTCTTGTAAACAGAGAATCAATTCCTTCAAGTTGTCCACTGGCCTTCCTCTGCCATGCCATGGGCACATATACACATACACACACATGGGCAGGGGTTGGAGAGAGAGAGATAATTTAAAATTGAAAATGAATGTGTGACAATAGTTTCAAACACCAAGGAGACTGAAAATCAATTGTTCATATTAAACAGAAGAGATTTCTTTTTTTTGGGGGGGGTGGGGGGAGTATGATCACCAAGAGTATTAAAAGCATTCCCAGGGAGGTAAGGTGGTACATAGGGTGGTAAACGTCTATAATCCATTCAAGGTAAGGCTAAATATCTAGCACCAAGACCCTGTCTCAAACAAAGCAAGCAGACTCCAAAGACTAAATGAATGCTCACCCATAAAAACAAGTCTAACCAGGCAGTGGTGTGGCACGCCTTTGATCCCAGCACTTAGGAGGCAAAGGCAGGCACATCACTGTGAGCTCCAGGCCAGCCTGGGCTACACAGCAAGTTCCAGGCCAGGCAAGGCTACACAGAGAAACCCTGTCTCAAAAAAACCAAAAAAAAATAAAAAATAAACAAAAAAATAAAAATAAAAATAAATAAAGTTGAGAATCCTATGACAGCCGACAACCTATAAGAAAACAGAAGGCAGCTCCTCTGGAGCCTTTGTGCTCCACACTGGGAACGCTTATCCATGACTTACCTGCAGGCACGGTCAGGGGAATTAAGAATTTCATAGTAGAATACGGAAAAGTTGAGAG
This sequence comes from Meriones unguiculatus, assembly GCF_030254825.1. Classification (NCBI taxonomy): domain Eukaryota; kingdom Metazoa; phylum Chordata; class Mammalia; order Rodentia; family Muridae; genus Meriones; species Meriones unguiculatus. The sequence continues at coordinate 44,430,835 of NC_083355.1, forward strand.
CAAGACCTAAACGAATGGGGTGCGTTGGAGGAAGTTCTGTCATCGCAATGTCACTAGCAGCTTTGTAAGCCACAAGGCTGTTTTCTGCTGCCTCCTTCCTGTCATTTCCTGTGGCAAACTCAGCCAGATACCTGTGGTAGTCCCCTTTCCTATAACACAAGAGCAAACAAAACCACAATTAGAATACTTACAGCATGACACTTTCTCTAGCATGTAGTATATGACAAAATACAGTTAACGATTAAGATATGTAATGATAGAAACTTTACAAACTTCTGCATCCATTAGCTCATCTCTTCTTTCCTTAAGGATCTCCTATAGCGAACTCCCATAGAAAATAATTAAAGGAGAAATAGATCACCTGACCAATACAGAAGTCTTTCAGAAGAACTGAACACACTCCCTCATTACAAACCACATTCGCTGCCATCACGGCAGCTCCAGAACACCTGGAGCCCTGAGCTCACTGACCCTCGGCTATTCCTGAGCCTTGTAATTTTTCTACACAAAGTTAAGATTATACTGTGAATATTCGAAACCATAGCTAAGAGAAAAAAAATCTACAAAAGTAAAAAAAACCCAGACAGGGTGTGGCAACATATAATCCTAGCACTTAGGAAGCTGGCAGAGAATCACTCCAAATCTGAGACCAAGCTGATCTAGAAAGTTCCAGGTCAACCAGAGCTACACAGATAGATCTCTTCTCAAAATAAGCTGGGTATGATGGCATACACCTTAATCCCAGTCAGGAAGCAGAGGCACCCAGGTCTCTAAATTCTGGGCTAGCACGGTCTACCATTAGTGAGTTCTAGGACAGACAATAAGGGGAAGAGGTGTACAAGCAAAAGCTAGGTTATTTTGTACAACAGTCTGACAATCTTTAAATGTAACAATATTAATTCTTCATTAGCAATGTATTTGCAACTATGTTAAAACTTTAAGTTCTGATAACTAACCCTCCAAGATTCAACTATTTTAAATAAAAGTTGAAAACCTACATTTAAAAAGTTATGGTTCTATGGCCAACTTTTAAATCTTACATTTTCCCTTCTAGTATAGAACCTACATTTTATAATAGAAAACCTTGGACTCGCCAGTGTTAGCTGCTGGAATGAGGTGTTTGTCCAGTACATCCAGAATGTCACAACAGATTAACTTGAGCTCAGTTTCAACCTAAGGGAGGGAAAACATCAAATTAAGTTTGGTAATTCAAAAATCTTAATATATTCTACCTAAATCTTAACTGAAGAGCTTAGTCTTAAACAGAGTATGTATATCTCCAAATTCTTCCCTCAAATGTTGACAAAAAAACTTTTAAAAGTAGGCAAAGTCTCTTCCTTCTTAAAGCACGCATGCACGCGTGCACACAGTTTAATTTTTTTAAATTATTTACTTTTTATTATTTATGCAGAGTTCTGCTTACATGTACACCTGCATGACACAATAGGGCACCAGATCTCATTACAGATGGTTGTGAGCCACCATGTGGTTGCTTGAACTGGGGACCTTGGATGAGCAGTCAGCCCTCTTAACCTCTGAGCCATCTCTCCAGCCCCAGAGTTTACTTTAAGAATCACCACAAACACTGACTCAAAGTGCTAGGCACTGAAACCTGGGCCACACCTTCTAGTGGTAGCCCACATAAAAGGATAAGGAAGAAAGATCTCACTAGCAAGTTCATCTAACCTGAACCTCCCCTCCCTGATGTTAGAAATAAAAACTGGCAGCTCTTTAGGACCCTGCAGAAGATTCCAGCACCAGACTGGGACTTCTGAGACATCTAGTCTCATGAACTGAACAACCAGAACCTTAGCCATTCTGTCAGGAGACAGCTATCACTGGACTACTCGGGCCACAGCCTGTAAGCCACCCTAATATGCACTCATTTATTCATTCACTCAGTCATTTGCCCAAAGGCCATCAACAGGAGGGTAGACTGGGATATAGCTTTACCTTGCCTAGAATCAGTCAATTCCCAGCACCACAATATGTAACAAGAGGAAGGTGATAAGAACCAAAGCAGGGGCTGGAGAGATGGCTCAGAGGTTAAGAGCCTTGGCTGCAACTCCAGAGGTCCTGAGTTCAATTCCCAGCAACCACATGGTGGCTCACAAACACCAATGAGATCTGGTGCCCTCTTCCAGCGTACAGGTATACATGCAGGCTTAACACTGTATACATAATAAATCTTATAACAAAACAAAAAAAGAACCAAAGCAGTTCCAAGACAAAAGAACAAAACTTACTCAGTTTGTCTCCAGTACTAATATGTCCCAACAATCACTCACTCTATTGCAGAAATGGAGAACTAGTTACAACAGCAAAAGAATCTATAGGCCAAAGTAAATATCAACATGTATCTCTGTTGGTTTGTAATGTCTAAAGGACACGGCAGTCTTGAACCCGTGTTAGGTTTTGACTTAAAGTTAGGTGAGAATGTAAAGAATTTGTGACATGGCCATAAGAATATTCCAGGTTGCTATTTCTTAAGAAGGGAATTTGGAATGCCAACAACTGTGAGAAGGAGCACCTATGACCTTCCTCAATTTCTACAGGGGAGTAGACTTTTTTCTTAAAAACAAGTGACATTGTGCCTTATATAATCTTTATGTAAGATTCTGGCCTGTGCAGCAGGCTCCTCTGCTGAACCAAAAGTTCCTAACTCTGTTATCAAAAGCGCTGTAATAGAGCCAGGCTGCCTGGAGGACTTGGTTCCAATATTAGTCAGGAGAAGCAATTTGCCAAGCTCTCACAGACATCATATGGCTTTCTGTTTTTTATTAACTCAAAAACACTTAAAAAAAAAATTCCTTAGCTCAGTGAGACTGTCTTCACCTCGCTTTTCACACTGAGAACAAGTCACCGTTAAATTCTCTTAGCTACTTACTAGCTACAACTATTACAAAGCTCTCCTTGAAAACTTATACTCGGCTCTGACATCACTGTGTACCTCCATGCCCTTCTCCCTTGTCCACAAAATACAGTTTACCTCTCCAGTTACCTGATACATCACCACGGTAGAAACCAACCACCAATCTAATCTTCCTCACCCGCCTATGATTCAACCGTCCCAACTCTCTGCCCTATCCCAGACAGTCCACCCTGGGCCTTTTCTTCCTTCTAGTTCCTTATTCCTGCCGAGAGGGTCATCAAGACTTCAGACTCTCAACTCTCAAGTGGCCAGTTACTCCCCTTGTTTCCTCACCCACATGCTACAGACTGAACCATAATTCTTCTTAACTTCCCCATGCCTGAGGGCACCAAATTGTCTGTCAATCCATGTTCTTTATTCCAAGATATCTGAAGGTAATGACAATCCCAACTTACCTCCATAAGACCTCTGGCATGTTCCTCAAGCCAGCTATATCTCCAGTTTTATCACCTACAAATTAGGAAAATAGCTACCTTTCCAGGGTTTTTATTTACTTTTTAATATTCCTAGGATTAAGCCCAGAGCCTTAAACATGCTGGGCAGGAATGCTACCACTCAACTAGTAGGCTCCTGTGTGTGTGTGTGTGTGTGTGTGTATAAGCTTTCAAACCATCTGAAATAACTTCACAACATCCTTCTTTTGAGAGTGCTGACAGTCCCACTGGTTTCTACTGTTAGAAACAACAACCAGAATGAGTCTCCCTAAAGACAGTAACTCCGTTTCGTCAGTATTTACACCCAATTATTTAGTAAACAGAGGCCTACAAATATTTATTCGATAGGCCTATACGGGGGCTGGGAGATGGTTCAGTGGGTAGGGGTATTTACCGCCAAAGCTGACAGCCTGAGTGCAAGCCCTGAGACTCACATAGTGTAAGAAGGCCGACTCACACGACTGTCCTTATTTACACAAGTGCACCAGCACCCCATGCGCACAATAAAAACGGAAGTTGTTCATGTGTTCACTACAAGAAGTCGACGAAGTGCTTTATAATAACCATAGAAAAAGCATTTGTTCTTGTGTGTTACGTTCAAAACTTAATACCTGTGTTGTACACATAGCTCAGTGGCAGTGTGTGCCCTAAGCCCAATCCCACTGTGCCTCCCAGTGGGATACAACCCTCTCTGTAATTGTAAAACAGTTCCTTGCTTTTATCCTAAAATACTCTACAGACTATTATTTCTAAACAAGATTAAGTGAAAAGCTAAAAACACAAAATACTTTTACATATATACTTATACAGTTTACACTAGGTGGTGATCTAAAATACCCATATATTTAACACAAGTTATAGCAATAGACCTGAGATTTAGCCAGATACTCAAAAGAAACAGATATGTTTTCTCTAACAGATATTTAATATACACAAAAGCAACAATTTAGGCCTTTCAGGTAAAAATTAAAATTACTTCTGTCACAAATGTTACTATTGTGGACAGTACTCTGGTTTGGGTAAATAAATGTCTTTTTATTCCCAGCTCAAGATATAAACAGTTTCCAGCTGCACACAATGGCGCACAACTGTAATCCCAGCACTCTCGGAGACAGAGACAGTGGATCTCTGTGAGTTCGAGGCTAGCATGATCTACAAGCAAGTCCAGGTCAGCCAAGGTTACAGAGAAATCCTGTCTCAAAAAGACAGGGGGCGAGGAGGGAGGTAAGCTGTTTTGCTATCAGACATGTACCTTGTCACTGCCACCCAAAATGCCCAATCGGAGATTCAGGATCCACTTCAATTCAGGACAGAAGCCTCCCTCTATAACTGTGAGCAAAAATAAACCTTTTGTCTATGTAATAATCAGTTCTATCAGGGATACAGAAATTAATGGTACCAAACTACAAACTAATACAATGTCACCTATATGTGATAAACAATCTTCCTTAAAAAAAACATGGTATCAAGCTGGGTATGGTGGTACAATGCCTTTAACCCAAGCACTTAAGGCTGGCACTGGTCTTCTTCCAGAGAACCCAGGTTCAACTGTGAGCACCACCGGCAGCTTACAATTGCCTCTAACTCTATTTGCAGAGGATATGACACCCTCTCCTGGCCTTCAAGGGTACCTCTCAGGCACACACGGTACAGTCAGGTAAGGCAAATGCCCACACATATTCAAAAAACAAAATCACAGTATCAAATCAAATCAAATCAAATGGTAGCAATCTCACCATTTGCCGGTACTCCCGAATCATCTTTAGTTTGTCCTCTCCTCCCTTGTTTTCTTCCTTCTGTTCAATGCTGCTGATTATTCTCCAGGATGCTCTTCTGGCTCCAATCACATTTTTATATGCAACAGATAAAAGGTTTCGTTCTTCAACTGTCAGCTCCACATCCATCCCTGCTACTTTCTTCATTGATTCCACCATTTCTATGCAGGAAATGGTAAAGGGAGACTAGATTTAACAAGTTTTGTTGACCCCTCCCTTTCGCGGTTATCTTCCCCATCCCCCTGAAAGCTACTAGAAAATAGGTAATTGGGGGTGGGGAATGGATGTGGAAATCCAGAGGGAAGAGTGCGTGCCTGTACACAAAAGCCCTGGGTTTAATCTAGAGCATACATCCTTTCTAGAAATACGCTGTTTAACAAAAATAATTTTATAATCACCAAAACAAATAAGTCAAGTGGGGAGAGAGGTTTGCTGGACTGCACACATGCCTATAATCTCAGAAGGCTAAGCCATCAATGAGTTAGACGTCAGGGGACCTACTCTAAAATAAAATAAGCTATACAAGAGCTGAGCCACTAAGGGAGGAAGACGCAGGTACATCTTTGTGAGTTCAAGGATAGCCTGGTTCACAAAGCAAGTCCAGGACAGTCAAGGCTACACAGATAAACCCTGCCTTGAAAACAAAAAATAAAATAAAAAATAAAATAAGCTATGAACGGCGGCTTCTGCCTGAAATCCTAGCACCAGGAAGCTGAGACAGAGGACAACGGGGGGGGGGGGGGGGGGGGGTGCAGCGCAGCCGCACTGAGATGACCCACCATGAAGCAACTCCTTTGCTGGGATAACTTTTGGTAGTTATCATTTGTTACCACTAGATGGCAAGCAAAGAAAGAGGGCCAGATCATCTGAGATATTCCAAGGGGGGAAAAATAAACAACCTAACAGTTTATAAATAACAGAAAAAAACCAAAAATGTAATAAATGCTGAGTATAATAAAGAAAAAGGGGAAAAATGGTTTTACAAATGTCTTAATGAAAATGGGTGCAGCGGTCCACACCTGTAATCTCAGCACTCAGACGCAGAAGCAGAGGCAGGCAGATCACTGTGAATTCTAGGCCACCATGGTCTACCAAGAGTCCAGGACAGCTAAGGCTACACAGAGAAACCCTGTCTAGAAAAAACCTACATGGATGGATGGATAAGTAGACCTTTAGATCTGCTGACTGAGAATCCCTGGTGATAAGAGCCAAGAAGCATCCTAGGTATATAATACTCTGAGTAAGGATACATTAGCCAAGAGTATCACACAATGAATTAAATTAAGCTACATTAAGCCAAATGCAATAGTTCATGCTATAATTGTAATCCCTATACTAGGAATGGTAGTTAGAACCTGTCTCACAAAAATTAGTTTCCAAATTAGCAACCTGAGTTTTGTTTCAAAATCCACCCTTTTACAGTTGCTGAAATGACTAACACCAGGCCACTCACATACAAGATAAGCACTCAACTATTAAGCTACACCCCCCCCCAACTTTCCATTGTGGTGCTGGTCTGCATCTCTGTAAGGGCTAATGATTTTAGACTTCTGTTCCATGTTTCTATTAGTTGTTTAGACTGCCCTCTTTGGAGGGATGAACTGTACTCAGATACTTGATGGAGCCACCCTTTTTCTTTTTCCTGAAACAGGGTTTCTCTGTGTAGTCTTGGATGTCCTGAACTCACTTTGTAAATAAACCAGGCTGGCCTGGAACTCAGAGATCCCCCTATTTCTGTGTCCAAGTGTTGGGATTACAGGCATGAAATACCATGCCCAAATGAGTCATCTAATTTTTAATAATTTCTTAAGTGACAAATTTGAGTCATTTATTTTTAAAATCCCAAGAAATTTAAGCCCTTCCTCTTTAAATTTTTCTATTCCTTTACACAACAGAATCAGAGAAAGTATCAGCATGAGCCCAGGACCTAACCTTCTCCAAATGTATGCCTATGTAATGAAGGCACACTTTGTGCCAGAGGCTAGAAGGCAGTGGTGGCAACAGATTCCTTGGAACGAGCCTTCAATCTGCAAGCTGTGAGTGGCCCTGTGGTGGTTGAGAAAAAACTTCCAGCTTCTCTGGAAGAACAGCCTCTTAACCACTGAGCCATTCCTTCAGGCCCTCGATGAGACAACTTGATAGTGAGTGGCTGGCTCAAAATCACTACTGCATAAAAACTGAAACAATCTCCAGACATCAACAAGCATGTTGAATCAAACACACTAATCTGCTGTGTTCCGGGTCATTTTTTCACTGTATGGTGATACTCTAGTTAGGTGTCCACTACACTGAACAACCATTTGAAAACTTTTAGATTACTACCGACAACCAAATGTTGTTCACCTTCACTTAATTTATCCAATCCCATACATACCTTTTGTTTTCTGTACCAGGGACAGAGGCTAGGGCCTCGTATAATCTACCCCCGAGCTAATAATCAATCATCTCCTGTGCTCACTCTGAATCTTTTTTTTTGGGGGGGTGTCTCCTAATGCATCCACTTAAAATACCTTATATTATCAGTCTGCCCCCCGCACCCTGGCCACCCATTTGGTTTTTCAAGGCAGGTTTCTCTACAGGTTTCTTCCTAGCCTGGCCTCAAACTCAGAAATTCTCCTGCCTCTGCATATTGGGATTAAAAGCATGTGCCACCACTGCCTGGCTACAATCAGTCTTAGATTTTCCAACACCTACAGTGTTGGATTGTGCCTTCAATCCAAGTAGTCAAGAGACTATGGCAGGAAAATTGCACAGTTCAAGGTCAGTCTGGGCTACAGTGTGAAGCCCTTCCCCCCCCTTGGGGGAGGAGAGAATGGACAAAGCTGAGAGACAGTCACATCTTTAAATTTCAGGCCAGCCTGGGTCAAAATAGTTCCAGGCCAGCCAGGTTTACACAGTGAGACCATTTTTATTGTTCTGTTGCTTTTCAGACAGGGTTTCTCAGTATAGCCGTGACTGTGCTTGAACTCAAGAGATCTGCCTGTCTCTGCCTCTCTAGGGTCCATAAATACCACCCAGCTGAGACCATTTTTATTAATTAATTAATTCAAGATTTGAATCTTGGGCATGGTGGCTGTAATCCCAGCACTTAAAAGAGGCAGAAACATGAGATCAGGAATTCAAGCTCATCCTCCTCTAATGTTAACCAGGGCAAATGAGAGCCTGTCTCAAAAAAACTAAAATAACAGGAAATTAAAAAGATGTAAGGAAGCTGGGCCCAGTGTTGCATGCCTGTAATCCCAGCACTCCGGGAGGCAAAGGCAGGAAGATCTCTGTGAGTTGGAGACCAGCCTGGTCCACAAAATGAGTCCAGGGTAGCCAAGGCTACACAGAGAAACCCCCGTCTCAAAAATAAATAAATAAATAAATAAATAAATAAATAAATAAATAATGAAGATGTAAGCAACTAGGGCTGATATTGGTACAGCATGGGGCTGGAGAGATGGCAGCCCACAACTATCTGTAATGCCAATTCCAAGGGATCTGACACCTTCATATTAATGCATGTAAAATAAAATTAAATAAATTATTTAAAAAAAAAAGAAATATGGTACAGCATGCATTTAGAGTACACATGAGACCCTGGGCTGAGAGGCAGGAGAGACCAATTAGCAATTAAAGAGCGCCCACTGCTCTTGCAGGGAACGGGATAATATCCAGCATGTATGCCAGGCAAATCACCTCTAAAGCCAGCTCTGAGGAGACACGAGTCTTTCCCTTCTTCATGGCACCTGCACTAGGTACTCATATCCACACACATAACACTTTGAATAATAAAATAAAAATTTTAAAGACCCTGGGCTTTGAAAAATCCTAAGCTTAACTCCCCAAGCTTAAGAAAAAACTTGAGGGCTAAAGAAATTAAAAACTTACCCGTCCAGCACCCTCTTCTGGCTTGCAAGGGCACTGGGCACACATCAGAGTACACATACATGCATGCAAAACAATTATTTAAAACACACACAAACATTTTTGAGACAGGGTCTCAAATACACATCCCTCTGCCTGTGCTGGATGGAATTAAAGTTTATGTACCACTATGACCAGCTTAAAAAAAATTTAAAGAGATCCAAAATGCTTCATCTCATGCACCCTGATGCACTTCCTTAACAGCCCAGTAAATTTAATTCTACCAACTATACCCTACCTGGATTAACAATCTTTAACCTTACAAAGGAAATGTGAAATACCTAAATGATACAATTATATATTATGACACTGACAAGCTACCCACAGTCTAATTCTATAGTTCCTAATAAAATGGAAGCTCATGTGGTCAATATTCATAAGGCAGATAAAACTTCTCCCAAATGAAAAAAAAAAAAAATGTTCAGTAACTATTTCATGAAACTGAAGCCAAGAGCAATCTGACTAAAGTCAGAGCAAAACCAAAACACAAACCCTGAGTGCAAGGCTAGCCAAGGTTACAAGAGATAGTATATATCCGTGTGACCAAGACAGAGACACAGACACAGACTGTCAGACTGAGAATGAGAATCACCCCCACAAACAGCAGTTCACTAGAAGAAAATAGCATGAAGATGTAAAAAAAAAAAAAAAAAGTGCATCATTTTCTCTAGATGGTTTAGCAAGTTAAGATGCTTGCTGCAAGGCCTGACAAACTGAGTTCAATCCATGAAAACACACAGCAAAGAGAACAGACTCCCAAGTTGTCTTCTGACCTGTACACACAGTGTACGTACATATGTATACACACACACAAATATATGTACTTTACAAAAATTTTAAGAGAACCAATTAAACCACATTTTAAAAGGCCGTCAAATCAGGCATCACTAAAAAGGGCAAATACAAACCAGGCACCAGGAGTGGTAGTGTGCCTTTAATCTCAACACTCAGGCAGACCTCTGAGTTCAAGGTTAGCCTCGTCTACAGAGCAAGTTCCAAGACATCCAGGGTTGTGCAGCGAAGTCTCAAACCCCAAAACCAAATCACAACAAAACAAAACAAAAACCCAAAGCAGAGATAGAACATTAATTAGGACTTTAAATCAATTTTTGATTGGTTTATGGGTTTTTTTTTTGGTTTTTTGTTTGTTTGTTTGTTTGTTTTTTATAGACCAGGCTGGTCTCATAGCAATCTCTCTGCCTCTGCCTCCTTGAGTGCTGGGATTTAGAGGGCAGTACTGCCAATGCCCAGCATTTTTAAAATTTCCATGGTTAATGGTAAACAACAACAAATAAAATCTACCTGAAACAGGCACTTACATGCTTTTGACAAAAAGTGCTGTTACTCACCCAGACCTATCAGGTATATCTACAATCATGATGATAGCTGGCAAGATGGTTCATTGGGTAAAAGACAATTGCCACAAGTGCCTGGCAACCTGAGTTTGATCCCTAGAAGCTGTGGCAAAGGTGGCAGAAGCCGAGAACTGACTCTACAAAGTTGTCCTCACACATCTTCACAAATACCTGCACAAAAACATCCAGACCCCATCCATGCTTGAAGGCATGCACATAAAAAAAAAACATTAAAACCAGGATGAAAGCCTGACTTTGGCCATCATTTTGTAGTCTCCTTCACTTGAAAAAAGGCAAGGGATAAGTACCTTGGAAAACACACAGCAACACCTCAATCCTCCGAACCAAATGAGAGCACTCTGGAGCAGGAGCAGACTGAGCCCCTCAATGGTGACAGAGGTAGGGACTGCTCCCGACCACCTTGCTCATCACAGCCAAGACAAAGCTCCACCAGGCCACACCCTAACCAGGTTATACTAGCTCCTTACCCTAATACTTCCTCTATTTAAACTCTTATCAGTATCCAAAGATGGACTTGGAAGTCAGTGGACACTCCATGTTCCTTTCCCAAAATGAATCTGAATAAATCTCATTTTGCCTGGTACACTGGGGATGGGCGGGTGCCAAAACCTAGCCTGCTGCAGCTGCCAGACCTGGACTTCTGTCCAGATACATAGAGAAGTTCAACTATTGACTGTATGAATGAGGCATGTTTGTGCAAAATAAGGCATTTACACAATGTAGACCTTCAAGACGAGTAATTAGAAGAAATTGTTTGCTGAGAGTGCCACATGACCTCAGCATTCAAGTGGAGTCTTCTACTCTTAGGAAGTTAAAGCATTTCTATAGAAAGTTACTGTAAGTACCCAGGTATTGGGTTGCTTTCAAATAATTCTATAAAATTTAGACAAAACAACAAGAAATGAATACAATGATCAAAATGAGAACTATAACTAAATATAATAAACTCATCAATTTATTTAATAACAGTATTCGGCTTTATGGAGTTTTATGCTGTTTTTGCAATAAGATCTTATGTTGCATAGGCTGGCTTCCAAACTCCTGATCCTTCCTGCCTCCACCTCCTAAATGCTAGGATATAGATAGCTATCTGTGCACCACCACAGCCAGCTTGAATTTTAAACAAGCCAGTCTTCTAAGTGTAGAGATTATGCTGTTAACATCTAGGAACAGAGGTAAGACAATTCTTCTTCTTTTTTTAAAATTAAAAAAAAATCTTTTTTTACTTATTTCCTATACAATGTTCTGTCTGCATGTACACCTGCAGGCCAGAAGAGGGCACCAGATCTCTTTACAGATGGTTGTGAGCCACCATGTGGTTGCTGGGAATTGACCTCAGGACCTCTGGAAGAGCAGCCAGTGCTCTTAACCTCTGAGCCATCTCTCCAGCCCCAAGACAACCCTTTTTCACCTGTACCTTTAATTGACCTCAGGACCTCTGGAAGAGCAGCCAGTGCTCTTAACCTCTGAGCCATCTCTCCAGCCCCAAGACAACCCTTTTTCACCTGTACCTCCTACACTGCACCGACAAATACTCTGAGGCAACACACATACACCATAAAACAGAAAAGAAATCCAAGGGCTGGGGAGGTGGCTCAGCAGTTAAAAGTACTGTCTGTTCTTCTGGAAGACCAGAGTTCAATTTCTGGTATTCATACAGCAGCTCATACCAGGCACGGACCTGGGGCAGAAATACACACGCAGGCAAAACATCCATACACATAAAATAAAATAGTAATAAAATGTAAAAAGAAATGCAACCTGAAACAGCTGTGTTAGCAGACACCTGCCATCCCACCTCTCCATTGCTGGCAGAGAGATTAGCAGACGTTCAAGGCCATCAGACACTATGTATCAAAGTTGGAGACCAATCCAGGCTACACAAGACTCCCTCTAAAAAACAACTTAGACTTTTTATTTTTTAATAGTCTCACACCGCTGTTACCCACTGCTGTTAAAGTTGGCTTAAAAACTCTATGCAAGCTCACGCTGCCTCAAAATCACAGCAATCCCTCCTGCCCTGGCCTCTCAAATGCTAAGGTTCTAGGAATGAATCACCATGCCTAGTTAAACCTGAGCATTTGAAACTATCTGTGTAAATGTATGCAGTGTATGCACTCACATGAGGCCAAGAAGGATGTTGTCAGGTGCCCTGCTCTACCACTCTGCCTTATTCTCTTCAGACCGGTCTCTCACTCAAGAACTCCTCTTAGGTCAACAGACTTCAGCAATCCTCTGGACGAGTGGTTCTCAGCCTGTAACTTGAGTGAGACTCCTGGGGGGAGTTTGTGTGTCAAGAAACCCTTTAACGGGGACTGGAGAGATGGCTCAGAGTTTAAGAGAACTGGCTGTACTTCCAAAGGTCCTGAGTTCAATTCCCTGCAACCACATGGTGGCTCATAACCATCTAAAGTGAGGTCTGGTGCCCTCTTCTGGCCTGCAGGCATACATACACATGCAGGTCAAATACTGTATAAATAAGTAAAATATTTTAAAAAAAGAAACCCTTTAACAAGAGTCACCTAAGACCACTGGAAAACACAATTATTTATATCACAATTCATAACAGTAACAAAATTACAGTTATGAAGTAGCAACAAGAACAATTTTATGGTTGGGGGTCACCACAACATGAGGAACTATATTAAAGAGTTGCAGCATTAGGAAGGTTGCTAAAGTGTTAGCAGGTCTCAGAGGATTAAATTGACTTATAGGTGCTTTTTAGACATTAAATCTCTGCCAAACTTGAGAATTCCTAGTTTTCTAATGTTGTGTGATTTTTCTGTTTCTTTTCTTTCTTTTTTTTTAAAGACAGGGTTTTTCTGTTTAGCCCTGTCTTTCCTGGAACTCTCTGTAGACCAGGCTGGCCTCAGAGATCCACCTGTCTCTGTGTCCTGAGGGCTGGAATTAAAGGCATGTGCCCCACCACCTAGTGACAACTTTCAGTTTTATCATAAACAATTCTAATGTTTAAACTTGCTCAACAATCTGTCCTGCCACTCTTAAAAAGCCGAATTCAGGCATGTGTGCGTGCACCTTTGATCCTAGCACTAGGAAGGCAGAAGCAGGCAGATCTGAGTTGGAGGCTATCCTAGACTAGTTTACATAGTGATTTCTGGACAGTCAGAGCTACAGTCCAGTGCTACAGAGAGATCTAATCTCAAGAAACAAAACAAAAAGGATACTCATGTGAGTACCCTTTCAAATCACTCATGAGACAACAACAGTAGTATCCCTCTGAAATCCCAGAATCAGGAAAGCTGCCAAGGTGAGGCTTGCCTAGGATAAAGAAAAACCCAGTCTCAAAATAAACAACAAAGGTTTTAGTTAGAGACACAACCCTCTGGAGTTTCACTTTTGGCTCTTACAAAAGACAGGCGGACGCACCTACCACACACAGAGTGGCTCACCACAACCCCTCTAACTACAGTTCCAGGGTGTCAAAAACCCCTTTCTGGCACCAACACATATGTAGTGCAATAAACCCCAGCAGGCACACATATACATGTAAGTAAGCAAAAAGCAATAGAATCAGACAGAGTGGCACACGCTTTTAACCCCAGCACTAAGGAGGCAGAACTCTCTCTGAGTTCGAGACCAGCCTGGTCTACAAAGTGAGTCCAGGTGTTTGTTTTTTTTTTTGGGGGGAGGGGACAGAAAACAATAAAAAGGCAAGGTTAGTACATATGGGAGGTGGGAAGATGACCAGGAATTTAGTCATCCTTGGCTAGCCACATAGCAAGTTTAAGGCCAACCTGAAACTATCTTCAAAAAATGAAGTCAGAGACAAAAAGATGACTCAAGCAGTGGGCGGAGACTCCACAGGTACACAACCACAGCCAGTGTGCTAAGCACTGGCAAGACGCCTGAGAGAAGCAGCCCCTGGACGTACGTAGAAGGATGTGTTGTACACTCTGTCCCAGTCTTCTAATGCAGACCATGCTCCGGTCCAGTGCACAACCTCTTTATAAGAAACTCTGATTTGACAACATCCTCATTCCCTTCTTTTCAACTTCTGCGACTCCATTTTACTTCCCAGAATTGCCTCAACTCATTTGCAGCTATGTGATGGGTGGGTGACCACCTTGAACTTCGATCCTCTTGAGTACATGAGGACCTCTGTCCTGGAGACTGAAGCCAGTCTCGCGCATGCCAAGCAAGCACTCTACCATCTGGCCTATAGCTCTAGCCCTGCCATTTTTGTTTTCAGTCACATTTCCTTCCTAACTAAACTACTATAGCTGACATACATGGTGCTGTACCTGTAAGCCCAACACTTGAGATTGTGGGTGCAGGTGGATCTGTTCAATGTCACCCTCAGCTATAGTGGGAGTTTGATGCCAGCTTGAGCTACATGAAATCCTATCTTAAAAAAAGACTAGGATGAGGCTCAAAGGTTTAGAGCACAGATTATTCTTGCAGAGTTCCATTGTCAACACCAACATCAGACAACTCACAACTGCCTATGAGGAATCCAATACCCCTCTGAGCTGCATATAAATAAATTAAAAAAAAAAAAAACAAAAAACCACTTTGTTGGTAAAGCAGTGACTCCCATAAGCTGTCCTCTGATCTCTACAAGCACACTATGGCACAAGAGTAGACACAAGACACAGACACACACACACCATTTTAATAAATACAAAGTAGACTGTAAATTCCTAGTTTTATATAAAATTATCATTTATAAGGAAAAGTTAATGCCCACTGACCAAAAAGTGCAGGATAAAGTCATGTTTAGTAGTTCATGCCTATAACTCCAGCATTTGGGAGACTAAGGCAGAAAGTGTCTTGAGTTCAAAGCCAGCCTGTGCTACTCCACAAATTTCAGAACAGCTTGGACTGTAGAATGGACCCTATATCAAAAAAAGTAGAATGGATTTTTTAAAAACTGAAAAACATTCAAGGCCAGATGTAATGAGAACTCTGGTTTCCTCAAAAACCCAGTTAATGTTATGTGAACGTTTTTGTTTTAATCCAGGTACGGGATGCAGCACTGCTTTGATTGTCCACAGCTGCTAACTACAATTTCCCTCATGCTCTTGTGCAGGGACGTGGTTTTGGAACTTTTCAGAGGGGATAAATGCCAGAGGCCTGAGAGGAGGCCAGGGGCACCTGAAGAGAGGGTGCTGTCCTGCTGTTGTTGTTGCTGTCAGCTGGTTGCAGTTTGTCAAGTAGTCGAGCTCATAGAGTTGAAAGAAACTGAATATCCTGACAGTGGAGGTCAAACTTGTCCCAAGGAACCCAAGGTCCCTAATCATCAGGACGTAGTCTAAAGAGAGCTATGGGCTCTCTGACCTTCTTTCTTGCCTACCTAGTCTCGGGGGTTGGAAGGGATTGGGGTAACAAGGGTGGTTAAAAAAAAGAAAACAGAAAATAAACCTACAAGCCAGTCTGGTCTACAGAATGAGTCCAGGACAGCCAGGGCTATACAGAGAAACCCTGTCTCAAAAACAAAAAGAAAAAAAAAATTGAAAAAACAGCCAGCAATGGTGGCATGCACCCTTAATCCCAGGACTTGGGAAGCAAAGGCAAGCAAATCAATCTCTTGAGTCTGAGGCCAGCCAGGTCTAAGAGCCTGGTTTCAGGACAGCCAAAGCTACAGGGAAACCCTGTCTTGAAAATCAAAACATAATATAAAAACTTGAAAAACAAAACTGAGGGCTGGGCTTGGTGGTGCATGCCTTTAATACCGGTACTAAGAAGGCAAAAACAGGTGGCTCTCAACCAAGGCTATAGATCGAGAACCTGTCTCAAACAAAAACTACTACAAGGAATGTGTTTAGAAGGGTAGGAAGGAATTTAGTAACTATCAGCTAATTGAAAGATGACACAGGAAGGATGGTGGGCACCAATCAGCTACAGTGTACAAAATGAAAATAGCTGGTTCTAAAGACCAAGTTCCAGAGGCTAAAAGCAGCTGGGTGTGGTGGGACACAGCTGAAACCGCTCTAAGCCTAGCAAAAGGAGTAAAAGAACTTGAGTCCAGCTTGTGCTCCAGGAGACCCTGTCTCAAAAGGAAGATGATCACCTGGCTATTCTCCAAAATGTACAAAAAAGTCACCTGGTGGCATATCCAAAGAGAAAAAGATACATTTACATGCAGACCAAATCCCAAAGTTTAACTATAGTAATTTAGCCAAGTATCTGAGAAACAATTATCTATTCCAATAATAGTTCTAGAACCCAGGAAGGTTTTCTTTAGAGTAAAACAAAGTATTCTTAAATTATATTCTTATTCTTGGTAGACTAGAGATAGATCAATGGTTAAGAAGCACTTCCTAGAGGATGGAGAGATGGCTCAGTGGTTAAGAGCACACTCTGCTCTTCCAAAGGACCAGGATTCATTCCCAGCACCCACACAGCAGCTCACAATTGTCTGGCGCCAATTCTGACACTTTCACACTAAAAGGCATAAAAAAAAAATAAATTTAAAAAGAAAGCATTTCCTTCACCTCCAGAAGTCTGTTCCCAGGCCCCATATCAGGGAGCTCACAAGTGCCAGTAATTCTAGCTCCAGGAGATTAAACTCCACCCCTCTTCTGGCGTGGTGTACACCCACACAAGTTTAAATTACTGATAATCTAGTCAAAAACATAGTCAAATTTTTTAATTTGTTTGTTTTTTGTTTTTCAAGGCAGGGTTTCTCTGTATAGCTGTGGCTGTCCTGGACTCACTCTGTAGACCAGGATGGCCTCAACTTCAGGCGATCTATTTTCCTCTACCTCCCTGAGTGCCACAGGCACATGTCACTACAACTGGTAATTTTTTTAATTTTTCTAATGTGTTCACACAAAAATACAAACTGCTGAACACTGTTAGGAAAACAACTTTGTATGCACATAGCATCCATTTTGGTAAGCTTTTTTCATTTGCTAATCTTTCTTGACCTATTAGTTGGTACTCTTTTAACTAGCTGCCAAATATTTCCTCATCTATATACTAAATCATACAAAAGTAAAATAGCTAAAAACTATCACTAATGACCAACAATTCTTCTAGGTCTTAGATTAATGGATGGTGCATACCTTTAATCCTAATGTTCAGGCACAGGCAGAAGGATCTCTGTGAGTTCAAAGTCTACAGAGCAAGTCCTGGACAGCAAGGAGCATTAGAGAAACCTGTCTCTTAAAAAAAAAAAATCGGGAGAAAGTATTTATGTAATGTGTGATATAAAAGGATAAAATATAAGACAAAACAGACTAAGAAAAATGTTGGTAGCATTCTGAAATCGGGTAGATCAGGGTCATTAAGAAAAAAGGCAATGGCAGTGATGCTACAGGCAGGCGGATCTCTGTGGAAACAGCCAGGGCTACATAGAGAAACCCTTTCTCAAGAAGGAAGGGAGGGAGGGAGGGAGGGAGGGAGGGAGGGAGGGAGGGAGGGAGGGAGGGAGGGAGGGGTCCCAGAGGCATGGAAACCATGTGAACAACATGAGTTATCAGTCACAAGGAAATGATTCCATAGCCTGTTCATCTGTTCACATCTCAAAACTACATGCCAAGGTCATCTACAAGGGCTGCAGAGGTCACTCAGCAGTTAAGAGCAGTTTTTGCAGAAGACCTAGGTTCAGTTCCCAGCACTCACATGGCAGCTCACAGACATTCCCTAATTTCAAGGGGTCCTGATGCGCAATCTTCTGGCCTCCAAAGATACTAGGGTACAAGTGATGCACATACTTACATGTGAACAAATACATACACAGATTTTTTGAAAAGAATATAAACTGTCATGCATGTAGCTATGAGAATCAATGACATATGTATTCTTTGAGGTGGTATCTTATATAACTCAGGTTAGCCTTAAATTCTGCTATCTAGCTCTTGCCTCCACCTACACAGGCATGCCTGGTGCCCAAGGAGTTCCAAAGAGGACACAGGATCCCCTGAAACTGAAGTTATAGTGAGTGCTGGAAATCAATCCTGGGTCCTCTGCAAGAGCCACTTCTCCAGCCCACTTGTTTATTTTTGAGTCAGGTTGCTGTGTAGCCTGGAATTCTATATGCAGCTAAAGATGACACTGATTCCTGACCCTCTGCCTTCATCTCCTGATTCGGCTTCTATAAAGCCAACTAACTCTGACAAACGTCCTTAGTAAGCACAAGTACCAGGATTACCAGATGAAAAATCGACCCAGGCTAGCTACACAGTGAGACCCATGACCCCCAGCCCCTTAGATAAACAATTGATTCAAATAGATACCAATGCAAAACTTCATCCGGGCATAGTGTAGAGCAGAGATAGCTTGATGACCTTAGTTTGATTTCTACAACCCATATGAAAGTAGAAAAAACTTCCACAAGCTGTACCAAGTTCCACATGTACAATCATTGTACAATCATGTATGAATTACAATCATTGTAATTCATACATATGTATGCCTCATAAACTCACAAAAGAGCTTTAAAACAATGTTTTTAATTTTTAAATTACTTTTAACTTGTTTTGTTTTTGACAGGGTTTCTGTGAGGCCCAGACTGTCCTAGAACTTACTCTGTAAACCAGGCTGACCTGAACTCAAAGATTTGCCTGCCTCTGCCTCCCAAAGGCATCAACCAGCTCCATCTTTTTTTTCTTTTTTTTTAATGTTATTTTAGGGTTTCTCCTGTGTAGCCTTGGCTGTCCTGAAACCAGCTCTATAGACAAGACTGTCTGCCTCCCTAGTGCTGGGGTTAAAGGATCGATTAACTAGCCTTCCACCACCCAGCTTGTTTTTAAAAAACAAAAAAAGCTCACTAAATCCTATGGCTCAGCAATTGGGCCAAGGTGATTGGTTAAAGAACCCCAGGGGTTCACTGGTTCCTGCCTCCCCAGAGAGGCAATTACAAGTATGCTGGAATGGCAAGCTATAGACTTTTTAACCAAGTGCTCAGGCTTAAACCAAGTGTCTGTGATGGCCATGACAAGCGGCAGACCAAGGAATCTTCCCCAGGGCCCCAAAGCAATTTCCACACTATAAAATTAAAAACTAAGAATAGAGCTTCAATAAGAGATCAGCAGTTCAAGGACATCTAGGCTAAGAAGCAAGTTCAAGGTTAGCCTGAGTGAGCTACAGGAGACTTTGTCTTGAACAGCGAAGGGGGAAAAGAAACAGTCTTGGTTTTGACTGATGTTTACAATACTGCACAAACATCAAGTGTGAAGTAGAAGGAATAATTTAGAGTAAGACTAAATACTAGTAATGTTGTCCTCATTTAAATTTTTTTTTTTTTTTAGATTTTTATACCTATTTACTTTATGAGTGTGTGTCTCCTGAGTGTATGTTATGTGCTCCCAATGCATGCAAGTCTGTGGAGACAAGACAAGAATGTCAGACTCCCTAGAACTGAAGTTCCAGGCAGCTGCGAGTTGCTACATGGGTGCTGGGAACCAAGACTGGAACCCCTGCAAAGAGCAACAAGCATTCTTAACAGCTGAACCATGTTTCCAGCCCTTCATTTATATATTTATCTGGAAAATGAGTGGTACCTGCTTTGCAGGGCTATTTCTCTTCCTTGAGGTAGGGTCTCACTATGCAGGCCCAATAGGCCTGGAAAACTTGCTAATTATTTAGACCAGGTTGCCCTCTGACTCAAGAGATCCCCCAGTCTCTGCTTCCAAAGTGTTTTGATTAAAGGCATGTACCACCAGCCTGACTATTTTGAGGCATGAAAGAATAGCATTTAAGAGTGGTAGTTAAGAAACAGTGGAGTAATTTTAAAGATGACGGTAGTCAACAGCTGTCTCTTGAGAGGGTTTATGACAGAATCTGGCTATGTAGTTCAATTAATTCAGGATCCTCCAGCCTACATAAGTGCAAGGTAGGACTACAGCACTAGCTGAAAATGGTTGTCTGTCTGTTTTGTTCTGAGTCAGTTTCATGCAGCCCAGGCTGGCCTGCCTCTAACCCACTATGCAGTAAAGGATTAGCTCCAGCCTCTGAGTGCTGGGACTACAGGTATGTGTGCTGCCATGCCCATTTAAGGTGTCACAGCGAATCAACTAGGCAAACACTACCAAGAGAGCTCTGCCCTTTTAATAAGTTTTTTTTAGTAGGATGGCATCTGGTATCACTACTAACCACAAGAACCAACAAGGAACACACTACCCTGCCCTTGCACTACCCTATTACCTTGCACAGAGCATAGAGACCACCTCAATAAGTCAGTCATTTAGAGTCTAATGTAATCCTGGCTGTCCTGGACCCAGAGGTCTGCCATCAGCTTCAAACTGACTATTTACCCATACTAAACTAACCCTTACAATCAGGCACCCTGGGCCACAGGGGAAAAAAAGTAAAAGATGTGAGTTCCAGAACCAATATAAGAGAGAACCACAAGGCGTCCCCTGACCTCTATACTGTGATAAACATAAATGTATGTTTATGATATCTCCACAAAAATAAATGTAATTTTAAAGGGTAAATTTCAAAGTCATAAACCAGGGATGTTACCTTGACTGGTTGTGAGCCAAACCTTAGAGTGTTTGCCTAACACTTATGGACCTGGTTTCAATCTTCAATACAGAAGGAAGTGAGGAAAAGGAAGAAAAGATAAGAAACATCATAGTAATTATGTTTTCTACATAAAATCTGGTGCGGTTTTTTTTTTTTTTGTTCATTTTTAAATTATTTTTATTCTGTGTTCACTTGTGTTTTGCCTGCATGTATGTCTGTGTGAGGGTGTCAGAACCCCCCAAACTAGAGCTTCAGACAGGTGTGAGCTGCCAGGTGGGTGCTGAGAATTGAACCCAAGCCTACTAGAAAAGCAGCCAGTGCTGAGCCATCTTCTACAGCTCCCAAATCTGGTAGTTTTGACAGCACAGTTCTAAAGTATCAGCAAATCTACAAATGCATGTGGGCAAAGTTCTGAACTTAGGACGCTGTTGCCAAGTCTCAAGTATTATTTAGAACCAGTTCAAGAGACAAAATAAAAGCAAACCTATTTGGCCCTAACACTGTCATATTGATTAGCTGGGAGCTAGCTCTACTGTTAGCAACTATCCTATCTTGCCTTTTCCCATTCCCACTTACAGAAACAGCTTCAAGAGTTTTAACTTTCTTTTGATCTTATTTTCTACCAAATGGGAAATTTGAAGAAAACCAAAGTTCTCAGGACATGAATCTACAATCATCTGTGTTAAGAGCAACAAAGCTTAGGGAAATTTTAAGTGAGAAAACTAATCTGGGTATGGTGGCATATGTCTGGAAATAAGACCCATGTCTCAAAATAAAAATTAGGGCAGACATGGTAGAGAGCATAGCAGACAGATGGATCTCTCAGCCACAGGCCGGCCTGCAGAAACCCTGTCTTAAAAAGAAATTAGCTGGGTATGGTGGAGCAAACATGTAACATTCTGCTACTTGAGTGTCACAAGTCTGAAACCAGGCAGGCCCGCAAAGCAAGTTATAGGCTAGCCAAGGATAGAAACCCTGTCATCACCAAAATTAAAATAAAAATAGGCACTGGGAAGACAAGTTAGTCTATCAAGGGCCCGCAGTACAAGCGTGAAGACTTGAGATCTCCAAAACTTACATAAAAAAATAAAATAAATAAAAAATTTAATTTTTAAAAACCCACAAGAAAACTGATACTGTCAAATGACAAGTTCATCCCAACTATTCCAGCACAACCATAAATTCATCGTTCTTTTTTCATGACATCTAGATTTCAGGATAAATTTAAGACTGCTTTTTCACAATTTGCTTCTATTTAGTGAGGTTAAACAAGCCCCTGGTACTATTCCTATAGGCCTGGTTAAGCCTCAGCATTTATTTACAGAATGGGCTCATTCCATAAGGTATGTGGGGAACTCTACCCAACAATTTGAATATAACAGTACTTAACTGTAGCAAACTGGCCACAGAAGCAGTAACTTCACTGTAGTGCTTCAGGTAGAATCCATACCCTGTGATGAATTCTATTTTGCAGCTATCTGGCCTATTGGGAATACTAATTACACACCCACCACTGCCTCTCCAAAAATGTTCAATACTTGTTATTTAAGGACATTTATATAGATAGACCCACCCACCCACTCCCAAAAAAGGAAGGAAAAACACTTTAAAAGTAGGCTCTCAGCTCAGCGATGATGGTTCTTTGCCTTTGATCCCAACACTCAGAAGGCAGAGGCTAAGTGGAACCAGCATAGTCTATAGAGTGAGTCCAGGACAGCCAAGGCTACACATAGAAGCCCTGTCTCGAAAAACCAAAAGAAATGTTTTTTGTTTGTTTAGTTTAGTTTTTAACATTTTAAATGATGTACTACTATGGGGGATATATAACAAGGAGGACGGAGGTCTATGTAAGCCCTGGTTTGTCTGGAACTTACTATAGATCGAGCTGGCCTCAACTAGTGGAGTTCCTCCTGCCTCTGCCACAGAAGTGCTGGGATTAAAAGCCTGTTCCACCATTCCCAGCCTCAGGAATTTTAACTGGGCTTTTAAAAAAGATAGGAATCTTGCTTGGTACAGCCTACCAGGAGGCTGAGATAAGGAGGGCAAGTTTGAGCATAGGTTGAGCAACAGTGAACCTCTTTCTCGAGGGGAAAAAAAGAGGGTAGCTCTTCAGTGACCCGCACAGTACCAAGAGGGAAGAGGAAGGGAAGGAAAGAGGAATGTCATGGACCTTGAATATGAGCAAGCCACACGAATCATTCATTATGCCTTGAGATGAAATTTCGATACAAAGACCAGATTTCTCTAGAAAAATGCTAAGATACTTTATCTTCATAAACACGCTTTAGAGAAGTCATAAAGATACTACTACCTAGCCTCCTGGTATGCTGCTGCTTCCTGCACTCAAGAGGAGAATCACCAATTCAAGGCTAGCCTGGGTTATATAGCAATACCCATTCGTAAAAAAAAAAAAAAAAAAAAAAAAGGTATTACATGGCTCAGAAATTAAGAGCACTCGCTGTTCTTTTTTTTTTTTTAATAGTTACTTATTCATTTATTATTTATACAGTATTGTGCCTGCACACCAGAAGAGGGCACCAGATTTCATTATAGATGGCTATGAGGTACCATATCATTGCTGGGAATTGAACTCAGGGCCTTTGGAAGAATAGTTGATGACCTTAACCTCTGAGCCATCTCTCCAGCCAGCACTTAATGGAAGTCCAGACTTGAGCTCACAGGACATAGTGGCTAATAACTATCTGTAACTCCAGCTTAGAGGATCTGACCCCCTCTTTTGACCTTCCAAGGTATCAGATAGTCACACTGTGCACAAAGGAAACAATCCTTTAAAAAAAAAAGGTATTTCAAAACTATTAAATGTGTCTGCAATGCGTGCACAGAGTACCTCCTTACCCAGTTACATATAGATCTTAGGGCTGAGGAGAGCTGAATGTTGGGACTACAGACTTGCTCCACCCCCAAGTGATGTACTACCCCAAATTTTTCTGTTAAAATGGAGGTAACATTCTATTTGTCAATATTGTTATATGAAGTAAAAATTCTTGTGAAAATGCCTTCAATATTTAAAGCTCTAGATGTTGTATTCCTCTTTTATACAGCCTGACTCTACTTTGTATACAAACAAGTACTTTTGAAATACAAGACTACTACATTTCAATATCAGCCTTACAGTCCTTTAAAAAAAATTTCAGGCAGGGCAGTGGTGACACACACCTTTAATCCCAACACTTGTGAGGCAGAGGCAGAGATCTTTGTCAGTTCAAGGCCAGCCTGGTTTACAGAGCAAGTTCCAGGACAGCCAGGGCTACACAGAGAAACCCTGTCTAAAAAATTAACCTCCCAATAGTTTCAGCTCACATCAGAGTACTCAAAAACAACTTATAAAATTAGAAACATTAATTTGGTAAACTAAAATTTCACTCAGTACAGCAGATTCCAGTTGAGAAATATTTAATACTTTTGGGCTGGAGAGATGGCTCAGAGGTTAAAAGAGTAGTGACTGCTCTTCCAGAGGACCTGAGTTCAATTCCCAGCAACCACATGCTGGCTCACAACCAACTATAGTAAGATTTGGTGCCCTCGTTTGGCATGCAAGTGTACATGCAGACACATTATATAAATAATAAATAAATTTTAAAAATAAATATTTAATACTTTCTAGAGATCGGAATGTAGCTCAAAGGTCCAGCACTTGGGCCCTGGGCTCCCCAAGACCAAAGAGCAATAAATACTTATTCTCTTGACCAAGCTACCAAAACAATTAGAAAAGGTCTGCCTGCTTTCCTGTGCTTTTGTTGTTATTCCCCAGCGCCTTGCCTGTATTCAGCTGACATGCAATCACTTAGTTAACATACTAAGCCCTGATTCTACTTTAAGACAGTCTGGATTAACTGCAAAGATTTACATCCTCCTGCCTCAAACTCCTACTGGGATTAGTCATGAGCCCTAGTGTCATGCTTCATAACTTTTTTAATGAAAGGTTTTGTAAAGAGGCTGGAAGAGTGGCTCGGTTAAGAGCATTTGTTCTTGAGGACACGAGGTTTGACTCCCAGCATACACATGGTCACGGCTTACAAGTAAGTCCAGTTCCAGGGGATTCAATATCCTCTTCTGACTGCTGCAGGCATCAGGCACGCATGCAGTACAATACATAACCAAAGGCAAAACATTCACACAGAAATAAAAGAAGTTCTTTAAAAAAGTGAAAAGAGGACCTGTGAGAGAGGTCAGGAAAAGACACCTGCCATTAGGCTTGACTACCTGAGTTCAATCTCTTAAGACCTTCATGGTGAAAGGAACAATCTTTCACTGATTGGTTTTTGACCTCCACCCGTTGGCCACAGCACATGCTAACCCACACAACACATATAACACAGCCAGGCATAGTAGCACCACCTTTAATCCCAGCACTGAGGCAGGTCGATCTCTGTAAATTCAAGGCCAGCCTGGTCTACAAAGTGAGTTCCACAACAGTCAGAACTAAATACTGAGACCCAATTAAAAAAAAAAAAAAAACAACAACAACAAAAACCACCATAAACCCAAATGCAATTTAAAATGAACAGAATGCTTAGAGAACATCCACAGTAAAAAATCACCTCAAGTAACAGTAATTTATCAATTCTTGATACCCAGATTGTGTAAGACAAGATGTTTTGCTATGCAAATCTAAAGCACAGAAAGAGCAACTCTATTTTGGAGGGGAGGAGGTGAGAACAGTGTCATTTAACCTGAAATTCACTACCTGAAGCTAAAGCTGCCTGCCCTTAAACCCTACATTCTCCTGTCTTCTCCTTCAGAGCACTGGGGTTTCAGTGTGTACCACCCACCTTGTGAAGAACATGTCTTGTAAACAAAGGCAGGGGTAGGGACATGACTGTGACACATTTAATCCCAGGAACTTGGAAGGTACAACAGTGAGAACCTGTCTCAGAATGAATGAACGAACGAACGAAATAACAATTATATGTTCTCCATCCTTCCCTAACAAGCACAGTATGTTCTTAAAAAAATAAGGCTTTGGTCTTTTAAATGGCTCTCAAGTCAGTGACTCAGAACAGATGCATTTTTGATGTTTCGGTATCCAAAGTGACCCAAGTGACCATGAAAGG
Source organism: Meriones unguiculatus (assembly GCF_030254825.1). Taxonomy (NCBI): domain Eukaryota; kingdom Metazoa; phylum Chordata; class Mammalia; order Rodentia; family Muridae; genus Meriones; species Meriones unguiculatus. Next base: position 44,456,770 of record NC_083355.1, read on the forward strand.
GGTTAAAAACTCAACAAATTACACCCCACGGAATAAATTCTTTTTCTTTCTTTTGTTTTTATAAAATATTTTTTATTTGTTATGTATATGGGTGTTTTTGGCTGCATGTATGTCTCTGTACCAGGCATCTGCCTGGTGCCAGGGGAGGCCATGGGATGCCCTGGAACTTGGGAGTTGCAGGTGGTTGTTAGCTGTCATGTGGGTGCTGGGAATTGAACCCAAGAACCCTGGAAGAACAGCCAGTGCTCTTTAACCACTGAGCCATCTCTCCAGGGAGCTCCCCCCCCCTTTTTTTAGGAGTCTATGTAACTCTGTCTTAGAACTCAAAGATCTGCCTCCTGAGTGCTGGGACTGAAGGTATGTACCACCCCACCTGAATAATTTTATCTTTTTCAAACAAGGTTTCATAGCTCAGGCTAGCCTAGACTCTCAGATCCTCCTGCCTTGTCTCCTCTAAGTACAGTTTAAAGGAGTATGACACCATATTAGGCCCTACTAAGCCAATCTGGGTAGGATGAACATTAGCCAAGGACAAAAACAGAACTATCACACAAAATATCACACAGAATATCACACATATGTTGACCACTCTGGTCTTGGAAAAATTAGGAAAACACGTTTTTTGGACAGGCCAAACTCGGCTGCTTGAGAGGATAAGGTGGGAGTATGGCAATGGCAAGTTCAAGGCCACCCTATGACACTTAGTAAGACCCTATCCAAACAAAGCTGGATATGGTTCCATGGTAGATCACTTGACCAGTATGCACAAGACTTTCCGTACAATCCCCAGCAATGACACCCCATAGCTTTTCTACACTGTTTTAAATGTATGAAAGTTATTAATTTGCTTGACTGTGATAACTTGATTAAACTTCACAAAAACTATTTCTTAGACTACTGACTTGTTAAAAGATTACTAAACTAATCTGGGGGTAGTGGCATACTCCCCAGCAATTGTGAGGCAGAGGCAGAAGGATGTCTTGAGTTCAAGGCCAGCCTGATCTATATATTAGTTCTAGGACAGGCAGGGCTCTTGAGAAAGAGAGATTACTAAACTTAATTAAAGTGAATAGGGACAGAGGCAAGCGGCCAGCCTGGTCTACATAGCAAGTCCACAAGGCTACACAGAGAAACCCTGTCTCAAAATACAATGCAAAAAATTAATAAATACATAAAAAATTAAGTCTTAGCCTCAAGCCTTAGTATTTCCTGTATCACCCCCATTTGGTTCTGTTCTTAAAACACAGCTTCTCACCTCTTCCAAGACCATTAAACAATCTATATAAATTGATTTCTATTCCCTAAGGGGAAGAGAAAAAGATGCTTCAGGCACTAGGTTCCATACTGCATGCAAAATAAGATAAACCTAAGACAGTAGCAAGAAGGAAGGTCAGTTAAAAGGCCAACACTTACACAATTCCAAAGCATTCTTTTACCATACCTGGCATTTTATTTAGTGATTACTACTATAAAACTATTTCTGGTTCCACTAACAAAACTGAATTACCACTCAGTAAGGGAGTGATCACACTTCCTTTGGCTGCCTTCCTCCTCTCCCTTTCTGATTCCCTTACTTATGCCCAATCACAGGAGTGCTTCCTATTCCCTTCCCCTCCCTCCTTTACAGAATGAAAGAGGGCATACGTCACCACGTGGCTTACCCAGTCTTCTGCTCACTAAGCAACAATGCCAGGCTTTGGTCAAAACCCTCAGCACTCAAACCCCAAGCATGTTTTAAAGTTGATTTGCCCCTTTACTTGGGAGCTACAGTCACATAAGCTTGCAAATCCTTTTTTAAATGATTTTCAGAAACAGACCGAAAAGCTTCCCACATACCATTTTTAAAAGGGGGGTTATAACATTTATAAAGACAAATCCCTACAAAACAGCCTTCAAATTTAATTCCATGTTTCCTCTCAAGGACACTAGATTAATGGGGAAACTTCTTTTCAGAGGGGGAAACCTCCAATACAATCAAACTATTCCGATGATAAACATACTAAAATAAAGACAAGGTTGACCTTGAGCTCCATTTCTACTTTTCCCATCCCACCTCCTCCTGCTCCCAACAGGAGCCCAGCTTAGTGCAAAAAGCAACTTCAATCTGTAAGACAAAATTCAGTTCAATATCGTTCCTAAATTGGAAGTTTTGAGGCCTGTTCTACTTTCCAAACGCTGGGACAGTAATTTCTGACAAGACGCTAGGACTAGTTCAAAAGCTGCCACAGAACCAAACTGGCATTCAAGGAAAAGAGTGACCTAACTTTTGAAAAACAAGTGGCTTAACTAATTTGGAAAAAAATCTGAGGGACAATTAATTCCAAACATGTCTTCTCCCAACCTACCCAACCCTGCAAACATTAAAATCGCAGGAATGCCTTTATCCCAGCACTCAGAGGTAGACAGGTGGATCTCTTGAGTTCGAGGCCAGTCTGGTCTACATTGTGAGTTTCAGGATAGTCAGGGCTACATAGTGAGACCCTGTCTCAAAAAAGCAAAGAAATAAATAATTCGCAGGAACCATATAATCGACTTTTTACTTTTTAAATACTAGTTTGGGACATGGGGGGGGAGATGAGGAAAAGAGGGTGGGATTGGAAGAGGAAGAGGGAGGAGGCTACAGCTGGGATACAAAGTGAATAAACCGTAATTAATAAAATAAAATTTAAAAATAAATACTAGTTTGATGAAATATTGCCTAACTCAATTATCTAGCTATAAAATTAGGGGACAGTAGGGCTATATAAGCAACCGACCAGACAAACACAATGGGTATTTCAATGAAATTCTCAAGAGACTAAATTCAAATGAGCTGGGGTTGTAACTGAGTGAGGGCACTGACCTACCATGTACAAGGGCTTGAGTTCCATCACTTGGGGGTGTTAAATGAACAAATGTTAACCATAAAAACGTGTGCTGTAAAACCTTTTATTTAAGATGGATACAACAGGGCTGGGTGTGGTGCAGTGAGCATTTGCCTTGCACACTTGCAAGCCTGGGTTCGAGCCCTAGTCATAAAACAGAAAAAAAAGAAAACTTATGACCTCCTCCATTCCTAATTTAATCTCCAAGCCTCAGCGAGTGCTCAAAATGGGTAAGGCTCCCCAAGCCAGGCAAGAACATGCATTCCAAACTCGGGTTGTCGGCCAAAAGTGTTACTAACCATTATTTGAATTAACTAACTTTCAACAGGTCTTTTCCATGTGTCATAATGCTAAACGTGAATGGCAAAATCATTTTTACGAATGGGTACACTGAGGCACCGGCACTGCGACGGCCAATCAGTACTAAAGAGTCCTGGAAAGCCCGATCTCCTCTATTCTATTTTATCCAGAAGAACTCGGTGCTTGTGAAGGTTGGGGGGGGGGGGGAGGCAAAAATAAAAAAACAGAAAACGCAGGAACTTTGGGATGTCCTGGGTAAGAACAAACGGAGCATGAGTGAGGTTCTGCACCTCCCCGGAAGAAGGCGAGGCCGAAGAGCCCCCAAACCCTTCAACTCCAAGGTGTGCCGGCCTACGCCAAGAAATCCAGTCGCAGCATCTCAGCCTGCCTCCGCCGGGGACGAGCTGCGGTGATTTCCACACACTCCACCCTCCCGGAGACTGCTCCCCACCACCGGCCCGGAGACGCTGCCGAGGCTGAGGCTTCTCCTTTGTGAGGCTCCACAGCCGCCGCCCCACACTGGGCCTCCGGGGAAGAGCCACCGCCCCCACCCGCCATGTTTCCCTGAAAGGCGCCCGCGCTACAGCTCCCGGATTCCGCCCTCTCCCGAGCGGCCGCCGCTGCTTCTCACCCCACCCCACCCAATTCTCCTCCGCGCCCCGCCGCGATCCCGAAGGCTCCCGTGGGGACGGCGCGCCGGGACGCGGCACCCGCCATCGCCTCCCCCTCCCCCGCCCGGGGACTCGCCCTCCCCCTCCAGCCGCCATTTTACAACCACCTCCTCCACCCTCCACCCCGGCCTGCTGGCTGGCGAGCGTCTGCGGGCTAAGGACACCGGAGGGGTCAGACTCCCGCGCCCGGAGGCGCCCCCCGCCCCGGGCGCCCGCGGGCCAGCTCCTGCCTCCCGACCCACGTCCCCAGCCAGGCTCCGAGGCGATGCCGCCATTTTGTCTCCGGTTCCCGGCCTCTGTGGGCGGCGGCGGAGGGTCCGAGACTTCCAGCCCCCCGACACCCCCCCAACTCACCGTCGTATCGCTCGGCCTGCTCTGCCAGCTTCGCCTGGTACACCAGATCCTCCCGATCATCCATAGCGGCAGCGGCTCCGGCAGGGTCTGCGCGACGGATGGAAGCGGATAGCGTCTCCGACTCTCTCAGCTTCTCGCTCCGCGTCCGAGCAGTAAAAATGGCGGCGCCTCAATCCGGGACTTCCGCCTGCGCACGCGGACAACTGCTCAGCTCTATGGCAACCGCTCCCTGGCAACTGGGCGCGGGGGGCGGGCCCGAGAGTTCGGCGCCAGAAAAGGCTGGAACTGCTCGACAGACGCCCCTCCTCCGTCGGCTCGGCGGGCGGCCCGGCGGTGAGGCGGGAACTGCGACTCCGACGGAGAGCGGCCCCGGAGAGCCTGGAAGTCTCAGCTGGAGGCGAGGTCGGCCCAGACTGCGGTAGGGGAGTGAACCAGAAGCCTGTGCGGCGACCGCGGGCCGGGGTCGGCCTGTGGGAAGACAGCGAGAGGACTGATGGGTTCTTGCAACGGCAGGCCTTCCCCACTGAGAGCAACCTGCACTGTGCCTTCTTGTTTTTCTCATCCTTTCGCCCTTTTCAAGTCCTTTTTTTTTTTAGCCCCTACTTAAAGATTGACAGCTCAAGAAGGGAGAGCTCGAGTTTTCAAGCATCATCTTCTCTCTTGCTCACACATCATTAGCATTTTCTTCTCCCCTTCAGCCGTATTTTATCTCCTTGGACCTTCAAAGATAGGAATTTTGTTTAAAAGTCTCTGGTTTAGCCTCTGGTGTTGGTTCACGCCTTTAATCCCGGCACTAAGGAGGCAGAGGCAGGCGGATCCACAAAGCAAATTCCAGGTCAGCCAGGGCTACATTGTGAGACCCCCAGCGCAAAAAAAGGAAAAGGGTCAGGGTAGCCAATCTAGGCTAGTTAGAGAAACCCTGACTCAAGGGGAGAAGAAAAGTGGCAAAGTGGCATGCCTACTTTGCGGTACAAATTGCACCAGAGGTGGAATAAGGGCAAATTAGCATTGACGAGCTAGAAATAAATAATCCTCAAAGGGAATTGCTTCATTTGCAATGGCCATGCCTGTTCTGCTTCCCAATGGATTGTCAACATCTTATACTCAATATCTGCTGCTGGGCCATGGAGGAAATGGGCCTCAAAGTAAATGTGGACTAAAAAGGTTGGAATCAAATTATTGTAGGCCTGGGGTCACAAGCCAAGAGGCTTG